>NC_059104.1:95338640-95672390 GCF_020740685.1 Jaculus jaculus | reverse complement strand
GACATCATTTAACCCAGATGCCTCTATACATTTTTGCCAGGATGATCTGTCAATAGATGAGAGTGGGGTATTGAAGTCGCCCACTACAATTGTGCTTTGTGTTATCTGTGACCTTAAGTCTAATAGTGTTTGTTTGATGAAATTGGGAGCAGCCATGTTAGGTGCATATATGTTTAGGATTGTAATGTCCTCCTGTTGGAGTGTTCCTTTAATCAGTATAAAATGACCTTCTTTGTCTTTCCTCACTAATTTTGGCTTGAAGTCTATCCTGTCAGATATTAGGATAGCAATCCCTGCTTCGTTCCTGGGCCCATTTGCTTGGAATACCATTTTCCATCCTTTCTCCCTAAGATATTGTCTGTCTTTTATGGAGAGATGAGTTTCTTGGAGGCAACAAACAGAAGAATCCTGCCTTTTAATCCAATCTGCAAGACTGTGTTGTTTGATTGGGGCATTAAGGCCACTGATATTAAGACTTATTATTGAAAAGTATGTATTTGTACTAGCTATTATTCTTGTTTCATAGTGCTTCCTTTTTTCCTTTTACTCTCTTGTATTAATTATTTTTTTGGTGTGATTAATTTTCCCTGTTTTTCATATATGTGCTTTCCTTTTTCTTCAGCATTAAGAATCCCTTCAGGCATTTTCTGTAGAGGTGGCTTAGTTGTCATATATTCCTTTGGCCTGTATTTGTTGTGGAATGTACTTATTTCTCTATCCATTTGGATGGATAGCTTTGCTGGGTAAAGAATTCTTGGTTGACAATTGTTATCTTTCAGAACTTGGATTACATCATTCCAAGCCCTTCTGGCTATTAAAATTTGTGTTGAGTAATCTGCTATTTTCCTGATGGATTTGTCTTTATAAGTGACTTGCATTTTCTCTCTAACTGCTTTCGGTATATTTTCTTTGGTTTGTGTGTTTGGTAGTTTAATTGTTTTAATTACAATATGGCGGGCTGGAGAGATGGCTTAGTGGTTAAGCGCTTGCCTATGAAGCCTACAGACCCCGGTTTGAGGCTCAGTTCCCCAGTACCCACGTTAGCCAGAAACACAAGGGGGTGCACGTGTCTGGAGTTCATATGCAGTGGCTAGAGACTGTGGCATGCCCATTCCCTCCCTCCCTCTCTCTCTCTCTCTTTCTCTCTCTCTCTCTGTCACTTTCAAATAAATAAATAAAAATAAAAATATTTTTTAAAAATTACAATATGGAGAGGAGAGGTTCTTTGCAGGTTTTGTCTGTTTAGTATTTTAAAGGCTTTCTGTATCTGCATTGGCATGTCTTTCCCAGTTTGGAAGAAGTTTTCTTCTATGATTTTGTTGAAAATGCCTACTATGCCTTTGTAGTGAAATTCTTCTCCTTCTACTTACTATATCCTGAATTCTTTTTTTTTGGGGGGGGGGTGTTGAGGTAGGGTCTCATTGTAGCCCAGGCTGACCTGGAATTCACTATGTAGTCTTGGAGTGGCCTCGAATTCACAGCAATCCTCCTACCTCAGCCTCCTGGATGCTGGGATTAAAGATGTGTGCCACCATGCCCAGCCAATACCCTGAATTCTTATGTTTGATATTTCACAGCATCCTGAATATCTTGAAATTCCCATTTAGACCTTCTTATTAGCTTGCCTTTCTTTTTGTTGGACTGTATTAGGTCTGCCACTGGTCTTTAGTTTAGATATTCTGTTCTCTCCTTCATCCATTCTAGTGGTGAAACTTTCAACAGAGTTTATTATTTGACTTTCTATGTTTTTCATTGCTAGTATTTCTGACTGGTTTTCCTTTATTATTCCTATTTCCTTATTCATGTCTTGTATTGACCTCCTTATTTCATTAAATTGGTTTCTGTGTCTTCTTTGATTCCTTTGATTTCCTGTTTGATTTCCTTGAACATATTTATAATCATTCGTTTGAAATCTTTGTCAGACATTTCCTATAAAGCAGTCTCACTGGATCCTGACAAATTAAACCCGAGTCATTAAGCTTCTCAGGCAAGCACACCTTAACTGCTTAGCCATCTCTCCAGCCCAATCTTGGAATTTATTTCCCAATCATTCTCAGTTGACTTCTGGGGGTTTTGTAAGTCTCTTCCTAAGGCATCTCACCCAAGGAGAGGATAAATCACCTGTGTGTGCATCCCTATGTCTGACAGGTGACCAGGAGTGACTATTGGAAAAAAAAATAAAAAAGAGGCAGAACCTGGGTATACTAGCTAGGGTCTTCACACGCATGGTCACACGGCCCTGTTGGGGGATGAGACTGAGGTATGGGCTTAAAAGGGGTGGCTGGCCAGGTCTCCTGCATCTCCATTGGCCCAGCAGAAACACTTAGAAATACAAGAAATATATATATATATATATATATATATATATATATATATATATATATATATATATATTGGTGGTAGGGTCTTAACGTAGTCCAGACTGACCTGGAATTCCCTATGCAATTAAAGGCATGTGCCACCACACCCAACTAAGACTTTTTTGGGGCCCTTCTGGTTTTCATGAAGGTTTATTTACCAAGGTGGTTGATCAACTAACTGTATTGGATGATGTTTTCCCCACCACATTTACTTATGTGGCCCACAGGTCTCCCTCTGCTTGTGCTCTGGAGGGTCTGAGGGACGTAATACTCTTTTTTTTTTTTTTTTTTTTTTTTTTTTTTTTGAGGTAGGATCTCACTCTAGCCCAGGCTGACCTGGAATTCACTATGCAGTCTCAGGGTGGCCTCAAACTCATAGCAATCTTCCTACCTCTGCCTCCTGAGTGCTGGGATTGAAGGTTGAAGGCATGTGCCACCATGCCTGGCTAATACTCTTTTTATAATTTTTTTTATTTTTATTTATTTATTTGAGAGTGACAGAGAGAGAGAGAATGGGTGCAGTAGGGCCTCCAGCCACTGCAAACGAACTCCAGATGTGTGCGCCCCCTTGTGCATCTGGCTAACATGGGTCCTGGGGAATCAAGCCTCGAAATGGGGTCCTTAGGCTTCACAGGCAAGCACTTAACCGCTAACCGTCTCTCCAGCCCCTAATACTCTTTTTAAATATTTATTTGCACACACATATGCACGCATCTCTTGCTGCTGCAAATGAACACCAAATGCAGTTGACAGTTTGCATCATAGTGTTGGGGAATCAAACCCAGGCTGGCAAGCTTTGCAAGCAAGCACCTTTAATCACTGAGGATTCTCCCCAGCCCATAAGGTAATATTCTTCAAACTGCTAGTAGCTACTCATCATTATTTAAAATTAATTTATTAGATAGAAAACAGAATTTTCTGGGGCTCCATTTGTTTGAGGCAATGTCTAGCTATGTAGCCTAGTCTGTTCTTAAGCTGATGACACTCTTACCTCAGCCTCTCAAGTGCTGGTATTACAAGTGTGTTATGGAGACTGGAGAGATGGCTCAGTGGTTAAGGTGCTTGCCTACAAAGCCTAATGACCCAAGTTTGATTCCCCAGTACCCATTTAAAGCCAGATGCATGAAGTGGTACATGCACCTGGAGTTCATTTGTAGCAGCTAGAAGCCCTGATGCATCCATTCTCTGTGTATGTTGGTCTCTCTTCTATCTCTCTGCGCTTGCAAACAAATGAAAGCAAATGTGTGTTATAATTAAGACAGTTTAGGGATGACAGTGCCCCTCGAGTGAAAGCAAGGAATGGCCTTGAACCTGTGAGGGAGAATCTGGATTTTAAAAAATATATATTCTGTTTTTATTTATTTATTTGAGGGAGGGAAAGAGGCAGAGAGAGAGAATGGGCATGCCAGGGTTTCCAGCTACTGCAAACAAACTCCAGATGCATGTGCCACCTTGTACATCTGACTTACATGAGTATTGGGGATTCAAACTGAGGTCCTTTGGCTTTGAAGGCAAGCAACTTAACCGCTAAGCCACCTCCCCAGCCTCGAGAATCTGGATTTTTAAAAAAAATCTCTTTTCTCCTAAAACCTCACCAGAAGAGGTCTAATCTCTCCTTTCTGTAGAAGAAAAAGGACTGTAAATGGATTACTCTCTAAGAACCTGGAGACAATAAAACATCTGGCATCAGAACTGACCAGATCATTTCAGTCCCCCATCCATAGACTTCCTTAAAAGACCCCAGTCTGAGGTTTTAGGTGGGATTTTCCATTTCCAGAAACACCCTCCTGCTGTAGAGGAACTCGGTATTCTTTCCTTCTCTTAAGATATATAAAGCTCCATCTCTTTAAGTTCTATAATAAAATTTTTCTAAACTCGATACTCTGGTCTGTTGATTTCATTTGTCAAAATCCCTAAGACAAGAACCAAGAAAGCCACTGACTCAGGGAAAGTTCTGTGTGACCCTGACCATCAGCACCATGACTCCCACCCAGAAGCCATAGACACTGCAAAGTCCATCACCTCGCCCAGCAGGCCAGACTTTTCTTTATTTTTTTAAATGTATTTATTTATTTTTGGTTTTTCGAGGTAGTGTCTTGCTTTAGCCCAGTCTGACCTGGTATTCATTATGTAGTCTCAGGGTGGGCTTGAACTAATGGAAATCCTCCTACCTCTGCCCCTGAGTGCTGGAATTAAAGACATGCCCCACCACAGCCAGTCAATATATATACATATACATATATATATATATGTATGTATTTTTGGTTTTTTATTTTTTTAATTTTAGTTTCTTTAATTAATTTTCTATTCAGCATATTTTTGTTTTGTTTTTGAGACAGAGGGAGGAAGAATTGGTGCACCAGAGCCTCAACCACTGAATCAAACTCCAGATGCTTGTGCCACCTAGGGCACTTGCCTTCAAAGCCTAATGATCTGGGTTCAATTCCCCAGTACCCGTGTAAAGCCAGATGCACAGTGTGGTGCACGTACCTGGAGTTTATTTGCGGCAGCAGGAGTCACTGGCACATGTATTGTCTGTCTCTTCCAGTCTCTCTCTGTCTCTTCTCTGCTTGAAAATAAATTTAAAAAATAAAAAACAAAAAGAGGGCTGGAGAGATGGCTTAGCGGTTAAGGCCCTTGTCTGCAAAGCCAAAGGATCCAGGTTCAATTCCCCAGTACGCATGCACAATCTGGAGTTTGTTTGCAGTGGCTAGGCCCTGGTGCACCCATTCTTTCTATCTGCTTCTCTCCAGTAAATAAATAAATGAAATATTTTTAAAAACAAAAATAATAAAATAAAATAATAATTATGAGTAGAAGAGTAGAGAGTAGAGTCTGTCTAGCATAAGGATAAATATTAATTTATGAAAGTTTGTTTCATTTAGGAATTTATATTATGTATGTAGTTCCTGAGTTGTCTCACATATTTCTTACTGTGAATCAAGGTCAAGAAGAGTTTTTAAACCCCTTTCTACTATAAAAATGACAAAATTATTCTAATTCAAAAACCTAAGCAATTTTACCAGGTTCAGTGAATAATACTTTCTTACACTATTGATGTATGTATGAGTTCTTCTTTAGCAAATATTAACTTTTTTTTTTCTTTGGATTTTCAAAGTAGATCTCACTCTAGCCCAGGCTAACCTGGAATTCACTATGGAGTCTCAGGGTGGCTGGGCCAACTGTGTTTTTATTTGCTATTGTATCATTTCCTTCATGCCTAACATATGGAAGACATACAAGAATTGCTTAAAAATATTTATTGACTGCCTGAATCAAAAGTTAATATTTAGCTGGGTGTGTTGGTGCATACTTTTAATCCCAGCACTCAGGAGGCAGAGGTAGGAGGATCGCCATGAGTTCGAGGCCACCCTGAGACTCCATAGTGAATTCCAGGTCAGCCTGGGCTAGAGTGAAACCCTACTTTGAAAAACAAAAAACAAAACAAAATAAAACCAACAACACAGTTGGGCGGGACATGGTGGCCCACACCTTTAATCCCAGCACTTGGGAGGCAAAGGTAGGAATTCAAGGATAGCTTGAGACTACATAGTGAATTCCAGGTCAGCCTGAGCTAGAGTGAGACCTTACCTTAAAAAAATATCAGAGTTGGTCTCCTCACTTCTGAGCTTTTAGTAATGGTGAGATGAATTTTTGGGACATCTGCTCTGTCCCATTGATCTTTCTCTCTCTCTCTTTCTCTCTCTCTCTCTCTCTCTATATATATATATATATATATATATTTTTTTTTTTTTTTTTTTTTTTTTTGAGGTAGGGTGGCCTCGAATTCACAGTGATCCTCCTACCTCTGCCTCCCGAGTGCTGAGATTAAAGGCGTGCGCCACCACACACAGCTCCATTGATCTTTCTGTGTTCTTTCCCCAGTGCTTCACTTGTTCTCATGGTATTGTCATTTACTGCACAGCTGTGAAGGGCGGGCATAGTGCTAAGGGCTTTGCATAAGGTGTTTCATTTAGTGTGCATAATATTAATGATACTCTCCCTCCTGTTTTACTGTATGGGAAACAGAGACTGCAAGATGTTAGGAAGTTCTCATACATGGCTATCTTATCTTTTCAGGTTGCCATATCAAAACAGATCAGAGAACATGGCTTAACAACAGGAATTGTCTTCTCATAGCTCTGGGTGCTGGGTTCTAGTTCCAGCAGGCTTGGTCTGCTGAGGCTGCTCTTCCTTCATGCTCACGGTATCCTCACATGACCACACCACTGTGCAGAGGTGGAGTAGGAAAGCTCGAGGGTCAACATAGGAATTTCAGGGGAACACAATTCATATGACATGATCAGGGAGAAGCAGGACCAGATATAAACTTCTCTTCCTCCAGAGCTTAAATCCATTTTATTTTATTATTTTATATTATTATTTTAATTTTATTTTATTTGGAGAGAGAATCGGCACACCAGGGCCTCAGCTACTGTAATTGAACTCCAGACGTTTGCGCCACCTAGTGGACATGTACGACCTTGCACTTGCCTCACCTTTGGCTTATGTGGGATCTGGAGAATCAAACATGGCTCTTTAGGCTTTGCAGGCAAGCGCCTTAACCCCTAAGCCGTTTCTCCAGTCCTTTTTCTTCATTTTTGTTTTTTAGAGGTAGGGTCTCGCTCAAGCGTAGGCTGACCTGAATTTCACTATGTAGTTTCAGGGTGGCCTGGAACTCATGGCAATCCTCCTACCTCTGCCTTCCGAGTGCTGCGCTTAAAGGCATGCCACCATGCCCAACAAAAGCTTTAATTCTTTTTTTTTTTTTTTTTGAGGTAGGGTCTCTAGCCTAGGCTGACCTAGAATCCACTATGTAGTCCCAGGGTGGTCTTGAACTCATGACGCTCCTCCTACCTCTGCTTCCCAAGTCCTGGGATTAAAGGCGTGTGCCACCACACCCAGCAACCTTAAAAAAAAAAAAAAAAAAGCTTAACTCCTTATTCAGCACCCTATCTCTCTATCTACCTATCATCTATCATTGATCTAGTGCTTGGGACCAAACCTGAGTCTTGCACATGCTAGACAAATAGTCCATCACTGAGCAACACTCCCAGTCCCATAGTGGGACAACTCAGCCAGGGGAGGAGACATTGTGAAGAAACACTTTCTCTCTTGCCTTCAGTTATCAGATTACTGAATCCCCAAAATTAAAATCTCATGCTGGGGAAAGGGAAAGGGTAAAGCGCCAGTTCCAGGTAGAGGAGATCTTGCCTCCCAGGAAGAGATATCACACAGTTCTTCTTCTTTTTTTTTTTTAATATATTTTATTTTTATTTATTTGACAGAGAAAGAGGGAGAGAGAGAGAGAGAGAGAGATTGGACATGCCAGGGCCTCTAGCCACTGCAAACAAACCCCAGACACATGCATCTCCTTGTGCATCTGGCTAATGTGGGTCCTGGGGAATTGAATCTGGGTCCTTTGACTTTGCAGGCAAATGCCTTAACTACTAAGCCATCTCCTCAGCTCTCACACAATTCTGATGACTTGTCAGACCACCTTGTAGTATAAACTAGAGGAGACAGCCAAGGCTGTGTCAATAACGGGTGGACCACACCTTGACCAGGACTGCTTAGCTATGCATACCTCTTACCTTCTACTTATTTGTTTATTTTTTATTTGTAAGGGGAGTGTAGAGAAAGAATATGTGCACACCAGGGCCTCTTGCCATTGTAAATGAACTCCAGATGCATATGACACTTTGTGCATCAGGCTTTATGAGGGTACTGAGAAATCAAACCTAGGCCAGCAGGCTTGGCAAGCAAGTGCCTTTAACCAAGTCATTTCTCTAGCCCCTATTTATTTATTGAGAAAGAGAAAGAGAATTGGCACACCAGGGTCTCAGCAACTGAAATTGAATTCCAGACACTTGCGCCACCTAGTGGGTATGTGCAACCTTGCACTTGCCTCACCTTTGTGCATCTGGCTTATATGGGATCTGGAGAGTTAAACATGAGTCCTTAGGCTTCACAGGCAAGCGCCTTAACCATTAAGCCATCTCTCCAGGCGCCCTCTCCCATTATTTTTGCTTGTTTTTGGTTTTAGAGGTAGGTTTCTCTCTAGTCCAGGCTAACCTGAAATTCACTGTAGTCTCAGGCTGGCCTTGAACTCATGGTGAACCTCTTACCTTTGCCTCCCGAGTGCTGGGAATAAAGGCGTGCGCCACCACGCCCGGCTCCCTATTTATTTATTTATTTTCATGTAAGAAAACATTTATTCTTTTTTTCTTTTTGGATTTTCGAGGTAGAATAAGAGAGTTCAATCATTTATTTTTAAATATAGAATACTTCAGCAATTTTTGTGCCATTCTTGTACAGGGGTCATTCTAATGTTTTCTGTATCTTTCTAATTTTATTATATGTGCTGCCAAAGTGAGCACCTCTTGTCTTTTATAGAAACCTAAACCTTGAGCTGGGGAGATGGCTCAGAGGTTAGAGGTACTTGCTTGCAAAGCCTGACAGCCCAGGTTCAATTCCCCCAGTACTCACATAAAGCCAGATACACAAACTGGTGTATGCTCTGGAGTTTCTTTGCAGAGGCAGGAGGCTCTGGTATGTCCATATTCACACTTTCTGTCTCTCTCTGTCTCTTAAATAAATATATAAATAAACAAAATATAAACCTAACTCTCTTGTCTGAACCTTGATGGTAGGATTGGCGGGGGAGGCATTGGATCCCTTTATTTGTTCCTCTTCCCAATATGACCACCTTGAACAAATCTCCTCATTCCTGCTTTTCACTATTACTTATTGGTGGCTGAGTCTTGCTCATTGGGACTACCAAAGCCCAGGCTTTGACTATGTTTTTTACTTTATTATTATATATTTTTACTTTCAGGGTAGGGTATCACTTTAGTCCAGGCTGAACTGGAATTCACTATGTAGTCTCAGGGTACCTCAAACTCGGTGATCCTTCTATCTTTGCCTCCCAAGTGCTGGGATTAAAGACCTGTACCACCACACCTGGATTTTTATTTTTATTTATTTATTTTTATTTTTTAAATTTATTTTATTTATTTCAGGGAGGGAGAGAGAGAAACAGATAGAAAGAGAATGGGCATGTTGGGCCTTCAGCTACTGCAAACAAATTCCAGATGCATGCACCACCTTGTGCATCTGGCTTACATGGAACCTGGGGAATCGAACCTGGGTCCTTTGGCTTTGCAGGCAAGTGCCTTAACTACTAAGCCATTTCTCCAGCCCTTGTTTTTTTTTTTTTTTTTTTTTTTTTTTTTTTTTGGTTACTTGTTTGAGAGAGAGGGGGGAAAAAGAGAGGTAGATAAAGACAGGTAGATAAAGAATGGATGCGCCAGAGCCTCCTGCCACTGCAAACAAACCACCTTGTGCATCTGCCTTTATGTGAGTCCTTGGAAATCAAACCTAGGCCCTTTGGATTTGCAGGCAAGTGCCTTCACCACTAAGCCATCTCTCCAGCCCTGACTCTAAAAACTCTTGATCACACGAGCACTATTTCTGATAGGGCAACTCCTACCTCATTGTTTCTTATTTTCTAAAAGCAAAAAAGAACTATGCTTATCTCTTTATTCTTTCAGGCAAACTTCCCAAAACACTTCCACCCATTCCACATTCCTGAAGATTAACATCTTCACCCAGTGAGTCGCCCCACGTGGAAACATACTCGGTGCTCTCTTGGGGAGGTTGTGTGGTTTTTCCTTGTGTTGGCCTCACATACTTCTTGCCATGGAACTTCTGATTTATATTATTTGAATTCAGAACTTCACAAGCTGAATTGTTCATGCAGACACCTGGGCATCCTTATTGATTTATTGTTATTTTGTGTTTTTGTTGTTGTTTCAAGAGAGGGTCTCATTCTAGCCCAGGCTGACCTGGAACTCATTATGTAGTCCCGGGCTGGCCTCAAACTCACAGCAGATCTTCTACCTCTGCCCCCAGAGTGCTAAGACTAGAGTTATGCATCGCCACGCCCAGTGGCTGTGCTATCTTGAATGGGACAGTTGAATCTCATAAGCTCATAAATTTTATTCCACCAGCTTTGCATACAGTTCCCTTTCTGAACCCAGGAGGTCTGTGTGTTGTTGTAGAGACCAGCCACAGCTGCCAGGGGTGGGGAGAGAGTTTGAGGCAAGAACATTTTCACGCTAGTTCTAAGTTAGGACCTATGGCATACATCCACGGAAGTTTAGGTAACACACACCTGTTGCCTGGCAGCAGCCCCCTTCCGCCCTCACTTTGTAACCCTCATCTTTTACCAAGTGGGTGACTCAGACTCAAACCCGGTGAACCTTTGCCAAAGTAAATGTCCAATCAGTAGTTGCTGACAGGCTGGAGAGATGGCTTAGTGGTTAAGGTGCATGCCTGCGAAGCCTAAGGACCCAGGTTCGATTCTCCAGGTCTCATGTAAGCCAGATACACATGGTGGTGCATGCATCTGGAGTTCGTTTGCAGTGGCCAGGACCCATTCTCACTCTCTCTCTCCCCCTCTCTGTCATAAATAAATAAATAAAAATAGGTCTTAAAATAGCTGCTGGACCACTGAATTTAGACCCTCAAATCTTTTTTTTTTTTTTTTTCAAGGTAGGGTCTCACTCTAGCCCAGGCTGACCTAGAATTCACTATGTAGTCTCAGGGTGGCCTCGAACTCAGAGAAATCCTCCTACCACTGCCTCCTGGGTGCTGGCATTAAAGGCGTGTGTCACCACACCCAGCTTTAAATCTTACAGAGGGTGAGACTGAGTCCAACAGGAAACCTCTTATTGGAGCTGAGTCACCGGTGTGGCAGGAATGAGAACAGACTCCCACCTTGTGCTAGGTAGGTCCTGAAAGAGAGCAGAGAAGCACCATCCAAGACAAGGTCCCAGAACCAGTGCGTGCCAGAGGTGAGAGACCTTCAAGATCATGTAACCCAAGCTGCCTAGCCAAAGGGGCTGGAAGCCACTCTGTATCAGCCTTAGGCCTCGCTTCTGGAGAATCTGATTCAATAGGGCCTGCGGTGGGCACTGCAGGCTATAAAAAGAGTCCCACGTGGGTGACTCATTTACAAAAAATAAATTGTTCTCTATTGTGAAATTAATCTTTTTATTTTGTTTTGTTTTTTCAAGGTAGGTTCTCACTCTGGTCCAGGCTGACCTGGAATTAACTCTGTCATCTCAGGGTGGCCTTGAACTCATGGCAATCCTCCTACCTCTGCCTCCCGAGTGCTGGGATTAAAGGCGTGCGCCACCACGCCTGGCTTGAAATTAATTTTTTAAGTAACAAGGCTAGAAGAAGTGATTTGAAATATCCTGAAACAACAAAGTGTGTTTGGTAACTAACAGCTTCGAGAGCAACCAAATTCTCTTTCCCTGCCCAGATTCCTGTTCTCTTCCCGTAAACACAAATGTGGGGTGTTGAAGAGAGGCCCGCAGCACTTCCCCTGCCCTTTGAGGATATGGCTGCAGGCGACACACCTCAGTGACCTCAGCTGGTTCTAGGTGAGAATGAGGAAAAGAGAGTACCTGTCCTTCACCCTGCTCCCATGAGGGTTGTCATCAGAGAGGTTCAGCCTTCTGGAAGCAGCTTCTCACAGGGCCAGCAAAGACCCGTGCAAAGAGAAACTCCAGGATCATGACTCAGTGACAGTCCTGCGAAGCCAGTTTCTGGCAAGGACACGCCCACACCTGGCAGGCCACTGCTCCCCAGCCATGGAGGGCAGAGGAGCCTCTCGGTCAGCCTTCCGTGCGGCTGCATTTCTGGCACACGGGCTGTCATGGTGCCCCACTCTGCCTGCCTCGCGTGAGACAGTGGAGGTGTGGAGGGCTGGAAAGGTCAGTGTGGGGCCCCTTCTTTCCCGTCTCCATGCACCTCCCCAGCTGCTCTCCCCACTGTTCAGCTCCAGGAGTCCTCTCTGCAGCTGACCAGAGCCCATCTCCAAGACAGCGAGTTCCAAGGCCATGAAACCTGCCCACCTCCATCGTCCGGGCGCCGGGCTGGTTCACGGTGTTCACCTCGCTGACTCCGTGACTTCCTTATCGCACGCAGGCACTCCGCAAGCTCTGTGTGCCTCGTGGCGAGCCGACTAGTTAGCAGCGATTGCCCTCCCTCCCCGCAAGCTCGGCTTCCCGAGGGTTGCCCTGTCCCCGGAGTGCCCTCGGCGCAGGCTGAGTGCCCTGGAGGGTTGTGCGACTGGTCATTGCCTGGAGATTGAGGCAGACAGCAGGGAAAGGAATAGCTCATAGCTCATGTTCATTTCGTTTCCTGGGCACCTGCTTAACAGGAAGTAGCATTAGGTGAATGCTGGTTTTTTTTTTTTTTTTTTTTTTTTTTTTTTTTTCTTTTTCAATGCTAGGAGTTGAACCCAGGGTTTCAAACATGTTGAAGCCCTCTGTCACTGAGCTACAACCTCAGCCCAGGAGGTAAACGCCAGAAGCTATTAACTCCTTTATCATTCATTCACCAACCTTCACAAAGTGTTGAGTCTGCCCTATGTGTAGGAAAGAATCTAGTGGGGGGGGAAAAAAAAACTGACCAGTACAAAGGTGTGCACAGCAAAGACGAGAAAGGTCAGTGCTCGCTCCAAAGCTTTGATCCAAACTTGTGTCGGCTCACTGGACCTTGCCAGCAGCCCCAGTGTTAGCCCTGCAAGCCCAGGCCACCGAAACCAGAAAATCCTGGCCCTTCCTCACACCTCCTGTCTGCTCCTTTGTGGAGCATATCCTGTCCATCCGTCCATCCACCCATTTATCCAGCAGTCATTCAGTCAAAAACAATCATTTAATAGGCTGATATTGTATATATGTAAGTACAATGATCATGATGGGGAGGTAATATGATGGAGAATGGAACTTCAAATGTTTAAAAATGTTAAAAAAAAATGTTTAAAATTTTGGGGGGAGGGAGAGAATTACCATGGGATTTTTTTTATAATCATGGAAAATGCTAATAAAAATTTTAAAAAAATCATAAGCCTAGCATGGTGGCACACACCTTTAATCACAGCACTCAAGAGGCAGAAGTAAGAGGATCACTGTGAGTTCAAGGCCACCTTGAGACTATATAACAAATGCCAGGTCAGTCTGGGCTAGAGTAAGACCTACCTCAAATATATATATATGAACAATCATAGAGCACTTTGGGGACAGTAGGGAAAGGATGAATCACAAATGGCTTTGTCACCAAAGGTTCCTATAGCTTACTGAAGGTTATAGTCCATCAGTAACTAGAAGAAAAGGCAAAAAGCAGGGAATAGAGGTGAAGTGCTAGATCAAGGTGGGGTAGGTGTCACTTTGATTTCGGAGACTCTGTGGAGGAAGGGACACTGAGATGACCCTGAGAATATTAAGGGCTTGGTTGTGCAGGGGTGTGGGGAAGGGATGCCCAGATTCTGCAAGGAAAGACCTTAGGCAAAGGTACAGAATTGGGGGCCGGGGTGATGGACAAAGGTAGAGGGAGGCTGTCCAGGTCCTTGTTATTGGAGGGGAGTAGCAGGATGTAAATGTGGAAATCACAGTGCACATGCTATAAATATCTACTTACCTGACAGGGTTGGGAATCTGGGGCACACCAGAGAAGACCTAAAATGCCATGCTACGGAGCTAGACACTTCTTTGATTGCTAATGGGAGCTGCTGACAGGACTTCCCGCTGTCACCTTGTGTGGGTGAAGACCAGGTGCCGCTCCATGTCTGCCCTCTCCAGAGCGGATCCCACGGTGTCAGCAGCCCCGCTGCCTGGCTGCTTTGTCATCACTTACTCACTTTCAAGTGCCTGACCCACACCTCTGAAGGCCCCCCGCTTGAAGCCCAGAACACTTCCTTCCTGGGGCAGCAGGCAAGTCATCTGGAAACCTCTCTTTCAAGAACGCTGTGATCAATGTGCTGATACAGCAGGTGGCATGCCTTACCAGGTCCCCGATCTCGGAGATGAATGCAGAGGGGAGTTTCATTGGCCTATCACCTTCACCTGGGGCCCGGCTCACTTTCACTGCCTGGGACCTTGTGGCTGCCTCTGAGGATACCACATCACGTACTGCTTCAGCCGTTTCCTGCCTTGGCTTCCTGGCTGTCCTGTCCTGACCAAGGCCAAGACGCGAGCCTCCCTGTCGCTGACCGCAGCCCCTCACTAGCCTCTAGGCTTTGTGGGCTGAAAAAGGCGGGGAAGGTGAACTTTATACTGTTGACTTTTTTTTTTCTTAAATATTTTATTTATTTGCAAGGAGAGAGAGAGAACTGGGAGCACCAGGGCCTCCAGTCCTGCAGATGAACTCCAGATGCATGTGCCACTTTGTGCATCAGGCTTTACAGGGGTACTGGGGAGTTGACTCTGGGTTATTAGCTTGGCAGGCACGTGCCTTATCCGCTGAGCCATCTCTCCAGCCCATTGACTTCTTGAGCGTTTCTAGAAGCAGCCAGAGAAGGGCAAGGTGTCTCATGCCTGTAATCCCAACACTAGGGAGTGTGAGGCAGGAGGGTCACAAGTTCAAGGCCAGCCTGGGCTACATTGTAAAATCCTGTCTCAAATAAAAACAATAGAAGCAGTCAGTCATCTGCCCCTTCTCCAGGGAGCACAGAGGCCCATGTCGGAACCAGCTGGGATTCCCTTCTACCTGGATAGACTCAAGAGATGTGTGGAGACTTAGTTGCCTCCTACATAAAATAGGCTAAGAATTCCTAACTTTCTCCACATGCAGAGTTGAAGCTACCATGAAGCAACGAATGTGAAAGGGCTTCAAAAACTGCAATTCAACCTGGGAGAGTTATGGTCATGGTTACAAGTTTACAAAGATCGAGTTCATGTTATTATTGGCTCTTAACACCCAGCTATTTTTCTTCATAACACCTGTAGATTTTATAACCACATCATAAGTTACTATTACCACTAAGCACATAGTTTATGTGTTTAGTGCCTACCTTCTTATCAGGGTGCAAGCTTCAGTAGAACAAGAGCCACATCTAGTTGTGATTCTCATCAGTCTCACAGCAGCCAGGTCAGTGCCTGGAATTATCCTAGAGAACTAAAGAGCAGTTAACTGCTGGATGATTAAATAGCCCACCACCCACCCTCATAGAGACTTTTTTTTTTATTCAATGTGAATTTTTAAATATATATTTTTATTGATAAATTCCATAATTATAAACAATATCCCATGGTAATTCCTTCCCTCTCCCCACTTTCCCCTTTGAAACTCCCGTCTCAATCGGTCTCTCTTTTATTTTGATGTCATGATCTTTTCCTCCTATTATAATGGTCTTGTGTAGGTAGTGTCAGGCACCATGAGGTCATGGATATCCAGGTCATTTTGTGTCTGAAGGAGCATGTTGAAAGGAGCCCTACCCTTCCTTTGGCTCTTACATTCTTTCCACCACCTCTTCTGTAATAGACCCTGAGCCTTGGAAGGTATGATAGAGATATTGCAGTGCTGAGCACTCCTCTGTCACTTTTTCTCAGCACCATGGTGCCTTCTGAGTCATCCCAAGGTCACTGACATCTGAAAAGAGAAGCTTCTCTAACCAAAAGTGAGAGTAGCATTAATATATGGGTACCTCATAGACACTTTTATTGCACTGGTCTGTTTTGTTCATTGCTGAGGGCTGGTGTGCAGGAGGCAATTCACAAATGGAAATGGGAATGGGTAAACCTCCCTGAATGTCAGGTCGAGAGATTTGTGGCTGAAGGTTCTGCTCTGTCTTCAGTTGTCTCCTCTGCAATCCCAAGGCCCCGCCAGGCTCTCAGGGCTCTCAATCTCACCTTTCTTTTCTTCTGTCCTTCTCCCGCTCCTCTCTTTGCTCTGTGCCCTAAAATGTGTTGCATTTGCTGCAGATCTCTACTTTGTACACACCTTCCTTAAAGTCCTGCTTAAAGTTCCTTCTTTTCTACCCACCCCGACATCTTTTTCTTTTCTTTGTTCTTTTTTTTTTTTTTTCCTGTCGCTCTAGCCCAGGTTGACCTGGAATTCACAATGTCATTTTAGGGTGACCTCAAACTCACAGCAATCCTACTCTGCCTCCTGAGTGCTGGGATTAAAGACGTACACCACCACGCCTGGCCCTATTTATTTATTGATTTTTAATTTATTTGAGAGAGAGAAAGAGGCAGATAGAGAGAGGGAATGGGCACGCCAGAGCCTCCAGCCACTGCAAATGCACTACAGAAGCATGCACCACCTTGTGTATCTGGCTTACATGGGTCCTGGGAAATTGAACCTGGGTCCTTTGGCTTTTCAGGCAAACTCCTTAACCGCTAAGCCATCCCTGCAACCCCACTTTTCTTTTTAAAATGTTTATTAATTTATTCATTCGTTCATTTATGAGCAGAAAGAGAAAGAAGGTATGAGTATGCCAGGGCTTCTCGTTATTGCAAATGAGCTCCAGATGCATGCACCATTTTGCACATCTGGTTTTACATGGATACTGGGGAATCAAACCCAGGTTGGCAGATTTTGCAAGCAAGCAACTTTAACCTCTGAGCCATCTTCCAAGTCTCCCCTCTTTTTGCTATTTTTCCAAGATAGGGTGTCACCCTTTAGAACCAGGCCGAGCTGACAATTCTCCACCTCAGCCTATCTAGGACTGCACAGTGAACCACTATGCCTTGCCCAGTGCCTCGTGTGGAGAGTGGGGACAGATGACTCAGGAGGTAAAGTGCTTGTCTCACAAGCATAAGTGCGGGAGTGCAGGTCCCCAGCACCCACGTGAAAAGCCGGATGTTATGACAGGTGTTTGTAATCCCAGCCACACCTTGGGTGAGAAAGGCAGCAGAGACGAGAGAATCCACCAGAAGCACAGGGGCCAGCTAGCCTGGTAAAGACATCATGAACAACATGAGACCCTACTTCAAAGGAGGTGGAAGGTGAGGAAAAACACCTGGAGAAAGTTGTCCTTTGACCATATTGTTGCGGTTATGTGCATCTGCCTGTACACATACAACACACACCAAAAATAAAACAACAACAAAAAACTGGGCTGGAGGAATGGCTTAGTGGGTAAGGCACTGAACTGCAAAGCCGAAGGACCCAGGTTTGATTCTCCAGGACCCACATAAGCCAGATGCACAAGGGGGTGCACGCATCTGGAGTTTGTTTACAGTGACTGGAGGCCCTGGCGCGCCCATTCTCTCTCTCTCTCTCTCTCTCCCTTTTTCTGTCAAATAAATGAATAAAAATAAAAACTTGTGTGTGTGTGTGTGTGTGTAAATAACACTTTGTACCTATGGAAGATTTCTATCTAGAAAAAAAGATTCACACACATGACATTAATATTAGGAAAAAGAATACTAAGATTGGCTATGCAGGCATTCAAAAACATACACATTAAGGCTCAGAGAAGTTATAATTTACAGTCTCAGAGATTGTGTCTTACATGTAGATTCGTGAAAGCAATTTGGTTGAGTGACTATCATTAAAAAGAATAATAAGGGCTGGAGAGATGGCTTAGCAGTTAAGCGCTTGCCTGTGAAGCCTAAGGACCCCGGTTCAAGGCTCGGTTCCCCAGGTCCCACGTTAGCCAGATGCACAAGGGGGCGCACGCGTCTGGAGTTCGTTTGCAGAGGCTGGAAGCCCTGGCGCGCCCATTCTCTCTCTCTCCCTCTATCTGTCTCTCTGTGTCTGTCGCTCTCAAATAAATAAATAAATAAATAAAAAAGAATAATAAAGGGCTGGAGAGATGGCTTAGTGGTTAAGCGCTTGCCTGTGAAGCCTAAGGACCCCAGTTCGAGGCTCAGTTCCCCAGGTCCCACGTTAGCCAGATGCACAAGGGGGCACACGTGTCTGGAGTTCGTTTGCAGAGGCTGGAAGCCCTGGCGCGCCCATTCTCTCTCTCTCCCTCTATCTGTCTTTCTCTCTGTGTCTGTCACTCTCAAATAAATAAATTTAAAAAATAATAATAATAATAAAAGCCAGGTGTGGTGGCACATGCCTTTAAGCCAGGCACTCAGGAGGCCAAGACTACATAGTGAATTCTAGGTCAGCATGGGCTATAGTGAGATCCTGCCTCAGAATAAAAAGTGCTGCCCATGATGGCCCATGCCTTCAATCCCGGCACTTGAGAGGCTGAGGGAGGAGGGAGAAGGGAGAAGGGAGGATCACTGCGAGTTCCAGGCCAGCCTGGACTACAGGGTGAGTTGCAGGTCATTCTGGAATAAAGTGAGACCCTGCCTTGAAAAAAAAAAAAGTAAAAAATTAAAGAAAGAAAGAAGAAAAAAGGGAGGAACAATGAGGGGAGAAGACAGAAGGAAAAAAAGGAAGGAAAGTAGAACATAAGAACATGTAACACAAAGTAAGTATTGTTTATGATAGTTGTTTTATATGTATATATATGTGCCAGTGTTATAAAATATATTTCTTACTGTGGGCTATGGTCAAAGAGACAGGATATGACATGTCTGATGGAACTTAAGTCCTTTAATTACAGCAGAAGGTGAGCCTATAATCCCAGCGCTTGGAAAGCTGAGAATGAGACAGGAGGATTGCCAAGATTTTTAGGCCAGCCTTGCCCCCCCAAAAGAGACACTGTCTCAAAAACAAAACAGTGGCCTTCAGGTTAAGATGGCAGCATAGTAGCCATGCCAAAGAGCCTAGGGAGGAAAACAGCAGAAAAATAGTACAATACACTGTCCTACTGAAAAGTGAAGGTGTATAAGGAATTGTTAACCTTGGAGCTGGAAGCATGGCTTAGTGGTTAAGGCGTTTGCCTGCAAAGTCAAAGGACCCTGGTTCAATTTCCCAGGACCCACACAAGCCAAATGCACAAGGTGGTGCATTGTTTGCAGTGGCTGGAGGCCCTGGTGCACCCATTCTGTGTGTATGTGTGTGTCTCCCTCTCTCTTACTCTCTCAAATAAATAAATAAATAAAATTATTAATTAATTAACTTATTTATTTGAGAGCGAGAGACACACACAGAGACAGAGAGAGAATGGGCACACCAGGGCTTCCAGCCACTGTAAAGGAACTCCAGACGCCTGCGCCCCCTTGTGCATCTGGCTAGCATGGGTCCTGGGGAATTGAGCCTTGAACCGTGGTCCTTAGGCTCCACAGGCAAGCACTTAACCGCTAAGCCATCTCTCCAGCCCAAATTAATTAATTTTTACAAAAGGAATTATTAACCTCAGCAGAGAAGCAGGAGAGACATAGAGCTTCTAGCAATCACATAACCAGCCAAAATCAGCTCCAGCCACAGCTCCAAAGGGGAAGAGCTACTTGCCTGGCCCTGCCTGAGCCAGCAGGAGCAGAACCCCAGTGAAGGGACTCTCCACTCACACCAACCTCCTTTCAAGGTTAAGAAATCTGGAGGAGAAGACCACAGGGACCAGCTGAGCAGCTCCAGAGCAACTTCAGGGACTCTCCTCAGCCTCCCCTCCCCCAGCCACCAGTACCAGGAACCCCCAGTGAACTGAAAGACTCCAAGGGATCAGAGCCACCACTCAGTCACACAGCATCCCGCGCAGCCAATTGGAGCAGCAGATTCACAGACCCAACCAGCCTAGCTGAGCCCACAGGGCAACCAAGTGGGAACCAGACAGGTACTCAGCATAGATGAGACAGGAAGCCATCCCAAAAGGTAACAGGGCCTACTTACATTTCCTCAGTACCTGCCCCAAATCCAACGACATAGGCCTGCAGTGGAAGGGCTAATCTCACCTGCCATGCTGAGGCAGGTTACTGCTAGATTCGATTGATGTACTTTTGGTCACCTTTGCCATCCTTAGATAAGCCATGTTTTGGGGTTACTTTTGTTGCTTTTGATATTACCTTATTTATAGTGCCTTTTTGTCATTTTCTTCTGTCTTTCTTGGAGGCAGGGACTCACTCAGGCCCAGGCTGACCTGGAACGCGTTACACACCGCAAATCTCAGCTTCCCAGTCCATACAATTAAGGGTGTGTGGGTCAAAACACATCCTTAGGGACTTTGGCTTTGTTTAGATTTTTTTTTTTTTTTTTTTTAGGTAGGGTCTATAGCCCAAGCTGACCTGTAATTCACTATGTAGTCTCAAGGTGGCCTTGAACTCACTGTGATCCTCCTACCTCTGCCTCCCAAGTGCTGGGGTTAAAGGCATGTGCCACACCCCAGCTATCTGCTTTAATCCCCCCTCTTGCATAAATATTCCATGCTGGTATATATTGCTCAACTGAATTTTAAAATTCACCTATATCTTGCTCCACCCAGCCTCCTAGAATACTGGCATAGCAGGCAAACTCTACACCTAGGGTCACGTCTGCTGTTACTCTAGGTGTAATATAAGAGCCACATCTGGCACCTTAGGCTGCTACCCTGAAGATACATAATGTCACCTTTACACATCTAAGAATGCTGCAGATAATTAGAAAACCCAAGCATCAAATTAACTCCAGATGCAAACATCTCTACATTAACCAGCTGACAGAAAGCTAGAAGAAGCCATTCTGTATGCAGTTCAATGGGAGAAAGAAAAATCACCAGTGAAGATACTCAACAGTGGATACTGTAAGCCTTATATTTGGCCAGCCAGGCCAAATGAGCCAATGGGTGCAATAGTGGCACATCTGTCATGGTGGAAACCAACTGCCCTCTAATTGAACTGGAGGCCCGCTCCACAGGAGGTAATACATCCCTGATACTGAAAACTTAAAACAGGGGTAATCATGAGCCCTAGGGGTGTAACATCTGTTGCTGTCTGGCTAAATATATATACTATGCTTATCAAACTGCCCAGTAAGCACTTCTCTTAATATTCATATCCTTATATTAATGCTACTCTCACTTTTGGTAGAGAATCTTCTCTTTTCAGATAGCAGTGACCTTGGGATGCCACAGAAGATATCATGGTGCTGGAAAGAAGTAACAGAAGTGCTCAGCACTGCAATATCTCTATCATACCTTCCAAGGCTCAAGGTCTCTTGCAGAAGAGGTGGCAGAAAGAATGTAAGAGCCAAAGGAAGGGTAGGACTCCTTACAACGTGCTCCCCCCAGACACAAAATGGCCTGGATATCCATGACCTCACGGTGACTGACACTACCTACACAAGACATCATAATAGGAGGAAAAGATCATGACATCAAGATAAAAGAGAGACTGATTGAGATGGGGAGAGGATATGGTGGGGAATGCAGTTTCAAAGGGGAAAGTGGGGGGAGGGAGGGTATTACCATGAGATATTTTTTATAATCATGGAAGTTGTCAATAAAAATTTTTTGAAAAAAGTCTCTACATTATAATACAAGAAACATTTAAAAAATCAAGATAATATAATCCCACCAAAAATTATAAAACCATCAGAAATGACCTACAGTGAGACTGAATGATAATAAAATGCCTAACAAAGAATTCAAAATAATGTTTATAACTATGTCCAAAGAAATCAAAGGAATCAAAGAAAACAAACTCTTGAAGGAATCCCAAAAGGACACAGGAAACCAACTTAATGAAGTAAGGAGGTCAATACAAGACATGAGTAAGAAACTAGAAATACTAAAGAAACACCAATTGGAAATACTTAGAAATGCAAAGCAGAACAAGTAAAAAAAATCTGTAGAAACTCTCCCCAGTAGAATGGATCAAGGAGAGGACAGAATATCTAACCTGGAAGATAAGGTGGCAGGTCTAGAACAGTCCAACAAAGAAAAAGACAAATTAGGGCTAAGAAAATGGCTTAGCAGGGCTGGAGAGATGGCTTAGCGGTTAAGCGCTTGCCTGTGAAGCCTAAGGACCCCTGTTCGAGGCTCGGTTCCCCAGGTCCCATGTTAGCCAGATGCACAAGGGGGTGCACGCGTCTGGAGTTCGTTTGCAGAGGCTGGAAGCCCTGGCGCGCCCATTCTCTCTCTCTCCCTCTATCTGTCTCTCTGTGTCTGTCGCTCTCAAATAAATAAATAAAAAATTTTAAAAAAATGGCTTAGCAGTTAAGGCACTTGCCTGCAAAGCCAAAGGACCAAGGTTCATTTTCCCTGGACCCACACAAGCCAAATGCAAAAGGTGGTACATGCATCTGGAATTCATGTGCAGCAACTGGAGGCCCCCACACGCCCATTCTCTCTCCCTCTTTCTCTCTGTCATAAATAAATAAATTTAAAGACAGAAGAAAATGACAAACTAAGCTGGACATGGTGGTGCACACCTTTAATCCCAGCACTCGGGAGGTAGAGGTAGGAGGATTGCCATGAGTTCAAGGCCACCCTGAGACTAAAGAGTTAATTTCAGGTCAGGCTGGACCAGAGTGAGACCCTACCTCAAAAAACAAGCAAACAAACAAACAAAAAAGACAAACTAAGGCTTGGAGAGATGGCTTAGTGGTTAAGCACTTGCCTGTGAAGCCTAAGGACCCCAGTTCAAAGCTCGATTCCCCAGTACCCATGTAAGCCAGGTGCACAAGGTGGCACATGCATCTGGAGTTTGTTTGCAGTGGCTGAAGGCCCTGGTGCACCCAATCTCTCTCTCTCTATCTCTCTCTCCCTTTCTCTGTCTGTTGCTCTCAAATAAATAAATAAAGACAAATTAGGGCTGGAGAGATGGCTTAGCAGTTAAGGTGCTTGCCTGCAAAGCCTAAGGACCCAGGTTTGATTCTTCAGGTCCCATATAAGCCAGTTGCACAAGGTAGCCCATGTGTATGGAGTTCCATTACAGTGGCTAGAGTCCCTGGTGTGCCTATTCTCTCTCTTTCTCTCTCCCTCTCTCTGTCTCAAATTAAAAATAATAAATAAAATTAACTAACAAAAAAAAAAAAAAAGAAGAAGACAGGGCTGGAGGGATGGCGTAGCAGTTAAGACATTTGCCTACAAAGCCAAAGGACCCAGGTTTGATTCCCCAAGACCCACGCTAGCCAGATGCACAAGGGGGTGCATACGTCTGGAGTGCGTTTGCAGTGGCTGGAGGTCCTGGCATGTCCATTCTCTCTCTTTTTCCCTCCCTCTCTCCCTCTTTCTCTGTCAAATAAATAAAGAAGACAAACTAATAGAAGGTATCAGTGGGAATTTCAAGACCTTCAGGACACTTTGAAGAGATCAAACATAAGAATTCAGGGTATAAAAGAAGAATAATTTCAATCCAAAGACATAGTAGGTATTTTCAACAAAATCATACAGGAAAATTTTCCACAAATAGGGAAAGAGATGCAAGTACAGATACAGGAACACCAAGCAGACAAAAGCAGGAAAGACAATTTAAAAACAAAAGAAAAAGGGCTGGAGAAATGGCTTAGCAGTTAAGGCATCTTCCTGCAAAGCCAAAGGACCTTGGTTCAAGTCCCCAGGACCCACATAAGCCAGATTCACAAGATGGTGCATGCATCTGGAGTTCATTTGCAATGGCTTGAAGCCCTGGTGTGCCCATTCTCACTCTCTCTCTCTCTGTCTGCTTCTTTCCCTCTCTCAAATAAGAAATATAAATAAGATAACAGGAAACTGGGCATGGTGGTGCATGCCTTTAATCCCAGCACTCAGGAGGCAGAGGTAGGAGGATCACCATGAGTTCAAGACCATCCTGAACTCCATAGTGAATTTCAGGTCAGCCTGGGCTAGAATGAGACCCTACCTCGAAAAACCAAAATAAATAAATATATATTTTTAAAAACAACTAAACAAACAAAAACAGGAAAGAACCTCTCTTCTCACCATATTTTAATTAAACTACGAAACCCACAAACCAAGAAAATATATTAAAAGCAGTTAGAAACTTCAAGTCACTTATAAAGGCAAGCCCACCAAGATAACAGCAGATTACTCAATACAAACCTTAAAAGCCAGGAGGACTTAGAATGATGTATTCCAAGTTCTGAAAGAGAACAACTGTCAACCAAGATTACTTTATCCTACAAAGCTATCCATCCAAATTGATGAAGAAATAAGGACAGTCCACAACAAAAACAGTCTAAAGAAATACATGACCACTAAATCAGATATGCAGAAAATACTTGAAGGGATGCTTCACACTTAAGATAAAGAAAAGCACGGGCTGGAGAGATGGCTTAGCGGTTAAGCGCTTGCCTGTGAAGCCTAAGGACCCCGGTTCGAGGCTCGGTTCCCCAGGTCCCACGTTAGCCAGATGCACAAGGGGGCGCACGCGTCTGGAGTTCGTTTGCAGAGGCTGGAAGCCCTGGCGCGCCCATTCTCTCTCTCTCCCTTTATCTGTCTTTCTCTCTGTGTCTGTCGCTGTCAAATAAATAAATAAAAAATCTAAAAAAAAAAAAAAAGAAAAGAAAAGAAAAGAAAAGCACACACATGAGAAAATACACTGGAGAAAAGACAGCCTCTAACAAATGGGGCTGGGAAAACTGGATTTCTGTATGTAGAAGGATGAAAATAAATCTTCATCTCTCCCCATGTACAAGAATCAAGTCCAAATGGATCAAAGACCTTAATAGCAGACCTGAAACTCTGAAACTGCCAGAGGAAAAAATAGGGAAAACACTGCAACATATTGGCATAGACAATGAGTTTTTGAATATAATCCCAGTTGATCAGGAAGTAAAACCACTAATCAACTACTGGGACCTTATGAAATTAAAAAGCTTTTATACAGGGCTGGAGAGATGGCTTAGCGGTTAAGCGCTTGCCTATGAAGCCTAAGGACCCCGGTTCGAGGCTTGGTTCCCCAGGTCCCACGTTAGCCAGATGAACAAGGGGTCGCACGTGTCTGGAGTTCGTTTGCAGAGGCTGGAAGCCCTGGCACGCCCATTCTCTCTCTCTCCCTCTATCTGTCTTTCTCTCTGTGTCTGTCGCTCTCAAATAAATAAATAAAAAATTAAAAAAAAAAAAAAGCTTTTATACAGCAGAGAACACTGTGAACCTCAGAGCAAAGAGTCAACCTACAGAATAAGAGAAAATCTTTGTGAGTTATACATCTGATAGAGGATGAATATCCAGGATATACAAAGAACTCAAAACACTAAATAATAAATAAAATAAACCAGTTAAAAAATAGGCCATGGAACTAGAGACAAGACATACAGATGGTCTATAACATCGAAAAACATGTTCTACACCCTTAGCCGTCAGGGAAATGCAAATTAAAACTATGGCGTAGCCGTTAAGGTACTTGCCTGTAAAACCAAAGTACCCAGACTCGATTCTTCAGGACCTATGTAAGCCAGATGTACAAGATGGCACATGTGTCTGGAGTTTGTATGCAGGGCTAAAGACCTTGGTGTGTCCATTCTCATTCTCTCTCTCTCTCCCTCTCCCTCTCTTTCTCTCAAATAAATAAATAAATAGAATATATTAGAAAATGACTTTGAGGGCTGGAGAGATGGCTTAGTGGTTAAGCACTTGCCTGTGAAGGCTAAGGACCCCAGTTTGAGGCTGGATTCTCCAGGACCCATGTTAGCCAGATGCACAAGGGGGCGCATGCATCTGGAGTTCATTTGCAGTGGCTGGAAGCCCTGGCGCACCCATTCTCTCTCTCTCTCTCTCTCTCTCTCTCTCTCTCTCTCTCTGCCTCTTACTCTCTCTGTCACTCTCAAATAAATAAATTTAAAAACAAAAAGCAAACAAAAAAAAACTACTTTGATATTGCATCTCCTGTCAGAATGGCAATCATCAGGAAAACAAATGACAATAAATGCTGACAAGGATATGGAAAAGAGGAACCCTGCTACACTGTTAGTGGGAATGCAATCTGGTCCAGCCATTATGGAAATCAGTGTAAATGTTCCTGAGAAAGCTAAAATAGATTTACCATATGACCCAGCTATACCACTCCTAGGCATATATTCTAAGGACTCATTTCACTACCTTAGAGATACATGCTCATTATGTTTACTGCTGCTCTATTCACAACAGATAGGAAATGGAACACAGACTGGATGTCCTTCAACTGATGAATAGATAATGAAGATGTACCACATTCAATGGAGTTCTTTTTTTTTGGTTTTTTGAGGTAGGGTTTCACTCTAGTCCAGGCTGACCTGGAATTCACTATGTAGTCTCAGGGTGGCCTCGGACTTATGGCGATCCTTCTACCTAGGCCTCCTGAGTGCTGGGATTAAAGGCATGTGCCATCACACCTGGCTATACAATGGAATTTTATTCAGTCATAAAGAGAAATGGAATTATGAAATTTGCAGGGAAATGGATGGATCTGGAAAGGATTATACTAAGTGAGGTAACCCAGGCCCAGAAAGCCATGTTCTCTCTCATATGTGGATTCTAGTTACAAATGTTTAGATTTGTATATGAGTTGGAATAAAAGTTGGTAGCAGAGAGCCATAAGTTAGAAAGGGGCTATAAGGGATATAAGGGAGGAGAGGGAAGGACTTAAGGATAATGTATTGTATATATGTAAGTAGATGAACAGATTACTGGGATGCAATGGACTAAGTGAGGTCAGGAGAAGGGATTGAGCAAAGGAAGTGTGAGAGGAGGGTTAATCAAAATTTAAGATGTTATGAATAAGTCATATGGAACCTACTTCTTTGGATAATGGTGTACCCAAAAGACATAGATTGTTACTAGAAATTTTTCAGTTCCAGGAATGGGATACCTTCCAGTGAGTTGTTGGCCAGGGAGGTCCCTAATGCCCCCAAAACATTACAGGCCATTGCCAAGGTTCTTAGTTTCCCACCAGAACTAGATGGTAAGGCCCTATTGTGGAAGACTCCACACATTTGGGCTCCAAGATCACTGAGCTGAGCTAAAAATCTCCTCCCTGTGGACCATCTGATAAAAAGCTAGAAAAAGCTATGCTGCATGCAGCCCTATGGGAGAGAGAAGCCATCAGTGGTGGCAAACAGCAGCGGACATTGCAAGCCTCAAGTTTGGCCAGCCAGCCCAAATGAGCCAACTAGTGCAATAGTGGCATGTCTGTTATGGGGGAAACCAGCCACTCTCTAATTGAGCTGAAGTCTTGCTCTATAGGAGGGAATACATGTCTGGTACTGAAAATCTAGCCAAAAGCCTATAGGGGAGAGAGGTCATGAGCCCTAGGGGACTAATGCCTGCTGTTGTCTGGCTAAATGTATATATTGTGCCCACCAAACTGCCCTGCAAGCACTTTTCTTAACATTTATACACATGTATTAATTCTACTCTCACTTTTGGTTAGGGAAGCTTCTCTTTTCAGACAGCAGTGACCACTGGGAAGACTCAAAAGGCACCATAGCGCTGAGAAGAAGTGACAAGTGAAACATCTCTATCAGGGTCCATTGCGGAAAGAATGTGAGAGGCAAAGGAAGGGTAGGATTACTTACAAGGCAATCTTCCAGACACACAATGGCCTGGATATCGATGACCTCACTGTGCCTGGCACTCCCTACCCAAGACCTTCATAATAGGAGGAAAAGATGAGGACATCAGAATTAAAGAGAGACTAATTGAAAAGGGGCGGGCTGTGATGCAGGGTGAATTTGTGAGGGGGGAGTGGAAGAGCAGAGGGAACTATCATGGTTTATTGCCTGTATTTATGGAAACTGTCAATAATAAAGTTAAAACAAGCCGGGCGTGGTGGCACACGCTTTTAATCCCAGCAGAGGTAGTAGGATTGCCATGAGTTCAAGGCCACCCTGAGATGACAGAGTTAATTCCAGGTCAGCCTGGACCAGAGACCCTACCTCGAAAAACAAAAACAAAAACAAAAACAAAAAAGTTAAAACAAGAGTTGGATGTGGTGGCACACACCTTTTATCCCAGTACTTGGGAGGCAGAGGTAGGAGGATCACCATGAGTTTGAGGCCACCCTGAGACTACATAGTGAATTCCAGGTCAACCTGAGCTAGAAAGAGACCCTATCTTGAAAAACCAAAATAAATAAATAAATAAAAGATAAAACAAAACAGATAAAGGCCAAGTGTGGTGGCATACGCCTTTAATCCCAGCACTCAGGAGGCAGAGGTAGGAGGATCACAGTAAGTTCAAGGCCACCCTGAGACTACATAGTGAATTCCAGGTCAACCTGGGCTAGAGTGAGAGCCTACCTTGAAACAAACAAAAAAACAGGGCTGGAGAGATGGCTTAGCATTTAAGGTGCATGCCTACAAAGCCTAAGGACCCAGGTTTGCTTCTCCAGGTCCCATGTAAACCAGAAACACATGGTGGTGCATGTGTCTGGAATTATTTGCAGTGGCTGGAAGCCCTGGCACACCCATTTTCTCTCTCTCTTTCTCCTTCCCTCTCTGACTGTAATAAATAAATAAAAAGTTAAAAAAAAAAAAGACAGATTAAAAAGGAAGGAAAAGCTGAGTGGAGGTGGAGTTAGAGCAGAGAGGCGGCAGAGGTGAGAGGCGGCAGAGTCCGGGAAGCAGGGCACTTGCTGCGCCAGAATGCACCCCACTCCAAGGAAGCACCTTCTGGGGAGACAAAGAAGGCCTGTGCTGGCAGCGGTGTGTTGTGGGTTTTTGTTTGGGAAAGGCCTTGGCTGTGGTGTTCATTGTGGGGAGAGCCCCTGTAGGGCTGGTTGGGAGCTCCAGTGTGGCATACCAGCTATGTCAGAGCAAGGGTACCAACTGGCACATCCCAGCAAAGAGCTTGTGTGGCCTAGGGGACTGAGTCTCAGAGTGTCAGCAGATTAGCAACACCTGGACACCCGCTAGAAATGCAAACTCTCGGGTTCACCCAGACCCCCTGAGTCTCAAGCACTGGGCTCCAAGCCTTCCAGGCAGTTCTGAGGCATTCGCCTGTGAAGTCAAAGGACTCAGGTTCAATTCCCCAGAACCCATGTAATCCAGACGCACAAGGTGGCTGGCACATGCATCTGGAATTCGTTTTCAGAGGCTGAAGGCCCTGGCACACCCATTCTCTCTCTCAAATAAATAAAAATAAATACTAAGCCGGGCGTGGTGGCACACACCTTTAATCCCAACACTTGGGAGGCAGAGGTAGGAGGATTGCCCTGAGTTCAAGGCCGCCCTGAGACTCCACAGTGAATTCCAGGTCAGCCTAGGCTACAGCAAGACCCTGCCTCAAAACAAAACAAAACAAAACAAAACAAAACAAAACAAAACAAAACAAAAAACAAAAAATAAAATAAAAATAAGTAATTACTTAAAAAAAAAAAAAAGAAAAGAAAGCATGATACTCACAATCCAAGGGATGTTTTGGTCTCCATGTTTAGATAGAGCCCGGTCTCAAAGCAGCCTGGGGGGAAAGTTGAAGGGCTGGATGTCTAATCCAGACCTTTAGATATCAAGTCCATGTTCATTCTATCACCCACACAACCTCTCAGCTTACCCAGAACATTCACATGCTGCATGTTTCTTTACTTCAAGCGTCAAGCCATGCTGCATTCATTGACATGGCTCAGTTTTGCTTTTGTTTGTTTGTTTGTTTTGGAGGTGGGGTTCTGTTTTGGTGTTTTGGTTCAAGGTAGGGTCTCACTCTAGCCCAAGCTGACCTGGAATTCACTCTATTCTCAGGGTGGCCTCGAACTCACAGCAATCCTCCCACCTCTGCCTCACAAGTGCTGGAATTAAAGGCATGCGCCACCACGCCTGGCTGTTTGTTTTGTTTTTTGAGGTAGGGTCTCACTCTAGCCTGGTCTGACCTGAAATTCACTGTGTAGTTTCAGGATGTCTTCAAATTCACAGCTATCTTCCTATCTCGGCCTCTCCGCTGCTGGAATTAACAGCATATGCCACCACGCCTGGTAAACATGGTGCAGTTTTGTATAATGCTTTAAAAATACTCTTAAATTGTGTGTGGTTGAGTGTGCAAATTCACATATATGCATCTGTGTATCTTCTCTGTTACACACAGTACTCCCAGATTAATCGCCCCTCTGGCTGGTGCTCAGCTTGGTACCCAGGAGACAAAACATCTGATTTAAGCACCTGACTCACTGTCTAACCCTGGCCTGCCCGTCCCACATGCCCAGACACACACATGGCCCCTGTAACCTTGAAATAACCTTGGTGTACCTACCCAGCACCTGCAACCCATTTCCTCCTACAGGACTCCTACCTGTTACCTAAAGGCAGAGGAACTGTGCGTGGGTGCTGGCTCCCAGCAATGACAACCTTTACCACCCACTTCCTGTGTTGACTGTAATGTGCTTTTTGGCTTTTAGGTTCTGGTGCCCGAGTGAGCTGTTAACCTTCATGCTATTTCCTACTACTGTCTGAAGCTCAGTTTGCACATCTGTAATGTGGTAATAAAAGTACTGCATTTAAAGACTGTTCAGAGGATGAAAGGAATTGGTAATACGAAGAACTGCATGGAGATTGGAAGTGTAGTTTCCCCCTCAGATAGTCAGGTAAGTTTGGTCTATCCTTTGCATAGCAGGGTCTTTGAGAGTTGGTTGTGTGATCTACTGTAATTATGATCAAAAAAGTAAGGCTGAGCTGAGGAAATGACTCAGTGGCATGAAGGTGTTTGCTTACAAGGCCTATTGGCTCAGGTTTGATTCCCCAGTGCCCATATAAAGCCAGATGCACAAATGGTATATACTTCTAGTGTTCATTTATAGTTGTAGGGGGGCCTGGGTGTGCCAATGCTCTCTCTCAAATAATAAAAAAAAAAATAAGTAGAAAATAATGGGGCTGCAGAGATGGCTGAGCAGCTAAGGCCCTTTCCTGGGTTCGACTCCCTAGTACCCATGTAAAGCCAAATGCACAGAGTGGCACATGCATCTGGATTTCGTTTGCAATGGCTTGAGGCCCTGGAGCATCCAATCTTTCTGTCTCTCTTCTGTTTCTCTTTGCTTACAAATAAATAAAAATAATTTGTTTAAAAAAGAAAATAAGACTATCTGATCCCTTTACCCCTCAAAAAAATAAATACATGGCTAAGGATAATGTCAATGCCTCTTGTGCAGGTGTCTTGAGGATTTCATTAACTAAAAGTGAAGATTAGGACTGGAGTTGTACCTCAGTGATAAACTTGTGCCAGTAAGGCTCTGGGATTGATTCCTGGTTCTAGAAGAAAGAGATCTAGTGAAATATTATGATTAAGTAAAGCTAAATTTAAAAAGACAGGGCTGTGTAATTTTGGAAATGTGCAAATGCTACTATGATTCTTCTACAAGGGCCCCACGGGATGTCCCCTTTTCCTGAGGCTGATGAGATTGAAAAGCCACTCAGCTCTACTGGGCACTATTGAAAGAAACCCAGAGGAGAAACAGAGCAAAGTCTCTCCACGGGTCAGAGAGGGAGAATGTCCCAGGTTCATAAAAGGAGTAGGGCAGGGAGAGAAAAATCTATTCCCTATAGCAATGCCCAAAGTCTCTGTGGAACAATTTAATTTTTCTGTAGACATAATTATTATATCTAATCTTTGGAACAAACAGAAATTTAGTAGAACCCATTAGCAGCAAAGCGTAATTACTGAGAAAAATCCACCTGAGCTGACACTAAGCATCCACCCACGCCTATACACACACGATTAGCTTTGGCAAAGCCACCAGTGGTTATTTCAATAAAAGTGTGAAATAAGAACTGGAGTGATGGCTTAGTGGTTAAGGCGCTTGCCAGCAAAGCCAAAGGACCCAGGTTCAGTTCCTCAGGACCCATATAAGCCAGATGCACAATGTAACAAATGACTCTGTAATTTGTTTGCAGTGGCTGGAAGCCCTGGTGCATCCATTCTCTCTATCTGCCTCTCTCTCAAATAAATACATGTTTTAAGTGTGGAATAGTTGTGCGTGGTGGTGCAAATCTTTAATCCCAGCACTTGGGAGGCACAGGTAGGAGGATCGCTATGAGTTCGAGGCCACCCTGGGACTACCTAGTGAATTCCAGGTCAGCCTGGGCTAGAGTGAGTCCTACCTTGAGGAAAAAAAAAAGAAAGAAAGAAAAAAAAGGTCAGGGCTAGAGAGATGGCTTAGAGGTTAAGGCGCTTGCCTGTGAAGCCTAAGGACCCCCGTGTTTGATTCTCCAGATCCCATGTAAGCCAGATGCACAACGTGATGCAAGTGTGCAAGGCCACACATGCGCACAAGATGGCACACGCACCTGGAGTTCAATTGCAGTGGCTGGGGGCCCTGGAATACCAATTCTCTCTTGCTCATAAAAATAAAATTAAATTAAAAGGTCAGTTATGAATGGCCCTAGACACCCATTGTCTATCCTTGCATCTGAAGAGACTGGAAGATATCTGAATAGGTCCACAGTACAGAGCACCAGGATGTGAAGGGACTAGAGAGGAGTCAGGTGACAGCCACGGGTGCATCAGCTCCATAAGGCTCAGGTCAGCCATGGAGGTGACAGGCATTCTGCCTCGCTGCTTCCTACACCGTCATAAGCGAAACTGCTGGCCAGGGCCTGCTACTGAGAAACAGTCCTGAACTCCCTCGCCAGCCCTTCTCTTGGGCCTGCAATATAGCGTGGTAAGTGGACAGTGACAGGAAGAAGGAGAGGCGATAGCCCTGAGAGCAATTCCTGCCTTGTCCAGAGCTCACACACCAACATCCTCCTGCCTCTTGTCGTTGCCAGCATCACCAACACAAACACCCCCGCAGTGGGGGCCCACGATGTGCTGGGCATGACACAGTCCTTTGCACGCATTTTTTAAAATTAATTAATTTATTTATTTGAGAGTGACAGACAGAGAGAGAATGGGTGCGCCAGGGCCTCCAGCCACTGCAAACGAACTCCGGACACGTGCGCCCCCTTGTGCATCTGGCTAACGTGGGTCCTGGGGAGTCAAGCCTCGAACCGGGGTCCTTAGGCTTCACAGGCAAGTGCTTAACTGCAAAGCCATCTCTCCAGACTTCCACACATTTTTTTTCATGCAGTCCTCACAACTCCCAGACCTCCATCATGTACGTCCACATGGGCATACCATGCCTCCACTTTCTCCAAATTTTAAATGCCAGCTTATATCCTACTCCCGTGAAGTTTTCTTTGATTTTTTTTTTTTTTTTTTTTTTTTTTGCGAGTGAGCAAGAGAGTGAGAGAGAATTGGTGTGCCAGGACTGCAGCCACTGCAATCAAATTCCAGATGCATGCATCACCTAGTGGGCGTGTGTGACCTTGTGCTTGCCTCACCTTTGCGCATCTGGCTTACGTGGGATCTGGAGAGGTGAACATGGGTCCTTAGCCTTCGGAGTCAAGTGCCTCAACCGCAAAGCCAGCTCTCCAGCCCCTCTTCCCTGATCTTTGAGAAAAGAGGTGTCTAATGGCAAGAAGCAGAATTCTATATTGGCTTTGCCCTATCAACATTATTATTTTTTTTTTATCCAAAATAGGATCTCGCTCTAGCCCAGGCTGTCCTGGAATTCACTATGTAGTCTCAGGCTACCATGTAGCCTCAAGAACATGGCGATCCTCCTACCTCCGCCTCCTGAGTGCTGGGATTAAAGGTGTGTGTCACCATGCCCAGCTGCCTTGTCAACTGTTTCTATCAAGACTTGGCTAGAGGGGCTGGAGAGACAGTGGCTATAGGTGCTTGCTTATAAAGCCTACTAGCCTGGGCTTATTTCCCAGTACACACTTAAAGCCAGATCCACAAAGTGGCACATGTATTTGGAGTTCATTTGTAGCAGCAAGAGGCCTTGGCATACCCATATACTCTCTCTCTTTTTCTCTCTCTCCTCACAAATTAAAAAAAAAAAAAAATTAGACCCAAGGATGCCTTTTTTACATTGCCATCGCACCCGAAGATGGCAAAAGTTTCTCTTAGACAGGTGTGGTGGTGCTTGCCTTTAATTCCAGCACTAGGGAGGCAGAGATAGAATTGCTGTGAGTTCAAGGTCAGCCTAACACTACAAAATAAGTTCCAGGTCATTCTGGGCTAGAGTGAAACCCTACCTCAAAAAAACAAAAACAATAGAAAGCAATAGCCTAGAACCATCAACAGGAGATCCATTACACACATGTTGTTAAGCAAAGAAGAAGCTCACAGTAAAGACTGTGTGAATTCCAATAATATAAGGTTAGAGTCTTTTGTTTGTTTGTTTTTTGTTTTTTTTGTTTTTTTGAGGTAGGGTCTCACTCTAGCCCAGACTGACCTGGAATTCACTATATAGTCTTAGGGTAGCCTCGAACTCATGATGATCCTCCTACCTCTGCCTCTCGAGTGCTGGATTAAAGGCATGCTCTACCACACCCGGCCTGGCCTTTTTTTTTTTTTTTTTTAATGAGGCCTTGAACTCACTATGTAGCTGAAGATGACCTTGAACTTCTGCTCCTCCAGCCTCTACCTCCTGAATTCTGGCAATATGGGTATGTACCACCATGCCTGCCTTATACAGTGCTAGGATCAAACCTGCTTGGTAAAAATCCTACCAACTGAGCCACATCCCTATTCTCAAATGTAGTCTTAAACAAGGAAACCCGTACTTTCCTAGTCAGAGAATTTTTGGACCATTAGCCAGAAATCACCCAATCACCCAAAGGTCAAAGAACAGGCTAATGAAGGACTCAGAAACCAAGTATTTGAAAAATGGTTAAAGGGCTGAAGAGATGGCTTAGCGGTTAAGCGCTTGCCTGTGAAGCCTAAGGACCCCGGTTCGAGGCTCGGTTCCCCAGGTCCCACGTTAGCCAGATGCACAAGGGGGCGCACGCGTCTGGAGTTTGTTTGCAGTGGCTGGAAGCCCTGGCGCGCCCATTCTCTCTCTCTCTCCCCCTCTATCTGTCTTTCTCTCTGTGTCTGTTGCTCTCAAATAAATAAATAAATAATTTAAAAAAAAAAGAAAAATGGTTAAAGAGGGTATGGGTTTCGTCACGTGCCTGTCTCCAGAGGCCACTCACTGGTTGGAAGAGGTGCTATCTGGTCTGGGCTGAGGTTCAGGATTGCTGGGGATGGAGTCTAGGTAAATGTATTTTGACTTAACCCAAGGAAGAAGTTTCTAATCACTCATCCAACCTACACCAAACCATAACCTACCCCCATTCTTTCATTTTATTGTTTGAGAATGAGTGACCATGAGTATGGAAGTGCCAAGGCCTCCTGAAAGCACCATTTTGTGCAATATTTGTTTTTAATTTTTGTGTGAGAGTGACAGACAGAGAAGGGGGGCGGACAGAATGGGCTTTCCAGGGCTTCCAGCCACTGCGAACAAACTCCAGACACATGCGCCCCCTTGTGCATCTGGCTAATGTGGGTCCTGGGGAATCGAGCATCTAACTGGGGTCCTTAGACTTCACAGGCAAGCGCTTCCATTTCGCCAGCCCAATAATTTTTTATTTTTATTTTTTTGAATTGAGGAAAAGCTTCACAGGCAAGCACCTTAACTGCTAAGCCATCTCTCCAGCTCTGGCTTCCAGCTTTTCAAGCAAGGTCTGGGGATGGAATTCAGGTGCTCCAGACTGGCAAGCACTTTATCTACTGAGTCATTTCCTCTGTCCCCACACCAATTCTTTTTTTTTCCCCTCAATTTTTATTAACATTTTCCATGATTATAAAAAGTATCCCATGGTAATACCCTCCCTCCCCCACCCCCCACTTTCCCCTTTGAAATTTCATTCTCCATCATATCCCCATCCCTTCTCAATCAGTCTCTCTTTTATTTTGATGTCATGATCTGTTCCTCCTTTTATGATGGTCTTGTGTAGGTAGTGTCAGGCACTGTGAGGTCATGGATATCGAGGCCATTTTATGTCTGGAGGGAGCACGTTGTAAGGAATCCTGCCCTTCCTTTGGCTTTTACATTCTTTCTGCCACCTCTTCCACATTATACCCTGAGCCTTGGAAGGTGTGATTGAGATGTTACTCAGTACTCCAGTCACTTCTTTCCAGCACTATGATACCTTCTGAGTCATCCCAAAGTCACTGCCATCTGAAAAGAGAAGATTCTCTACCCAAAGTGAGAGTAGTGTTAATATAACGGTATAACTATTAAGAGGTATCTACTGGGCAGTTTGATAAGTATAGTATATACACTTATCCAGACATCAGCAGATGTTACACCCCTAGGGCTCATGACTACCTATTTTAAATTTTCAGTATCAGGAATGTGTTTCCCCCCATGGAGCGGGCCTCCAGTCCAGTTGGAGGACAGTTGGTTTCCACCATGACAGGTGTGCTACTATTGCACCTGTTGGCTCATTTGGCCTGGCTGGCCAAATATAAGGCTTGCAGTGTCCACTGTTGAGTATCTTCACTGGTGGTATCTCTCCCATTGAACTACATGTAGAATGGCTTCTTTCAGCTTTCTGTCAGCTGGTCCAATTCTTCTTTTATTATTTATGTATTAGAGAAAGAGAGAAAGAATGGGTGGGCCAGGGCCTCTAGCCACTGCAAACGAACTCCAGATGCATGCACCACCACGTGCATCTGGCTTACGTGGGTTCTGGAGAGTCAAACCTGGGTCCTCAGCCTTTGCAGCAAGTGCCTTAACTGCTAAGCTATCTCTCCAGCTAATTTTTAAAAATAATTTATTTATGTATTTGTACACAGAGAGAGACAGAAGGAAGAGAGATGGATAGAGAATGGGCACACCAGGGTCTGTAGCCACTGCAAATGAACTCTAGGTACAAGCGTCACTTTGCATCTGGCTTTATGTGGGCACTGGGAAACCAAGCCTAGGTCCCTAGGCTTCATAGGCAAGCACCTTAACCACTAAGCCATCTCTCCAGTCCCCAAGGTTCCTTTCAATTCCTAGGAGATCCTCTGTGCTTTATTCTCCCTGATCCGTGTGCTCAGAGTAGCGAAAGCTAAGTTGGATATGTCAAGGGGTTGGGAGTGAGGTAGAAGAATGAGCAATGCTCAGCAAACTGGGGACACAGGGAGCATGGAGGCAACCTCTCCCAGAAGGGCTCCAGACTACAGGTGCCAGACAAGAGCTCTGATTGATCCTAGTAATGATAGGATCCCGGAGAAAGGCGATTTGGCTCGTGAGGGGGTGTGATAACAAAGGTGGGGCAAAGAAACCGTATGCCATATGTGGGTGCCCCATGTGTGGTCGCTTTTACACTATCATGGACCGAGGTAAGAAATGCCCTTTCGTGGAAGAAACCCTACAAAAATGAGACTTGGAGGGAAATGGATTAATGTCTACCTAAGCACTTCATCAAAGAAGAGGCCTGGGGCTGGAGAGATGGCTTAGCAGTTAAGCGCTTGCCGGTGAAGCCTAAGGACCCCAGTTCAAGGCTCGATTTCCCAGGGCCCACGATAGCCAGATGCTCAAGGGGGCGCATGCATCTGGAGTTCGTTTGCAGTGGCTGGAGGCCCTGGTGTGCCCATTCTCTCCCTCCCTCCCTTCCTCCCTCCCTTTCTCTCTCTCTCTCTCTCTCTCTCTCCCTTTGTGATAGTTAAGGTGTTGTCAACTTGATCTGTTTAGTAATCCACAGGTTGCTTCTAGGAAGAATTAGCTAAAGGAGGAAGTCTTTCCCCCAGAGTGAGCCCTTCCCCCAGATTGGGCGGCCCCGCTCAGAAGGGGTCTTGATATAAGCTCTGGGTAAAAAGAGTTCCTTCCTTCCTCCTTCCACTTGGTTGCCGGAACTGCTCGCTATCTTCCAGCGTGGATTGAAGACCAGTGTGGACTGAAGACCAGCATTAACTGAAGACCCGCATGGATTGAAACCGAGCGGCTCCTCAGGAAGCCTCCAGGCTTTCCAGCAGGATCAGGACTGCTGAGGCATCTGGACACAGGACTGAGCAGCTACCAGGTTCGGTGATTCTCAGGCCTGCAACTGCTATTGGACTACTGTAAGCTGATCCAATAAACCTCCTTTTTAAAATAATTCATTCTAGCAGTTCTGTTCCTCTAGAGAACCCTGACTAATACACCCTCTTTCTCTCCGTCATTCTCAAATAAGTATAAAAAAAATTAAAAACAAAAAATTCATTCTAGCAGTTTTGTTTTCTAGAGAACCCTGACTAATACAGATTTTGGTACCAGAAGTGGTTCTAGAGAAACAGAATTGTAAGGATGGATTTTTCTAGTGAGCTTAGTGCTATCTGGTGTTGGCTCTCCAATTTCAGTGCTACTAAAGGCCCTACTGGTGATATGGAAAGCACTTTTACTGGAAATAAGGAGGGCACTAATAATCTATGGTGTGCACTATTTAAAGAACTCCGTGAGATAGATGTATTTGGTGACCCTGAGTCATGTCTTGTGAAGAGCGAGGAATTTAGTGACTCTGTATTTAAAACATTTGAATATTTGTGGAAAAGTAAGACCAATGATGAGGCTGGTTGGTTGCTTTTAACATTTCTGGACAAACTAGTGAGGGAACAGCAGAAGCTCAAAAAGGAAAATTCCAAGCTGAAGACCCACATACATGATCTCAAGGTTTCTAAAGGAGAGTCTACTCTCTAGCCAGAACAGAGCTCAGATTGCAGAAAAACCCAAGCTCTCAATGTGAGATTGGCTAACTTGCAATGTAAACTCAAGCCCCAGCCTCATCAGCTATCAGAAGTTACAGTGAGGGAATTGATTGGAAAAGAGTGGGATCCTGTGGCTTGGGATGGTGATGTGTGGGAAGACCCTGAAGAACCTGGGGACATCGAAGTGTTAGATTCTGAAGAAGATGTTTTGGATGAAAATATGACCTGCCTTCCCTTAGCAGCAGCTGTATCCCCACCCCCACATCCAGAAGTATTATCCTCTCCACCCCTGCCTGAGGGAATTCATCCCTCTTTGTCTGAGGAATCAGCAGGAAGTGCTGGTGCTTCTCAGTTCCCACCCATCTTTGCCTCTAGGCCTATCACCAGCCAGAAGGCTAGGCAGGCTCCCAAAAGGTGAGATAGAAAGTGTGACACAGTAGGAGGTGAGATACACCCCTAAAATACTTCGGGAGTTTTCTAATTTGTACAGGCAGAAGCATGGGGAATATGTGTGGGAATGGATTTTAAGGGTGCGGGATGATTGAGGAAGGAACATAAGATTAGATCAAGCTGAATTTACTGAAATAGGTCCATTGAGCAGAGATGTTAGATTTAACAATGCAGTTCGTACAGTTGGAAGGGGTGCCAAGAGTTTCTTTGATTGGTTGGCTGAAGTATGGATCCAAAGATGGCCTACTGTGAGTGAGCTTGAGCTGCCTGATGTCCCTTGGCTTAATGTCGATGAAGGGATTAAAAAGCTCAGAGAACTTGGAATGCTGGAATGGATTTACCATGTAAATTCATCTTTGCCCCCACAATGGGAGCGTCCAGAAGATGTGCCCTTCACTAAGACTATAAGAAACAGATTTGTGAGGGGAGCGCCAGCATACTTAAAGTCTCTCATCATTGGTCGTTTATGTAAAGAAGACCTCACAGTGGGAGCTGCAGTTGCTGCATTAGGTGATGTAGATGCAATGGGCATAACTGGATCTCGGGGTAACAAGGGCCAAGTGGCAGCGCTGAATTGCCAAAGGCGGGGTGAACATGTTTTTCATGATAGTCAGCATAGGCAAAATTATGCAAGTCAAATAGATAAGAAGCCTACTGAGTTTCTTCCTGATCTCTATAAGCAGAAAAGTTCCAGAGCAAGGAAACATAACACCACTTTGAATTATAGCAACAGAGAATCAAGACCTCTTAATCTGTTTCCAGACTTGAACCAGTTTACAGATTCTCAACTCCTTGATTGAAGGGGTGGCCAGGTCCCCTCGAGGAACCCTCCTGCAACCGCCAAAAGTTTTAATATTAAACTTACACCTATCCTTCCTCAGAGGGACCTGCAGCCTTTTGCTAGGGTAACTGTACACTGGGGGAAAGGAAATAATCAGAATTTTTGGGGCCTACTGGACACTGGTTCTGAATTGACATTGATTCCAGGAGACCCCAAAAAGCACCATGGCCCTCCAGTTAAAGTAGGTGCTTATGGAGGTCAGGTGATCAATGGAGTTTTGGCAAATTTTAGACTGACAGTGGGTCCCCGAACTCACCCTGTGGTTATTTCCCCAGTCCCAGAATGCATAATTGGGATAGATATACTTAGGAGTTGGCAGAACCCCCACATTTGTTCCCTGACTTGTGGAGTGAGGGCTATCATGGTTGGAAAGGCCAAATGGAAGCCATTGAGGCTCCCACCACCAGGGAAAATAGTGAATCAAAACCAGTATCGTGTCCCTGGAGGGATTTCAGAAATTAATGCCACTATAAAGGACTTGAAGGATGCAGGGGTGGTGGTTCCCACCACATCTCCCTTTAACTCTCCTATTTGGCCTGTTCAGAAGACAGATGGAACCTGGAGAATGACAGTGGATTATCGGAAACTTAATCAGGTGGTGACTCCAACTGCAGCTGCTGTACCAGATGTGGTTTCTTTACTTGAGCAGATTAACACGTCTCCTGGTACTTGGTATGCAGCTATTGATCTTGCAAATGCTTTTTTCTCCACACCTGTCCATAAGGACCACCAGAAGCAATTTGCCTTCAGCTGGCAAGGTCAACAGTACACCTTCACTGTTTTACCTCAAGGTTACATTAACTCTCCAGCCCTGTGTCATAGCTTAGTTCACAAGGACCTTGATCACCTGTCCCTTCCACAGGGTGTCACATTGGTCCATTATATCAATGACATAATGCTAATTGGATCAAATGAGCAGGAGGTGACAACCACTCTGGAGTTGCTGGTACAGCATATACGCATCAGGGGATGGGAAATAAATCCATCCAAAATTCAAGGACCTTCCACCTCAGTGAAATTTCTAGGAGTTCAGTGGTGTGGAGCATGAAGGGATATTCCTTCTAAGGTAAAGGACAAGTTGTTGCATTTGGCCCCTCCTACCACTAAGAAAGAAGCACAGTATCTAGTGGGCCTATCTGTATTTTGGAGACAGCACATTCCTCACTTGGGTATCTTACTCTGTCCCATATGCCAAGTGACTCAGAAAGCTCTCCATTTGAGAGACAGCTCTTGGCCTGCTATTGGGCCTTAGTGGAAACTGAACGTTTGACAATGGGCCATCAAGTTACTATGCAACCTGAGCTGCCCATTATGAGCTGGGTGTTTTCTGACCCACCAGGCCATAAAGCTGGACGTGCACAGCAGCAGTCCATCATCAAGTGGAAGTGGTATATACATGATCGGGCTCAAGCAGGCCCTGAAGGTACGAGTAAGTTACATGAGGAAGTTGCCCAAATGCCTATGGTTGCTACTCCTGTTTCAATACCTTCTGTCCCCAAGCATGCACCTATGGCATCATGGGGTGTACCCTATGATCAATTGACTGAGGAGGAGAGGTCTAGGGCATGGTTTACAGATGGTTCAGCACATTATGCCAGCACTGCCCAGAAGTGGACAGCTGCAGCATTACAGCCCCTTTCTGGGGCAATCCTGAAGGACTGTGGTGAAGGGAAGTCTTCACAATGGGCAGAACTTCGGGCAGTGCATATGGTTGTGTATTTTGCTTGGAAGAAAAAATGGCCAGATGTGCAGTTATACACTGATTCATGGGTGGTGGCCAATGGTTTGGCTGGATGGTCTGGGACTTGGAAGGAGCACAACTGGAAAATTGGTGAAAAGGATATTTGGGGAAGGTGTATGTGGATAGAACTCTCTGAATGGGCAAAGGATATGAAGATACTTGTGTCCCATGGTAATTCTCATCAGAAGGTGGCCTCATTGGAGGATGACTTTAATAATCAAGTAGATAAGCTGACCCGTTCTGTGGAGAGTGGTCAACCTTTTTCCTCAGCCACCCCTGTCATTGCCCAGTGGGCCCACGAACAAAGTGGCCATGGTAGCAGAGATGCAGGCTATGCATGGGCCCAACAACATGGACTTCCACTAACTAAGGCTGACCTGGCTACGGCTACTGCTGAGTGCCAAATTTGCCAACAGCAGAGACCAACTCTGAGCCCCCGATAGTATTTCCTGGGGTGACCTGCCAGCAACCTGGTGGCAGTTTGGCTACATTGGACCTCCTCCATCATGGAAAGGGCAGCGTTTTGTCCTTACTGGAATAGACACTTTTTCTGGGTATGCATTTGCCTTTCCTGCACATAGTGCTTCTGCCAAAACTACCATCCAAGGGCTTAGATTGCCATATCCACTATCATGGCATTCCACACAACATTGCTTCTGACCAAGGAACTCACTTCATTGCCAAGGAAATATGGCAGTGGGCTCATGATCATGGAATTCACTGGTCTTACCATGTGCCCCACCATCCTGAAGCAGCTGGCTTGATAGAACGGTGGAATGGCCTTTTGAAGAAACAGCTACAGCGCCAACTAGGTGGCAATAGCTTGGAGGTCTAGGGGAGTGTCCTCCAGCAGGCTGTATATGCTCTGAATCAGCATACTGTATATGGTACTGTTTCTCCTATAGCCTGAATTCATGGGTCCGGGAATCAAGGGGTGGAAATGGGAATGGTCCCACTTACCATCACCCCAAGTGACCCATTAGCTAGATTTTTGCTTCCTGTTCCTGCAACCTTATGCTCTGCTGGACTACATGTCTTGGTCCCAGAGGGGGAAGTACTTTTTTCAGGAGACACAAAGAACATTCCACTGAACTGGAAGCTAAGACTTTCCCCTGGTCACTTTGGGCTCCTAATGCCCTTGAGTGAACAGGCTGAGAAAGGAGTTACAGTGATTGCAGGGGTGATTGATCCAGATTACCAGGGGGAAATTGGGCTGCTCCTCCACAATGGCGGTAAGGAAGAGTATGCCTGGAGTGCAGGAGAGCCTTTATGGCGTCTGTTAGTGTTACCATGTCCTGTTGTCAAAGTCAATGGACGACTGCAACAACCCAATAGAAGTAGTGTGATAAATGGCCCAGATACTTCAGGAATGAAGGTATGGGTTACCCCTCCAGGTAAAGAACCAAGACCTGCTGAGGTGCTTGCTGAAGGTGGAGGAAATACAGAATGGTAGTAGAAGAAGGCAGTTACAAATACCAGCTAAGGCCACGTGACCAGTTACAGAAACCAGGACTGTGATTGCAATGTTTCTGCCCTGCCTTAATAACAGAGTGTCTGTATGTATCTACACCAATATTATGATTATATCATTAGCTAACTGTTGAATTTATATTAGACCCATCATATTAGAGACTAAGCTTTGTGTTGGGGGGAAGATTTTGCGGTTCCGGTTGTACATGGGATAGTTATAGCATGTTAGGCAAAATTATGAGCTTGTCACTGTTTTCATTTGGAAATTAAGTATGATGTAAGAAGACATGATTTGATGCCAAGTTGACAAGGGGTGGACTTGTGATAGTTAAGGTGTTGTCAACTTGATCTGTTTAGTAGTCCACAGATCGCTTCTAGGAAGGATCAACTAAAGGAGGAAGTCTTTCCCCCAGGGTGAGCACTTCCCCCAGAGTGGGCTCCCCCCTCAGAGGGGCACTTGATATAAGAAAGCTCTGGGTAAAAAGAGCCCTTCCTTACGGACTAAAGACCAGCATCATCTGCAAACCCGCGTGGATCGAAACACAGGGGCTCCTCAGGAAGCCTCCAGGCTTTCCAGCACCATCTGCAGTGCCGGGTCGGGACTGCTGAGGCATCTGGCCATGAGGACTGAGTAGCTACCAGGTTCGGTGAATCTCGGGACTGCAACTGCTATTGGACTACTGTAAGCTGATCCAATAAATCCCCTTTTTAAAATAATTCATTCTAGCAGTTCTGTTCCTCTAGAGAACCCTGACTAATACACCCTCTTTCTCTCTGTCGCTCTCAAATAAATATAAAAAAATATTAAAAATAAAAAGAAGAGGCCTGCAGACAGGACAGAGCCAGGGGACTGTGAGCCTATAAGAGCAGCCAGTTGGGGAATAGAGGATGCTGAATGTGGGGTTCAGGAATATTGGGTGCAAGTTAGCTGCCACTGGGGAGCTGTAGGATCACAGGTAAATTATTCTCCCTCTCCGGGCTATAGGATCCTCCTGTGTAAAAATGAGGTGGGGAGCTGGTCTAGATGGTCCCCAATGTTCTCTCTAGCCAGGCAGTCTATAATGTTAATCTATGTGTCAAACCAAGTTCATTTGTAGGTGGAACACTGTTATTTTTGAGTCAGAAAATGACTCAGATATGTGATGGCTCATACCGATAACCCTAGTACTTGGGAGGTTGAGCTAAGAGGAGTATCATGAATTCCCGGTCAGCCTGGGGCTGTAAAGTGAGCTCCAGGTTAATCTAGGCTAGACTTAAATAAAACTCTGCCTGTGGCTTAGCGGTTAAGATACTTGCCTGCAAAGCTAAAGAACACAGGTTTGATTCCCCAGGATCCACCTAAGCCAGATGCTCAGGTCGCTTATGCTCTGGAGCTTGTTGCAGTGGCCAAAGGCCCTGGTGTGCCCATTCTCTCTCTCTCTCAAATAATTAAAATAAAATAAGCCAGGCGTGGTAGCACACACCTTTAATACCAGCACTTAGAAGGCAGAAGTAGGTAGATCACCTGGCATGCAAGGGCACTCTAAGACTGCATAGTGAATTCCAGGTCAGCCTAGGCTATAGTGAAACCCTACATCAAAAAAACAAATAAGCAAAAAATAAATAAATGAGCCTGGCATGGTGGTACATGCCCTTAATCCCAGCACTCGGGAGGCAGAGGTAGGAGGATCGCTGTGAGTTCAAGGCCACCCTGAGACTACCTAATGAATTCCAGGTCACCTTGGGCTAGAGTAAAACTCTATCTCAGGGGAGGAAAAAAAAAAAGGAAAAATAAAAGAAAATGACCCTGTGACTGAATTTATATTGTGCTTTCATTTGGCAATACCATTGTTGTCTTCCAGTTCCATTTTAGGAATGTTTTCATTGAAAAAGTCTAACTTATGTCTTCCAAAATTGAGCTGAAAAGAGAAGGGATTTTGCCCCTGCCTGAGAAAAAAGATGGCGGTGACAATACATACAGGTCAAACAAATGTCCTGGTTCACTCAGGACTGAGGGGTTTCCCAAGATAAGGGACTTCCTGTTTTTTATTTTTTAATTTTTGGTTTTCCCAGGTAGGGTCTCATTCTAGCCCAGGCTGACCTGGAGTTCACTGCAGTCTCAGGGTGGCCTCGAACTCAGCAATCCTACCTCCATCTCCTGAGTGCTAGGATTAAAGGCGTGCGCCACCACGCCTGGCCCAAGAGACTTTCTTTCAGTTCTGGGCAAAATGGAATGATGGTTGGTCATCCCATTGGTGAGGAAGGTGAAGATCTAGAGGTGGAGTGGGGAGAGAATGCTAGAAAAGCTCTCCTCTTAGCCTCACTTGGTGGGGAGTTTCCTGTATCCGTGCCTCACAGAGGTCCAGAGAGCAGGAGTGAAGATGACCTTCCCCAGTGCCCCGTCCCTGGTCCCCGGTCCCCAGCCCCTAGAGACATAACAGTTGCAGGAAAGACGCTGAAATGCTTGACTGGCATTCATGCTGTGGGGGATTTTCCCTTTTTCTTCAAAAAAAAAAAAAAAAAACAGAAAAGACCCAGTGGAAAAAAAAAATGATGAGTTGTAAAGCAAGCAGCAGGTCCTACGCAGCCCCAGGAGACGGCACACAGCTCATTTGTTTAAATTTGCTGCTGACGCCTGCCACCTCTCCACAGGCACCGAACCCAGAGCGCCTCCGCATCACACAGTGACCAGCCTGGTGCCACGCTGCAGCCATGAACTACCCTCTAACCCTGGACCTCTCCAACTACAACCTAGAAGACCTGGTGAGTAGGCACATGCCGTTTCCCTGTTGCCCAGGCTCGGCTTCAAATTCTAAATACTCTGTTCCCGGGGAGAGGAGATGATGTCTTGGGAGTCCCCACTGGCGATCTGTAGAACCCACCTGCCACTTCCAATCCTAGCAGATAAGTAAAGCTGTTGCCCTCAATCAACATGCATCCGAAGAAGGTGGGAGGCACAGGATCATGCCCTGTACCCATCCCCAGACTTGGGGAACACAATGTTTTGCCTCTTTGTTCTTCAATAGGGATCCTCTCTTCATCTTTTTGGGGTTTGAATAAGAGACTGTACAGCAAAGCATTTTCTTGATGTCTAAACATCAAGAGGCTAGTCGTTGTTCGTTGGGAATGTAGTTCAGTTGGTCAATTGCTTGCCTAGTATGCTTGAAGCCCTGGGTTTGGTTCCCAGCACCGTCCAGACCAGGTGTGGTGGTACACGCACTTGGAAGGTAAAAGCAAGAGGACCAGAAGTTCAAGGCCAAGGTCACCTTAACTACATAGGAAGTTCAAAGCCAGTCTGGGTTATATGAGGATACATGAGTCTCTCTCCCTCTCTCCTTTCCCTTCTTCCCTCCATGTGTATACATATACTCATTTCTTACTGTGGGATTATATCATGAAGGCATAATATTCTAGGTTGGATGGAGATGCCAAAGACTTAATTTTTGCCCTCAAATAGCTTATGGTCCAGGGGCTAGACTGATGGTTCAGTGTAGAGCTTGGGAGGCAGAAACAGGAGGATCTCTAGAGCAAAGTGGCTAGCTGGATTAGCTGAGTGAGCTCTGGGTTCATGGGTTGAAAATTCCCAGCTTCTATATCTGGCCTGCACACACACACACACACACACACACAGAGAGAGAGAGAGAGAGAGAGACCGAGCTTATGGTTAAACCAAGAAGAAACTAGCCACTCACTGGAAGCTATTAAACAATGATTACGCAGTAGATGGAGAGAGCACTGAAACCAGACAGTAGCAAGGAATAAGATCCCAGTGGGCCACAAAGTTGGGAGCTGACAGTGCCAAATTGTGTTAATTCCAGAAGTGTCGTAAAGTACGTCTTAGCCACCTGCTGTATGTAACAGGTACCTCTAGAGATAAGGTATTCTTGGAAGGGTTTCTTGGGTGGGCTAAAAACAAAAGAACAAAAAAAGTCCCTGGTATGCTCGCCACCTGTGTACCTCCAGTGAAGCATGGTAATTCAGGTGGCTTGGTTGTCACCAGACTCCCAGAGGATGTGAATGGAGAGTGGCTACCAGAGGTCCCCAGGGCTCCTCGGTACTGGCAGCAAGAATGGATTGCCAGGATTCCTGGAAACTTCATCATGGCCTTTTTTCTCTCTCTGAGGGAAAAACTTCCTGAGCTGTATTCTAGGCTAGATCATGGTGGTTCTATACCCCGGCTCTTACCAGATTTCCTGCCCTAGATTCATCCTAAGATGTTGTCCAACTCCCTTTAGCACCCCAGTATCCAGAGTCTATTTTCTAATTCTAGGGTTTTTTAAGTTAAATTAAATTATTTTATTTTATATATTTACTTATTTGAGAGAGAGGGAAAGAGGCAGATAGAAAAAGGGCACCCCAGCACTTCTAGCCACTGTTAATAGACTCCAGGGCTGGAGGGATGGCTTAGAGGTTAAGGCACTTGCCTGCAAAGCCAAAGGACCCAGGTTTGATTCCCCAGGACCCACATTAGCCAGATGCACAAGGGGGCACATGCATCTGGAGTTTGTTTGCAGTAGCTGGAGGCCCTGGCATGCCTATTCATTCTCTCTCTTTCTCTCTTTCTCTGACAATAAATAAATAAATAAAAATAAATAAACTCCATATGCATGAACCATGGTCCTTAGGTCCTTAGGCCTCATAGGCAAGTGCCTTAACCACTAAGCCATCTCTCCAGCCCCCAGAGTCTATTTTCTAACTCCAGACATGTTCCCAGACTTACAAGGGTATACTGCTTCTCTTTTGCCCAAGTTCCAGTGGAGTGGGATCTCATCGTATTAAGTCTGGCCTTTTCAATCCAGCCTCTGTTAGAATCAGTTCATCTGTCTGACCCATATGTATATTCAGGTCTTGCTACAGTGTATGGGTTTAATACGAAATTAAAACGCAAGGCTTCTTGTTGAAAAAGAATTAACCATTTCAAAGATGGACATGTCAGCACTTATCTGCAATCTCAGCACTGAGAAGACTGAGGCAGGAGGATCAGGTGTTTGAGGTCAACCTGTATTGCATAGAGAAATCTATCTCAAACGTACAAGCCAAAAATTCAAGATGGCCTTAGCCGGGCATGGTGGTGCACACCTTTAATCCCAGCACTCGGGAGGCAGAAGTAGGATTGCTGTGAGTTCGAGGCCACCCTTAGACTACATAGTGAATTCCAGAGGTCAGCCTGGGCTAGAAAGATGTAGAGACCTATCTCAAAAAATAAAATAAAATAAAAATAAATAAAATAAAATTCAAGATGGCAACAGCACAGGATTAAACTAAGCATGAGGTCCTTTTTACACCCAGCCTAAGTCCAGGCTCTATAAGACTACCCAGGTGCCACCCTCAAGCCTAACCACAGGATATGGGCACTACCCCAGATCAGACTATAAACATCACTGTCCTACAAAGTGAAATGTTCCCTTGGTTCTGCTGGTGGTCACCCCTGGTTAGGTTTAGTTTGGTATCTTCTGCCCGCAGCTTCAAGCTGACCACCAGGCCTGACCCAGTTGGATGCCTTTGTAACCACTTGGAGACTTGGCGTTCCTGGCTTCTGAGAAATCTCAAAAGTTTCCCCTAACTGCACGCCTCATTCACTGCGTGACCTACTACAGACAGGTGGTTGTAGGGGCAGAGGGACATCAGGACATGTTGATGACATGAAACAAACCTATATTCCAGGGGGAGAAACTTAGCAACTTGTTTCATAACCCATGCCCAAGCAGAGGTCCTGGGCTAAGCAGGTAAACATTCCTGGACTCTCTCGTCGGGGTCTGGTCAGGGGACCAGAAGTCCTAGGGCCTTCCTAGCTGCTTCCACTCAGGTCCTTCTTCGATGTACCCCATATGTCCCCTCCAGAACACAGACTGTCCTCCTCTGCCCCACCCGCCCCCCGCAGGGCCATGAGCCTAAGCAAACTATTCTACTTTGTCATAACACAGATGCTCTGAGATGGCAAAACAAGCAGAAAGAAACCTGATATGTCCTGGATTCTCAATAAGGTGGCTTTAGGGTTCATTTGTGAGACTCTAGGGTTGAAATCCACGGTCTCGTGCATGCTAGGCAAGTGCTGCACCACAAAACTGCATTCCTAATCCCCACTTGTGACGCGGCTGAGGGATTAGTTTGCCATTTTTCTCTGGGGTCAGCCCAGCTTCTTCCCTTCCTTTGGCTTCTTATTCTCCTCCCTGCTCCTGTCGAAACGGAGCGCTGGCCCACTGTTCCAGTTCACTAGGTTCTGCACTGCAACACTGGGTACAGAAATGGGTTCCTTGGACATGAGCCCAGCGCCAGCCATCGCATTGTCCTCTTGAACCTGAAGATCAATTTTGGTCACTTAAATGCTTGATTGTCTAAGGTGGGCAGCAAAGTCTCATGAGTGCAGGATGCAAAAAATACTTCTAGATGGCCAGGCATGGTGGCGCACACCTTTAATCCCAGCACTCAGGAGGCAGAGGTAGGAGGATCACTGAGTTTGAAGCCACCCAATATTACATAGTGAATTCCAGGGCAGCCAGGGCTAGAGCAAGACCTTACCTCAAAAAAAGAAAGAAACAAACAAAACTCCGTTTCTAGATGGCTAAAGAACCAGGAAAAAAAAAAAACAGACTCAGGTATCCAGAGTGGGCATGCTAGGGAGTCACCCTGCTGGGAAGGTAGGTCTAGGCAGACCTAGAGAAGACCTTGCTTCATGTCACACCTCAAGCCAGAACTCCTCGGCTGGGTACCCCTGTACAGACCAGGGCCAGATCTGGGGCGTCTATACAGGCTGGTCATGAACAGGGTGAAATTGGCCCAAGCCCCAGGTCCTGGCTTCCCCAACCCCTCCCTACTGATGATCAGTAGGAACCGTAACCGCAGTGTGACCAGAGCATCACAGGCTGTGAAGCCTGGCCACACACACCGTAGAAAGGAGGTATGAAGAAGAGGAACCAAAACTGGTTTGGGCTGTTTCTGGGTTTCACCTAGGGGAAGGGGAGGGCCCCCCAACTCTAACTATGCCAAAAGTCCCACAGGAGCCCCAGTGGATGAAGCCTCAACTGAAGGGTGCCTGGAGGTAGCAGAAATGGGGGAAAAAGCCTGAGGCCAGACTAGAAGGGTTCATCATTGGAGGGAAATCAAGGTTCCATCATACAGATCACAAAGTTATTTCAGGACCTCTTCACCTTCCTAGGAGAGGAGACATAGACTGTGTCTGACCCTACTCCTTTGGCAAGATAATATGATAGAGTTGCCACGTGTTCAGAATGCAAAATCAGAACAGAACAGGAATAAGACAAAAAATAGTTCAGATTAGTACTATCTGAGAAGATGGTTTTAAGAGGTTGATAGGAAATACATCTGTATGTGCCTTGACTATATGACTGTCCCCAAAGTACAGTTAATGACAAACAAGATAGACAGAGGTAGGAATAGCTTAAAGTCTCCCACAGAGCCAGGTCTGGTGGCATCTTCTTACAGCCCCAGGACTCAATAGGCTAAGGCAAGAAGGTCAAGCAGTCAAGGCCAGTCTAAGTTCAAGGCTAGCCTGGGAGAGATCCAATCTCTAAATAAATAAATACTACAACTACATGCAGAGTATTAGCAGCTCCTAATGCCCCAAACCCTTTGATGTAGATGAATGAAAGGTCTCTCAGGCTTTCTCCCAAAAGTGGGCAGTGGAAGAAAGGGAAAGGATGGCACAAATGACAAGCCAGGGTCTCCCATGGTCTCTAGGGAGTGTGGACCTTCTGAGGAACCAGTGGCCTGAGAGGTAGCAGGATTACATCTACACTCATAGCCCGGAATCACTGCCACAGGCTCTCCCCCATAAGCCACGGAAGGTTGGAATGCTACCCTAACCAGTCCTATTGTCTCTGCTCCGGACCGGTAGCTGGGAATGTCCACACTGGAACATAAAAGGAGATAGAACTTCACCAGGGTTTGGTGACACAGTAACCCTAGCTACTCATGAGATTGAGGTAGAGGGAACTAAAGTGTAAGGCCCAGGGCTGGAGAGATGGCTTAGCGGTTAAGCGCTTGCCTGTGAAGCCTAAGGACCCTGGTTCAAGGTTCGATTCCCCAGGACCCATGTTAGCCAGATGCACAAGGGGGCGCACGCGTCTGGAGTTTGTTTGCAGTGGCTGGAGTGCCCATTCTCTCTCTCTCACTCAAATAAATAAATAAAAATAAACAAAAGAAAAAATATTTTAAGTGCAAGGCCCGTCTAGGCTACAGAGTGAGTTCAAAAACAGCTTAGGCAACTTAATGACACCCTATGTCCAAATAACAAGAGAAAAAAAAAATTTTTGTTTGTCAAGGTAGGGTTCAACTTTAGCCCAGGCTGGCCTGGAATTCACTTTTTTAGTCTCAGAGTAGCCTCAAACTCATGGCGATCCTCTGACTTCTGCCTCCCAGGAGCTGGGATCAAAGGCATGTGCCACCAGGCCTGGCTAAGATTTTTTTTTTTTTTTTTTTTTTTTGAGGCAAGGTCTCACTGTCTAGCCCAGACTGACCTAGAACTCACTCTGAAGCCTCAGGCTAGCCTCAAACTCACAGCGAGAGCAGGGTGTGGTGGCACATGCCTTTAATCCAAGCACTCGGGAGGCAGAGGTAGGATCGCTGTGAGTTTGAGGCCATCCTGAGACTGCATGGTGAATTCCAGGTCAGCCTGAGCTAGAGTGAGACCCTACTTCGAAAAACAAAAAACAAAACAAAACAAAAAACTCGTCAATTCTCCTACCTCGGCCTCCTGAGTGCTAGAATTAAAAGCATGTGTTACCATACCTGGCTAAGAGAAAAAAATAAATAAATAAAAACTTTTTTGTTGTTGTTTTTGGTTTTTCAAGGTAGGGTCTCACTCTAGCCCAGGCTGACCTGGAATTCACTCTGGAGTCTCAGAGTGGCCTCGAACTCATGGTGATCCTCCTACCTCTACCTCCTGAGTGCTGGGATTAAAGGCATGTGCCACCAGTAGATGCCCCCTGAAACCAAGCACGATTTGGGGCTTACAGTGTGGGGACTGGGGCTGGGCCTGGATGGGCCATGTGTTGGGCAGGTTCCCCTTCCCCCTCCTTCAGACCTGGAAGCAGTCAGGCTGCTGGACAGGCTAAAGGAGCAAAGGCTCCTGGTGATGAACTAGACAAAGACCACGCTGAGAAGCAGTCCAACCTTCCCGCTTCCCGTAGGGCAGCATGTGACACAGAATCACGGTATCAATGAGCCGGAGGGAGAGGCATTTAAAGGCAGCAGGATCCAGACTCTTTCCTGAGGCAGGACTCTTCTCCCATGCACAAGAACTCAAACATTCCTCTTCCTCTCAAGGGCCCCTTCCCACTGTTGGATGGCTGTGCCTGTTAGAAAGTTGTCCCCCCCATTGGATGAAGCAACCCCATAACTTCTGTCCAACCCTCCTGGTCTGCTCATGGAGGCTCACACCAGTGTCCAGTCCTGGCCACTTGCCCAGAGGCCCTTTCCAATCCTTAGGACAGTTTCCACACAGTCCAGACTTTTTTTTTTTTCCCATAGACCCTGCATTCCCAGTACTTGGAAATGCCCTTCCAGGGTGGGGTGTTCCCAATCCTTCAGCAGAGTGGCCACCCTGGTCAGCACCAAATTGAGCTGGTGTCCGCAGCCCGCTGAAGGCTTCTGTTCATCTGTGGGAAGGTAACTACACAGCCCTCTGTCAATCACATCCCTCTGATAACTCATCTTTCAAGTGACAAACCCCTGAATCTTCCCTTTTAGTGACTGTCACCTGGTCTTCCCTAACTTGTTCCTGGATAAGTGTGTGTGTGTGTGTGTGTGTGTGTGTGTGTGAATAACTGAGTCTTGGTATATTGCCTAGGGTGGTCTCAAGCTCATAGGTTTAAAGGATCCTTCTACCTAAATCTCCAAAGTAGTAAGGGCTACAGGTATGTTACCACACTCAGACAGTTGATGCTTTGAACCCCAGTCTGGGGTGAATTTGGGCCCCTGGTCCCAGCTTATGGAGAACTCTGAATTGTCTCAAAGTGACATGATCCTCCAGCCATGTCCCCATCCAAGACAGATGCATACCAATGAGGAACGAATCCAGATCCCTGAGAAATGGCCAAGACACCCCCGCCCCCCACACACGCATGCGCACAAACATATACCTACTCTCAGCAAGCGCTAGCTCGGAGCTGCACACGCCAGCCAGCCTGGAGCCGTGCGGCCGCTTCGTTATTTAGAGAAGACATATGGGACTTGGAGACCTTATTTGTCCAGGGAGGGAACCAGGCCTTGTATGGAGGGAAAGGCACATTTGTGGGTTCCACACTGTGTGAAGTACTTTGAATCGGTTCACCTCATCTTCCCCACCCCACTCCCATCACCAGGACCTCCTATTCCAGTGCTCACAGAAATTTCCTAACAACATTCCCAGTTCTGTGCCCAGGCTCCATTCCCGGTATCAGTTTCCATGTGGGACACAAATCCCTGGCCTATATGTTGGCTGTGCTCAGCTGGGTGCCTGCCTAAGCCACATGGTGATGTGGCCCCATCTGGGTACCGTCGCCCGTTGCTGTCACGGTGGGGATGCACATGAAGGTTTCTGCTATTTTTCATAATAAAGAATGAATTCACCCTGTCGGCAACACTGTGTTCTGCCTAGAGTGAGGCCAGCGGAGCTCCCTTCAATAAACAAGCTTCACTGTGCTCAGGCTACCTAATTCCTCATCTTACCACTGGACCAGAGCCAACCTTACCTTACCTTATTGCTTCTCTCCATGGTCCGGGGGATGGGGAGTGCCCAACTCTCTGTGTATGGGAAGTGGCTTTAACATGTGCCACTCCCGGGCCCCAGAATGTCTGTTTGGCACCTCCTGCTGACACGTGCCAAACGGGCTTCCTCTCATCTTTCTCATCTTCCTCATCTCTGAGCACTTTGTTAAACCAGTACCTCTTGTCATGGAGGAAGAAACAGACGCCTTCCTGTAAACCTGAATTTGTGGAGACAAGCTGAACAGCCTAAATGCGTTAGAGGGCTAGAATGAGAGCAGGTCATGAGAAGGGCCTCCGGACCAGGCACTCCCTAGGGCAAGGGAACACTGGCCATTACTAAAGTGGGTGGAGTCTGGCTGCCTGCCTGCTCCAGGCCCTGCATCTCCACCTCCCACCGTATTGCAGTGAGAGTCTAGTACCTGCATGCAACAATTCTATTGGAAATAGCTCCCCATAGGGAGGGAAAAAAAAAAAAAAAAGACAGGCCCCAGAAGCAGGAATTGCAGAAAGGAGGCTGCAATGCCAGGCCGAAGGGGCTAGGAAGGATGTAGGCAGGTAGGTGGGGGTGAATTAGGCCTTGAAGGAAAGGCAAGAGTTAGGCAGGCAGATATAAAGAAAGCAAGAGCTGTGCAAAGGAGGGGTGGCAGCTGGTAGAATGGCATTGTTGGCATGTAGGATGCCTAAAGCAACGAAGTAGTAGGAAAGGTTTGATGAAGTATGCATTTTGGAGAAAATGATTTTTTCAGTGCTGAGAGAATGAACTCAGGGCCTTATGTACAGTAAGCAAGCACTGAGCTTCACATTCAGCCCACTTGGGAGAAAGACCCTCTCAGATATTTAGATCCTACCATACAGGTCTAGTGTTTTTAAATGAAAATAGAAATATTTCCTTAAAACAAAAGACTAGGTGTTTTTGTATATAGTAAGCAAATGTGCTACCACTGAGCTACACCCTTCCTAGTGTGCCTTCCTCCTCCATCGACCCTGTTTTGTTTTTCTTTGAGACATGGTCTCATGTAGCTCAGGCTGACCTTGAACTCATCATGTAGCCAAGGTTGGCCTTGAATTCCTGATCCTTCTGCCTCTGCCTCCTGGATGCTGGAATTTCAGGCATGCATCACCTTGCCTAGCCCATGTCTATGTCTCTGTGGTGGTTTGATTCAGGTGTCCCCTATAAACTTAGGTGTTCTAAATGCTAGCTTCCCAGATGTTGGAGATTGGAAATTAAAGCCTCCAGGAGGGAATGTATTGTTGGGGGCGGGCTTATGGGTGTTATAGCCCCATATATGCCAATGTTGGGCACACTTTCCTGTTGCTATGGCCCACCTTATGTTGGCCAGAGGCTGATGTCCATCCTCTGCTCATGTTGTCATTTTCCCTGCCATCATGGAGCTTCCCCCTCGAGGCTGTAAGCCAAAATAAACCTCTTTTTCCCATAAGCTGCTCTTGGTCAGGTGATTTCTACCAGCCACGTGAACCTGACTGCAACAGTAAAGTGGTACCGAGGAGTGGGATTGCTGCTAGACACCTGACTGTGTGGCTTTGGCCTTTTGGAGCTGATTTAAAAATAATTTTTTTGTTTATTTTTATCTATTTATTTCAGAGTGACAGACAGAAAGAGAAAGAGGCAGTTAGAGAGAGAGAGAAAGAGAGAATGGGCATACCAGGACATCCAGCCTCTGCAAATGAACTCCAGACGTGTGCGCCCCCTTGTGCTTCTGGTTAAAACGTGGGTCCTGGGAATGGAACCTTGAACCAGGGTCCTTCGGCTTCACAGGCAAGCACTTAACTGCTAAGCTATCTCTCCAGCCCTGGAGCTGATTTTCAAGAGGAATGTGGAAGGATTTGAAACCTTGGCCTAAGAGATGCCTTGCAATGCTGCAAGTATACCTTGATGGACTATTCTGGTCAGAGTTGAAAGACCTGAATGCAATAAGAAATACTGACTGTGAGGTTTGGCTTATGAGAGTGAGAAAGAGCTTTGCCTGGACTGGGCTAGCATTTTGTGTGGGAAGCTTGCTGTTATGCCTGGGTCCTGAGAAGTTGTGCAGGGTTGCTTTGCATAGAAATGAACTGGTGTGAGCAGAGGGATATGGCACAGAAAAAATGAAATCTTTGGGCTTAAACTGCTGCCTGTTCACCTGCAAATTGTTTAAGAGATAACAACTATTGAGACTGGACCAGCTAACCTGAGTTGGGGCAACAGGAAGAATGTAGACTCTTTTGGAGGGGTCTGAGTGCTCAAGGAGTGTCCTGTTCTTCAAAGTCTGCTTTATTCCCCCCTGGATTAATAAATTGGCACCCTACCTGGTATTGTGGAGTATAAGAAATGCAGGAAAGAGAGGGTCATTGAGTTTGCAATACAGTCTTGTATTTTGGAAATGGCCATAGGCAGTGTGAAGCGGGTTTGCTGGATGCCTGCATAGAGACCCCATGGGGCCATGAGGATGAACCGTGGCTTGCAGTGAAGATGCTGGGCCCACGAGATGGCTGCTAAGGAGCTGCTGGCCCCAATGAAGTGTTCCAGGACTGTGAGTAGCCTAGCTGGAGGGGTGGAATTGGAATACCAGAGTCTTGTTGCTGGTTAGAATTATCAATGACTTGCAGATTTGTCACTGACTAGAACTGTTGGACTTGAAGTTACAGAGTTTGATCTTTGTCCTGGTTGTTTTAAATTTTGTATTGGCTGCATATTCTTTGCTGTGCCCGATGCCATCTTTTGCAGTGTGAATGTTTATTCTGTGCCATTATGGGTTTTTTGAGGTTATTTTTTGGTATTATGACTCAGTTAAAGATTGGATTATGGGATGTATGAACATCATTGGGATTGAAAACAATATGGAGACTTTTAAATTTGGAATGAATGCATTGCATTTTACATCATGGATGGTTTATGGGGGCCAGGGACAGAATGTGGTGGTTTGTTTCAGGTGTCCCCCATAAACTTAGGTGTTCTGAAATCTAGGTTTCCAGATGATGGAGATTTGGGAATTAACGCCTCCAGGAGGGAGTGTATTGTTGGGGGCAGGCTTATAGGTGTTATAGCCAGTTTCCCCATGTCAGTGTTGGGCACACTCTCCTGTTACTATGGTCCACCTTATGTTGGCCAGAGGGTGATGTCCACCCTCTGCTCATGTTGTCATTTTCCCTGCCATTGTGGAGCTTCCCCCTCAAGCCCGTAAGCCAAAATAAACCTCTTTTTCCTACAAGCTACTCTTGATCAGATGATTTCTACCAGCAATGTGAACCTGACGGCAACAGTGTCTATGTGTTTTTGACCACAGAGTCCAAAGTAAAGAGCTCCATCCTAAAGGCAAGAAGGAGGGAGCCTAGAGCCCTGGCCCCAGAAAATCCTGTGATCTGTATATCATCTTGGGCATTCATGCTGTATGGATGCCCTGCAAATTGGTTCTGCACTCAAATGTTCTATCACTGAGCTATATCCTCTGCCATTGGTTCTGTACTTGAGAACGTGTGTTAAATATCTTCCTAAGAGGATACACCATAAACTACATTTCCTTGTCAGTGCATGTAGGATTTTGTTGTATGAAGCAGTTTGCTTACTCTATCCTTCTGTAATAAACATATGCACGGGATGGAGAGATGGCTCTGCAGTTAAGGCTCTTGCTTGCACAGCCTAATGACCCAAGTTCAGTACCCCAGTACCCGCGTAGACAGATGCACAGAGTGGCACATACATCTGGAGTCTATCTGCAGTGGCTGGAATCTCTGGAATTCCCATTCTCTCTGCCTCTCTTGTATCTCTTTCTGCTTGCAAATAAATAAATAAATAAATAAAATTGCAAGGCATGGTGGTACACACCTTTAATCCCAGCACTTGGGAGGCAGAAATAGGAAGATCATTGTGAGTTTTAGGCCACCCTGAGATTACGTAGTGAATTCCAGGTCAGTCTGAGTTACAGTGAGAAAAACAAACCAAAAAAAAAAAAAAAATCACAAAACAGCTTTGCTATCGAATGTGAAATTGAAGAAAATAAAAGATAATGACAAAAACAAACTGCTTCTTACAGGTGATGGAGTGATGGAGCACCATTAAAGACTAAGCAGTACAATGATATGACAGGATCTAATTTTTCTTTTTCGAGGTAGGGTCTCACTCTCTAGCTGAACTGGAATTCACTATGTAGTCTCAGGATGGCTTTGAACTCATAGCAATCCTCCTACCTCTGCTGGGATTAAAGGCATGCACCACCATGCCTGGCTTACCAAAAAAAAAAAAATTTATTTTGCCTTGTTTGGGTTGGCTTTTGGGAAAGGGTCTGGCTATGTTGATGGTTGATCTCAAACTTGTGTGCTCAAAACATCTTCCAGCCTCAACTTCCTGAGCAGCTCCTGGATGGGATTTGGGTATGAGAAAATTCCCCGTCCTCTGCAAAGGACAGGAGTGGAGAGGTTGGAGGGAAAGTATCCACAGAGAGACTGTAGTCCTGAGTGTGTGGGTAAAAAAAGCAGGACCAAGGTGATGGCAGAAAGGGTGATGCTGGAGGAATGGCAGATAGTTTTGCCATTATACCAGCGTATGCCCTACCCCACTTCACACAGAGCACCAGCTCCTGGGTCTAGAAGATTCAGATGAGGAAGGGGTTTTCATACCATTGTGAGTGGGAGTGAGTGCGGACCCCTGGATGGCAAGAACTCACTGTGGCAACCAATGAAGTACTCACTGCTTGCAGGAGACCCTCCTTCTCCTGAGGGGTTCGACATGAGATTACACACATCCTGGAGAAAAGAGCATCCCATCCCATCTTTTATACAATCGCCTTTTGAGCCTGCAGTCAGTTGGGTGTAATTGGTTTTGCATTACACAGGGAGGAGGTTGGTCAGGGGAGGATGTGAGGAACAGAACTGGGAGGTGAGGAGAAACAGGTGCAGGGCAGCTGTGAGTGAAAGGTATGAAAACAGCCACTGTATCTTCCTCTGCGGTTAGCAGGCAAAAACCCTGAGTGCTAGGGTGCTGGGCAGGAGGAGTGACAGAGAGAGGAGGAGGGCACTTCCGGAGACATAGCGGGCACCCCCCTTCACTGGGAATAGACACGATCCCCTGTGCCTGGTCTCCCATTGTCGGTCTTACTGTCACCTCTGGGCTCTCTGCTGCCTGGATCCTGTGTCTATGGATCTGATACGGAATGGAAAGTGGCAGGAAGCAATGCATCTGCCCTTCTGTGGGCTCTTTAGAGGGAAACTCAGACAGTGCCACACGGTGGTGGAGGTACTGACTCTGGGGACAGATAAATCTAGTCTTTAGCAAGACACATCTGTAAACTAAGAGCAATGTTACATACCTCCAGCTTGTGTGGATTAAACCAGATGGGAGGCCATTTGCTTAATTTTCAATCAGGAACAGGGGAGCAAATCTAGAGACAGTCAGCAAGCCACCTCAGCCTCCACCCATCCCCCCCTCCCCCAGCAGCAGGATCCTACTTGTTACTGCCTGCTGTTCTGTTCAGAATGGGAACGTTAGCTCCTTGATCCAACCAGATCCAGTCCCCAAATGCCAGTTCTGACTCAAGTCCCAGAGCCTGCAGTCTGCCACACCCGAGGACACATAAAGACAAGATAAGTCATCAAAGCACATTGACACCATGCATCTCCTTCCATCCTCATCCCTAGTATGTAAGAGATTGGTTCCTTTGGCAGACAAACAACCCAAAGTGTGGGATATGGATGTGGCTCAGAGGTGGAGCATTTATCTAGCATGCACAGGCTCTGGATCCATCTTCCAGCACTCAAATAAATAAAAGTTAAATTTAAAACAGCAGAATGTAATGGCACATGCCTTTAATCCCAGCACTCAGCAGAGGTAGGAGTATTACCATGAGTTCAAGGCCACCCTAAGACTACATAGTGAGTTCCAGGTCAACCTGGGCTACAGTGAGACCCTACCTCGAAAAAACAAAAAGTAAATAAATAAATTTTAAAAAGAAAGAAAAGGAAAGGAAGGGAAAAAAAAAAAGGCATGATACAACACATTAATAATCTATAATCCCAGTATTCAGGAAGCAGAGGCAGGATGATCACCACAAGTTCAAGGCAACCTGATATACATAGAGCTCTATGCCAGCAAGGGAACGCAGGGAGACCCTCTTTCAAAAACAAATAGAGTTGGGCTGGACGTGGTGGCACACACCTTTAATCCTAGCACTTGGGAGGCAGAAGTAAGAGGATTTCTGTGAGTTCAAGGCCACCCTGAGACTACATAGTGAATTACTGGTCAGCCTGGGCTAGAGAGAGTCCCTACCTTGAAAAACCAAAACAAACAGACCAACAACAACAACAAAAAAAAAACAAATAGGGGAGCTGGAGAGATGGCTTAACAGTTAAGGCGCTTGCCTGCAAAGCCGAAGGACCAGTGTTCAACTCTCCAGATCCCACATAAGACAGATGCACAAGGTGATACAACACATAATGTCATACATGCACACAGGTGGCACATGCATATAGAGTTCAATGTCAGTGACTGGAGGCCCTGGTGTACCAAATCTTTCTTTCTCCCTTTCTTCTCTCTCTCACTTTCTCTCTCATAAAGGCGTGTGCCACTATGCCCAGCTTAAAAAAAAAAAAAAAAAAAGCTAACTAAATAGAGAATGGGAGATATATAAAGCAAAGCCTGACAGCCTGGGTTCAATTCCCCAGTACCCACATAAAGCCAAATGCACAAAGTAGTGCATGCATCTGGAGTTCGTTTGCAGTGGCAAGGTGCCCTGGTGCACCATATTCATTCTCTCTCTCTTCTTGCAAATAAATATTTTATATATATATATATATATATATATATATATATATATATAGTTTGTTTTGAGAGGGGGCTTTGAGGTAGGGTCTCACTCTAGCTCAGGCTGACCTGGAATTCACTATGTAGTCTCAGGGTGGCCTCAAACTCATGGCGATCCTCCTACCTCTGCCTCCTAAATTCTGGGATTAAAGGCATGTGCCCAGTAAAACCAATTAAAAAAAAAAAAAAAGCTGGAAAAGCAGAGCTAGAGAGATGGTTTAGTGGTTAAGGCACTTGCCTGCAAAGCCAAAAGACCCAGGTTCAATTCCCCAGGATTCACATAAGCCAGATGCACAAGGTGGCGCCTGGGTCCGGTGTTTGTTTGCAGCAGCGAGAGGCTCTGGCACAGGGACACCCATTTTCTATCTGTCTCTCTCTCTCCAGTAAATAAAAATAAAATACTTAGCCGGGCGTGGTGGTGAACGCCTTTAATCCCAGCACTCGGGAGGCAGAGATAGGGGAATTGCCGTGAGTTCAAGGCCACCCTGAGACTCCATAGTGAATTCCATGTCAGCCTGGGCTAAAGTGAGACCCTACCTCAAAAAAACCAAAATTAATTAATTAATTAAAATACTTTAGAAAAAATTTTAAAGTTGGTAAAGAGCATGATTTGTTCAAAGACACACCAAATGAAACTGGAATAGCTCAGGGACAAAAGCAGTTAACCTAGAAGGATAGGAAAAGTCTACAAGACAGTGAAGTTTTTTCTCAAAGAGGGAAGGCAGAGTCCTCATTCCTCACCACCCTTTCTCCTTGTTCTTACAGTACAATGACTTAGCCATCTACAATAACAGCATGGAGACGCCCCGCATGGAAAGTCACTTCTGCTCCACAGTAGAAGGGCCCCTGCTGGCCTCCTTCAAGGCCGTGTTCATGCCCGTGGCCTACAGCCTCATCTTCCTCTTGGGCATGATGGGCAACGTTCTGGTGCTCGTGATCCTGGAGCGGCACCGGCAGACACGAAGCTCCACTGAGACCTTCCTGTTCCACCTGGCAGTGGCTGACCTCCTGCTGGTCTTTATCCTGCCTTTTGCTGTGGCAGAGGGCTTGGTGGGTTGGATCTTGGGAACCTTTCTCTGCAAAACTGTGATTGCTCTGCACAAGATCAATTTCTACTGCAGCAGCCTGCTGTTGGCCTGCATCGCTGTGGACCGCTACCTAGCCATCGTCCACGCTGTCCATGCCTACCGCCACCGTCGTCTCCTCTCCATCCATATCACCTGTGCGACCATCTGGCTGGCCGGCTTCCTGTTTGCCTTGCCAGAACTTCTTTTTGCCAAGGTCAGCCAACCTCATAACAATGACTCCCTGCCACGCTGCACATTCTCCCAAGAGAACCGAGCTGAAACCAGCGCCTGGTTTACCTCCCGCTTCCTCTACCATGTTGGAGGCTTCCTGTTGCCAATGCTGGTGATGGGCTGGTGCTATGTGGGAGTGGTACACAGGCTGTGCCAGGCTCAGCGGCGCCCTCAGCGGCAGAAAGCGGTTAGGGTGGCCATCTTGGTGACGAGTATCTTCTTTCTCTGCTGGTCACCCTACCACATCGTCATCTTTCTAGACACCTTGGCAAGGCTGAAGGCTGTAGACAATAGCTGTGAACTGAATGGCTATCTCCCTATGGCCATCACCATGTGTGAATTCCTGGGCCTGGCCCACTGCTGCCTCAATCCCATGCTCTACACCTTTGCTGGTGTGAAGTTCCGAAGTGACCTGTCTCGGCTTCTGACCAAGCTGGGCTGTGCTGGCCCGGCTTCCCTGTGCCAGCTTTTGCCCAGCTGGCGTAAGAGCAGTCTCTCAGAGTCAGAGAATGCTACCTCCCTCACTACCTTCTAGGTCCTGAAACCCTACTTTTTTTTTTTCCTGCTTTCCTTGGGGCAAAGGGTGATGCTGGAAGCCCTTCTAGCAAGAGCTGGCACCTTAAAACTACTTTGGTTGGCATTCACACAAGGGACAACTAGATCTCTAAGATGCTCCTGCAGCTCTTCTTCCAGTACTCAGGCTAGGCTGGGATCCATAATGGTTTGGAACACAGCCCAAAGACCTACCGGCACCACATGCATACACATTGCCTTGGGCTGAGAGGACCCCCATGCACTTTCATCCCAGTCAGCCAAAGCTAAGAAGAAACTTTACTTATGCCCTGGTCATAGAAAAAGTCATCTATGCCCTTGGCCTACAACCTCATCTTCCTCTTGGGTATTATCCCCAGACTCTCTTCCCAGAATACACTCCATCATCTAAAGGCTGCTGATGACCACAGCTAGCCCCCTCTCCTCCTATGCCACCTGACGAGTGAAATCAGAAGCTGGGCACCAAGCGATGAATGGAAGTTAGGCCGAGGGATGGCCAGCTGGCAGCAGAGAGCAGCCTTACAACATCCCAGTCCCCTAAACATAAAAATTATTCCAGGCCCTCAACCCTGTGGCCATGTTGACCGAGCAGTAGGCTGAGACAGATCTACTTTAAACTGCTGTGCTGGCTCCTTCTAAACCAGCACTGGGTCACTCATGCTACCAGATCCCAGACTAGAAAAAACAGGCTCCAGGAGCCCCTGAAGGCCAGCCAGTATCCTAAGGAAGGGTAGGGGCAAACCAGTAGGACAGCAGCCTTGGAGAATGGGAAGACTCCTTCTCCAGGCCCCACAGGCCAGAGAGAGGTGGACGGAGAGCTCCCAGGCAGGTTTGGGTTCTGGTAAGGAAGGAGGCACGCACATTCTATGGAAACAATAGTAGCAGAAGGGTCCTGGCCTCAGCTCAGCTGAGAGAACAGAGACCTCAGGGAAAACAACAGACTGAAAGGGGACTCCAGAGGTCATCTCATCCAGGCCCCTCCCATGGTGTCTCCTTAGGCAGGGCAATGTGAGAAGCAGACTTGGGCAGGGAAGTCCCCAAGCCTCAGGAAGCTGATGCCCTGCCCATGAGAGGAGGCTGCTCACTTGGAACCAGAGGAAGCTGCTCTGTGCTTGCTGGGGCGGGGGAGGCCTAGTAGGCAGCTTTGGGCTCCTTCCTGCCCGGCCCCCTCACTGATCTGGAGGTGGGAGCGCCACTCAAGCGAGTTGTCCTCCCCCTGCCCAGACTACAGAAATCAGTGCTGAGTCCCCAAACTATGTCTTCATTACAGAATGACCGAGATGCCCTAGGGTCCCCTTTTCTTCTCCCAGCATTCCAGTAGAGAAGAAAACAAAAGCAAGAGGCAAGAGGTTGGATCTTGAATTTTCTTTTTAATAAAAAGGCACCTATAAAACAGGTCAATACAGTACAGGCAGCACAGAGACCCCCAGAACAAGCTAAAAATTGTTTCAAAATAAAAACCAAGAAGATGTCTTCACATATTGTATTTATATATTTATATATATATATATATTTATATAATGATACAAAATGGCTGGGGTATGGCCATGGATGGAGGGGGAAAGGCTGGCCTGTGGAGCTCACCTTGGAAAGCTGGTGTGGAGGTGGGAGAAGAGGGCACCTGAAGAGGTATGGAGCCTTTTGTAGCCTGAGCCCTCTCCTCAGGGCAGGAAGCAGAGTAGGACAGTTTGGGCAGTCTTAGGTAGGTGCATGAGGGCCCAAGGCCCAGATGGGAGCAGGGAGAGCAGCGGGCCTGGTAGGAAGAATGAATTTCTACACGCCTCCACCCCCAACAGAGGCCCTGGTCATAGCCCCTGGGAAAAGGGGGACTAGAGGGAGCCAGGAGCCTACTACAACCAGCCCTGGATGGTAAAGTGGTGCTTGACCTGGCTGGTGGTGGACCAAGACGACAGCACCAGACTCGGAGAAATGGGCACAAATTCCCTTTGTATTAACAGCTGCCAAGGCAAAACCAGGCCCTGCAGATCAGGAAGGCTGGGGACAGGGCCTTGGTAGAAGACGCCCTGTCTAGAATGGCCCTTGGCCCTGGAGGCAGGGCAGGAGTAGCCTCAGCCAGGGAACTACCCTGTGGTCTTACAAGGCAGGAAAGGAAGTGAGAAAAGAAGTTTGTACTCCTGGGGCCAAAACACCCAGTTGTGTATGGCTTCTGCTCTGACCAGTGGCGAGTGGGGAGCTTGCCTGGGAAGGACCAGGGGACTGGGAGAGAGGCAGTGGCTGCACCTGGGTGGGCAGACAGATCTGGTACACAGCCCACAGCCCTGGACAGAGGGACCTTACCAGAGTGGGTAGACAGAGAAGGCAACAGGAGGCCCTCCATTTCCCTCCCCAGCACTCCCATCATTCCATGCTAGGGGTGGAGGTTGGAAGGGAAACCGACTGATTCAGCCAAACCCTGTTCCTTCTTTCTTTGGTGAGAAGCAAGTGATGACTTTTAGAAATCAGGACCCAGAGGTTACCTGGTCAGGGCTACTGTAGCCATAGCTCCATTCAAGGGGGCCACACAGACACTACCTCCATCCCCTTTCCTCATCCTAGGCTGCAAAGAGCTTCAAGTTCTGGCTAAGATGTAGCAGCAGGGGAACCCAGACATCCAAAGGGAAGCTGGGACGGTGTCACCGGTGAGGGCAAACACATGCACATGTGCACATCTGCTCCCCGGATATCACTCAGCAGCAGATAGGCGCCCACCACGGAGGCGGGTGTCTCAGTCCTGCTAGGGCTCACCAGGTGGAAGCCTATGTGGTCTGACATCAACTGAAGTGTGAGGCGTCTATGTCATCCTACCATGTGGCGAGGACAGAAATGGTACTCTCAGTGGAAGGGTGCGTAGGCCTGCATGGCTCTGGGTCCAGGGAAATGGAAGAGGCAATCATCTGAAGCAGGGGGAAGGGTCTCTTTTAACCTTTTCTCTTTTTTGTGTGACTTCTATCAAAACACAGTAATACAGCACACGCACAAACCGGCACAAAAGCGCAGGGCTCTATTTACAGCTCCGCTGGCACCTGCCCACCTGGCCAGCCGCCTGCAGGGGGCGTGGGAGAGGAGGGGAATCAAAGGAGGCAGAGGAGGTAACCCTCTCAGCAGGGAGAGGAAATGAGACAGGGAAAGACAGGAGGAAAACCCAGAGGGAGAACGAACGTGGAGCCCAAGAGCACCTAACAAGGTGAAAGACGCACACAAGGACAGCGTGGAAGATCCTTTTTCTCCCCTAAGGACCCAAAGCATATCTGAAAGAGGGAGAGGTGCAAACATAAAGGGGAAACTGAGGCTCTGTAGAAATCAGGAGGGCAAGGGGCAGTCCTGTTGGCCCTAATGGAACAAACCCCAATCCCACCCCGACCCCATTCTGCCACTTCCCCTGAAGCTGCCAGCACACCTGGTTTCCACAAATGCCACTCCCCACACCAGCCACCTCCCGCCCATAAACCCAGGCCATTCATCCCAACATTGGAGGGAAGAAACTTAAGGTTAGCATATTTGCAGTAGCCCCAGCTCAGCCCCAAGTGAGGCCTGCTAGAAGGGCAGGTTGGCCATGCTGCCCGGCGCAGGGAGGTAGCCCATCTGGCTGTCCAGAGACACACTGCGCTGCCGCAGAGGGTGGGACACCATGAGGTTCTGCTGGGGTGGGGGACCCATGAGGGAGCCCTGTGGGGAGAGCATGTGGGGGGGCTGGCTGTAGACTTCACCCCCCACACCCCGTTGCTTCATCAGCATGAAATTCTGCTGGGTCATGAGGCCTTGTGGTGGGGACATGACCCCCTGGTGCAGGCCGTGGGGCACCATGCCCTGCTGTGGGGGCACACCTGTCCTGCCCAGTAGGGACATCTGTCCAGGGTGGCACATGGACATGCTGAGCCCCCGCTGAACCCCCTGCTGGCCTGGAAGATTGGGGGGCCGAGGAGTCTGCTCCGCCATCATATTCTGCAGGTTCATGAGATGCAGATTGGGGGGCTGGGCCTTGGGGGGCTGGTTCTCGCTCTTGGGGAAGTATTGGAGGGTGCTGCTTGGCTTCTCAGAGGGGATGATCCTGGATAAGTCGAACTCAGGGATCCCCGTCGGGGTGGGCCGGATCACCTCACTCAGCTCTGGGTCATTCAGCACTGATGCCACCCCAGGAAGAACCCCGGGTGGGTATGCGTCGCTCATGCGCCCAGCCATGCCTTTGCCCATCAGGTGCTGCTGGGGGGGTAAGGGGCCAGGTGGCTGGCTGGGAAGGTCCTCAGGGGGCAGGGGCATGCCTGAAGGGTAATGCTGCTGCAGGCCAGGCCCCCCGCCCCCACCCCCAGAGGGGGCCATGGCACTGTGGGGCTGCTGCAGCCTAGGAGGAAAGGGCATCATCTGGGAGGAGCTGGGCACAGGGCCACAGGGGGCATTCAGGGAGTCTGGGCCTCCTGGGGCCATCATCATTGAGTTCTGAGGGGGGCCTCCTGTCCCCTGTGCACTGGGGTGCAGTGGAATGTTGGACCCCAGAGGGGTGGGGGAGGGCAACATAGTGGGCGGGGGCTCATGGGACAGGGGCTGCTGGCCTGGCATGTTCATGCCCATGGGACTCTGGGCCGCGGCGGAGCTCAGGTGCATCTGATTGGGCTGGTTGTTGCTGATGCCTGCAGGGAAGGAAAAGAGCATCAGAACTGCACGCTCCCCTCAGAGGAGGGGCAGCCCAGTCCTTCCCTACGCCACTACAGTGCTCTGCAATGGTTTTCACTAAGGGACTGCAGCAATTGGAACAGGGCCCCAGACCTCACACGGCCCCACCCTGCCCAGCACCCTGTGGAAGCATGGGGAAGTGAGCATGACCACAGGGGCACTTCCTGGGCATCCCCATTGCTCTCTTTCCCAGTGCCCCTGCATGGTGCCGCACCTGGCCCTGAGCCCTGCGGTGGTGGGGGTGGGGGTAGCAGGGGCCGGTCAGGCAGCAGCTCGTCGTCTGAGGTGGCGATGGTCTTGATGGCATTGTGGTAGAGCGGGGTGGAGCTGGGCATGGCATACTTGGACATCTGGGACATCATCAATGACAAAGGGTTCTGGGAAGGCGTGGGGTCTGGGGAAGAAGTGAATGGCAGGCTGGGGTTCATGAGGCCGCTGGGAGGGTTGGCAGGAGGCGCTGAGGAACTGCTCCGGGGGCCACTGGGCGGGAGGGCACCTACAGAAGAAGCAGGGAGACAGAAAGAGAGCAGGGGTCACTGGGGAGGGGAAGATGAATTTGGCTACTTACACTAGAAGAATGATCTAGGAAAAGGCCAATTGCCCACAGCTCCACTTCAGTCCTTCAGGCATACCCACATCCCACTGAACACAGGAGCCCTATGATCCCCATGGCCCATCCATCTTCAAGCAACTCCTGTCCCAAGTGTGACCCCTCAAAATGCCTGGGAGATGTATCTGGTGCACACTGGGAAAGTCCAATACAGCTGCCATCACGTGCCCCAACATGAACCTACCCACCACAGAGGCCACCAACACGTGTCCAGCACCCACTGGCCTGCCCGGCTGACTCACTCTGTTCCATGTTTCCCAGGGTGGACGAAGAGTTCATGTTGAGAGGCGGCTGCTTGTTCTGGGAGACCCCAGGGCTGGGCATGGCTGTCTTGGGTGAGGCGACCCAGCCTGGAGAAGGCACCGCCATGGAGGGAGACTTGAGCCTGCTGGGGGAGCCAGTGGGCGAACGGACACTGAGGGAGGAGCTGAGGACCTGTGGTGACTTGAGTGGTCCTGAAGGGTTGGCGGAAGGCAAGGGTACCATCTGTGAGGGAGTTTGGGGCGACTTGAGGTTGGCGGAGGGCGAGGTGACCAGGGGTGAGTGTACCTGGCTAAGCGTGGGTGATTTCAGGTGCCCCATGCCTGGTGAGCCCATCTGATTAATACTGATGGTGAGGTCGGAAGGCCGTCTGCCCAGCCCCCGGCTGGGGGCTGAATGCACAGACCCAGGAGGAGGATTGGATGCAGAGGGCAGAGGCATGTGGCTGAGCCGGGTGGTGCCCACAGTGCCCATGGGTATTGAACTCTGGTCAGGGCTGAACATGTCTTGGGTGTTGCCTATGTCCTGGGGCATGGCTTGATAGGGTCCCTGGCCCCCAGAGAATCCCTGCTGGCCCTGGTTGGGAAACTGCGAAGACATGAGCATCTTCTGTGGACCACCCATCATGCCACTATTGTTCTGGGCCCGAACCCGAGCCATTTCCTCAGGACTGAGGCCCTGGGAGCCCATCATGTCACCAGGACCCCGCATCTTCTGCGACATCAGCATCTGCTGCTGTGGTGTCATCTGCACATTCAGGTTCATGTTCATGTTCATGTTCACGTTCATGTTCATGTTGAGGTTGCCTGGTCCCATCGGTGGGTCCACTTCTCTCAACCCAGACTGCCCCATGGGTGGGCTCAAAAGGCCCCGGCCTCCACCAAACTCCATGCCCATAGGAGTGCCAGCCAGCCCCTCACTGCCAGCCATCTGCCCAGGGAACATGGCAGGCTCCATCTGCCGGTGTGCTTGCATCATCCGCTCCATCTCCATGCTCTGTCCCAAGCCACTTCCTGCCATGCCCAGGGGTCGCTGCATGCCCATTGAGCGCTTCTCTAGCAACTGGTGCCGCAGCAGCTCCTCCCGGACCCGGGGAGTCATGAATCGCTCCGCTTCACCCTGCCCACCTGGGTAGGGCACAGCGTTCTGGGCAAAATTGTTGGGTCCCCCCATAGGGGGCAAGTCTTCAGTCCAGCCCATGCCTGGCCTCACAGGTCTCTGCATGGCATTCATGGGCACCTCCATGGGCATACTTTGCATGCCCCCAAATCCAGGCACCCGCTGCATCTGGTTGCCTGGGAAACGGGGGCCAGGGAAGGGAGGTCCACCTCGGAGCTGCATGGGATCTTGGACATCCATAGGTCCCCGCAGCTGTGCACCCATTCCAGGTGGCCACTGATCCCCAGGCTTGCTGTGGTAGGGTGGTGGGGGCCCTCTCCCCATCATGGCCCCTATGCCCACCATGTCTTGCAGAGGGCGGCCTCCGTGTAGTCCAATCTGTTCCTCCTTCCGCCGTTTCTCCTCATAGTACTCTTCCTGCAACTTCCTCCAGGCCACCTGCTCAGGAGTCAGGCTGTCCTGGCCTAGCCTCTGCATCATCATGTTCATCTGCTGTCCCATGTCCCCACCCTGGGGGTTCCCAGGTATTTCATGCTCCAGAGGGGGGCCCCCTAGGCTCTGTGTCTGTGAAATCATGGACTGTAAGGGCTCCTCATACTTCTTCAACCCGCTGGGGGCTGAGGGCGGCTGCTGCGGAGCAGGAGGGGCTTGTGCTGGTGGGCCCCCCTCTCCGGCTCCTCCAGAAGGCCCCTTGAGGAAGGGCTCGGTCTCCCCACTGCGGAGCAGTAGCCTCTCAATGTCTCTCAGCGTCTGGAGGGAGCGCTCCCGGTGCTCCAGCTGCTCCTTAGAGAGGCCCTCAGAGCCCACCAGGCTACGCTGCCCATTTCCTGTAGGAGTGGTCTCCCCCAGCAGAGCTGGGCCAGGGGCACTGCCAGGGTCTCCTCCAGAAGGCAGAGGGTTGTTAGTGGTGGCAGCTGTTGGGGTGTTAGGGTGGGTGCCCCCAGTCCCACCACCAGTGCTGGCAGCTCCCACCGAGTTGGGAGCCAGGTCTTGGTTTGTATCTTCAGGAGGCCCCTCGGGAGGCAGAGCAGGAGGGGCACTGCCAGGGGCTGGGGGCGGTGGTGGCAGTGGAGGTGGCTGAGACTGTGGGGTGCTTGCCGACGGTGTGCTCAGGGGTAGTGGTTCCGGAGTGGGTGGCACTTTAGGAGCCTGCAGGAGCACAAGGACAAAGCACAAGGTAAGTAAGGGGACAGACATTCCAGCCCATCGCTGAGCTAGGCTGGACACCGTACTCACCTGGTCTAGCTTAGCTCGGGGCACATTCTGCTGGTGGTAGGCAAGGATGGAGTCTGCGCGGCCCTGCAGCACTGCCTCTGCAGCCCTGTGGAGGGGAAAGATTGCAGGCAGCTCAGAGAGGTGGGCAGAAGGAAACCCCCCTTTACCCACCCACCCTGACCCCCCATATATGCTCACTCAGTACCCGAGACTAAGAGTGCTAGTGACCAGACAGCCTACCTGGTCTCCCCTGAGGACTTACGTGTTGGCCAGGTGAGTAGTGAAGACGTACACGAACTGGGAGGGAGGCTTTCCGGAGATACCCCCACCCCCAGCTCCGGGGACATCTGGACGAAGGCCTTGTGGGGGGCCATGTGGGGGTCCTGGTGCACTGCTCTCACTGAGGGGCAGTTGGGCAGTTTGGCCAGGACCCAGCTGTGGGGCCGCCATGGCTGGGTCTGCTACATTACAGTCTGTGGGAGACCAAAGGGAAAGCACGTTAGAAGCCCACAGGCAAGTAAGAGAATGACTGGCACGGCTGCCCAGGGCGGCTCGTGGTCTCACAGGGTTGTTGGTCCCTACGGCCTGTGCCTTCACCAGTCTAACTTCTACACGGACTTTCCCTAGGCCAGTCTTTACCTAGGATGGCAAAAAGGAGGATCATGTGAAGAGGAGAGGGAAAATGGCCTTTGCCAACAGGTCTGGTATTCTGCTACAACCACACAGGTATGTTTTCAGGGAGGAAGGTATCACACTGTAGGTTAGAGAGGCAGAAATGAGGCAACAGGGTTACAGTAACCCAGCCAAGGTCACACAGCCAGCTACCGCGACGTCAGGAATGGAACTCAAAACAGACCTGCCAATGCCCTGCTCAGCTCGGCTCTGAGCTCCCCCACTGTGGCCTTTCTCTGTGTGTGACACACTGTGCACTAAGTCAGGGCAGAAAGGCTATGGTAACTGGCGATTCAACCCACAGACAGCAATTCATCTGGGTCCCACCACAAACTGACAGTGATATTAGGAACAAGACAGAGTTATCTGTCTAATCCCCAGTTTCTTCATTTAGATGCCCAAATGCACTGAATAGGGCAGATCAAAGAAATACATTTACTATGTCATAAAGTTGAAAAAAAAAAAAAGACCACTGTTCCTGTTTTCACACAACTATCAACAGACTTCTATGACCTTTGATCACCAAAAAGCATGTGGGTACTTGTCCCCACAAACAACCAATCAACCAGTTCTGCAGTGGTGGGCCCATTGGGTGTTCTCTAATTCAATTAATTCTCACATTATCTGCCTGGAGACAGTGTCATCCCACCATTGGAGACTTAAATCCACAATACTGCCCCCTACTTCCAATGCCAATTACAAGCCTCCTATCACAATTACAGGTTGTTGGACCTGTGAATGACCTGGAAAATGAGGTTTCCAGGATCCTTTCAGATTCTTCTAGCTTGCTAGAACACCTCTGGGAAACACTTTACTTATATTCAACTGGTTTATCACAAGGAATGCTACAAAGGGCACAGATGAGATGAACATGGCAAGGCCCAAAGGAAGGGGCTTGAAACTCCCACGCCCTCTCTTCAGAGGCCACTCTGCAGGAATCTTCTCATGCTCAGCTCTCTGGGAGCTCCCTGAAGCCAGTCTGTTTAAACCACCAACCACAGGTGATCAACTACAACCCCTTTCTCCCACCCAAAGGTAGGAGGGCAGGTCTGAAAATCCCAAGCCTCTAATTCTGCTTTGATCTGTCCAGGGATCAGTTTCCATCCAGAAGCTACCAGCTTCTGCCAGACAGCAGTCAACTCATTATCATATTAAAAACACACTTATCCCTCTGGAGATGCCCAGGATTTGGGGAGTTGTATGACAGGAAACAAGGTAAGACCAAATATATATCATACTATCACAGGTGGACATACTAGGAAAACTCCCAGAACAGGCTAGCCACCCTCAGCATCAAAATAAATTTTGAGCCGGGTGTGGTAGCGCACGCCTTTAATCCCAGCACTCGGGAGGCAGAGGTAGGAAGATTGCCATGAGTTCGAGGCCACCCTGAGACTCCATAGTGAATTCCAGGTCAGCCTGGGCTACAGTGGGACTCTACCTCGAAAAACAAACAAACAAACAAACAAATAAATAAATAAATTTTGCTCCATGGTCACAAATGTGACTCTCAGTTCTCACTTAGAAAAGAACTACAGCTGGTTATCAATGGGTCTAGGTGAGGGGGTAGACCTGTTTCCATGCCAAGAAAAAGCAAACCAAGGACTCGGAACTGCAGACAGTGAGTGACAGCATTTGCAAATAACACAAGATCATGGCCCAGAGCAGCAGCCACTTTCCCCCAGGCTAAGAATCAGGCACCCCTCCTTGGCTGGATCTCTAACTGACCCATCCCATAATGGCTTTGCTATAAACCTATCTCTCCAAAATTGTGCATTGACAGCACAGCCAGAAGGTTGGGGGGAGGGGAGTGGCAGCTGAGTTCTGCGTGAAGGAATGTGTAAATTCAGAACCACAATGTCCTGGACATAAGCTATGGGGAGAGGCAGGCTTTATCTCCACAAGGAACTTTCTAGTATAATGATAACAACACAAGCTAACATTGTTCTTAGTGTATTACGTGCATCAATTCCTCCATTTGCTCCTCGAACCAAATCCATAAGGCAAAGGTCATTCTTCTAGAAGAATCAGAGGGTCCTTCCCCAAATTTACACAAATAGCAAGTGTATCTGGAATACAAACCAAGGAGTCTGACCTCAGCCTGTGCTATTATATTTACATCTCTAGTCTCCATGAAGAATTCTTCAAGAACTGAATGGCATGGTGACACATGCCACTATCCTAGCACTGGGGAAGTAGAGGCAGGAGAATCAGGAGTTTAAGGCCAGCCTCATCTATATAGCAAGTGTGAAGTCAATCTGTGCTATCAGACCCTATTTCAACAACCCCCACGCCACCTGCCGCCCAAAAGAAGTGAACAGCAATCCACCTGAAAGAGGCTGGCAGAAGCCAGGAATGGTGGAGGACGCCTTTAGTCCCAGCACTCAGGAGGCTAAAGTAGGAGGCTCACCATGAGTTCAAGTGTCAACTCACACCTAGGTTAAGCCTGTTTTGCATAGTCCTGCTTCCAGAGAAGCTGGACCTTCCTTGCCCATCCTCTGTCAACCAGTAGGTGGCAGCATAGGCCAGGAAATCAGGGTAGAGGTGTGGGAGAAGTGGCCAGGAAAGGGACCACCTCAAGAGACCCCACCAGGGTCCCTAGGGAGAAGGCATGACTAAGCACCTAGAAGGCATGGGTGGAGCTTCCACTACTATTGGGAGGAAGAGTCAGGGAGAGGAGCCTGACTCCTGGTTCTTGTTACTTCTTTACCCATCAGTCAGGTCCTCTAAAGCCCTAGGTGAGAGGAAGGCTCCCTCAGGAAGGAGCCATGGCACCTGGCACCCGTGAGTACTTACTGTGGGTGGCCCCGATGGGCTTGTCATCCTCTTCACTGTCAGGTCCCGAGCACCATTCGTCCCCACTGTAGGGCTGCTTCCTCTCCAGCACACACCGCCGCTTACTCCGGGGTGCCACCTCTGTCCCAGCAAGACCAGGCAGGCAAAAGAGTGAGTGCCCGGATGTCCTGTCTTCCCACCCAGAGAGTCCTTCCCAGACCCATTCCCCAAGATACGCCACCCCAGAGGGCACTGCCCAGACCATGGTGGGCACTTCGCCAGTCCTTGGCCCCTACCACACCACCATTTGTTTCTGATTTCTCTCTCCAGCCTCAGCCGCCTGCCTCCCCTCCTCCCTCCTCCCAATACCAAGCACAGCATAATCCCCAACCACAACTGGTTCTAATTAGGACTGGGGGGGGGGGGCACTGTGACTCTTCTAGCCCAGTGCCTGTTCCCAAAAGGCTCCGGACACCAGGACACTCTAGGGAGGTATGTGGGTCTGTTCCTCACCCCACAGCACTCCCCCCCCCCGTGGGGCTGTGCAGGGTGGGGTGGGTGGAGGAAGAGGCAGGGGGCCATTAGATCAGAAGCCCACTACTGTGTGTGGCCCTTTTATGGGTGGCACCCTGGCCAGCCCCAATTCTGAATGACCGTGTTGGTAAATAGAATGAGAATAACAAAGTGGTGCTAGAAATAAATCTGGACGGGAACCTGGGATGGAAACCTGGAATGAGGATTAAGTGAGAGAAGGTCTTCTGGCCAGAGAGGACGCTAAGGTCTCAGGGACAAGGAAATGCAGTACCTTTGGCCTCTGAATCCAGGGATGGAGTCCCAGCCTCCCGCTGCTCTCCAGAGTCCACTGACACACTTCGTTCCCGCTTCACCTTGCCCTTGAGAGAGCTGAAAGGGGGCACTCCTGCCTGGGGGTTCTTCAGACTTGAGTTGCTAGGTGAAATCTGGTTGGCCTTGGCCCCATGGTTCCCCGCCCCCACGCCCTTTGAGCCCAGGTTGCAGGTAGGTCCTTGGTTCACATTCTGATGCTGGGATTGGGCCCCGCCATTCCCTGTCTTGCCATGATTGGTCAATTTATTTTCTGGGTGCATTGGCTTGGCTGGGACAGGGGGGCAGTGGCCGCGGGGGGACAGCGGCGGGCTCCCTGGAGCTTCTCTCCTCCTGGGGTGGGGTAACCTGGGAGAAGGCAGGAGAGATGTGGAAAGTTAATTCTACAAGAAGCTAGTCGTGCCTGTACTTTAACCGCCCCATCCTGCCTCACCTAATGGTGTCAGGGCAGCTGAGTGGCATCAAGACCACCTGCCGTTCCCTACCTCCCTCCATGGCTCCTCAGACAAGAGCAAATCCCCTTGGGGTACAAAAATGAGGCAACACTCCTCTCCACTCACTCAGACCCCACTAATGCAAGCAGAAAACAGGGCCTTGAGTTGGCAAAATCCACCCACCCCCAGTCCCCATATCCTCCAGCTGTCAGCCAGTGTCCTGGCAACTCTTCCTCTCTTGCACCTCAAGTTTCCAGTGCCCTCTCTTCCAGGGTTTGCTGTCTTCTGACTCCTTCCAAAGCCCTAAACCTCAACTACCCCATGTCTGACACACTAGCATATAAGGGCCACAGGACTTGAGTCACTGCTTATGCCACAGCCCTATTCCCTAGGGGAGTAGGGGGAAGCACAATTGAGAGTGGTACCCACGGGTCCAGGCGGCTCCCTAGAGCCAGAGGTGAAGGCCTGAAGAGGGTGGGCCGAGGGCCGGCGGGCAGGCAGGAACAGGAGGGGGGAGGGGAGGGGCAAGTCAAGCAGACTGGAGTGCAGCTTGGAAGCCAAGGATTCCTGCAGCCTAGGCTGCGGGCCCTTTAAGCTCCAGCCCGCTCCCCCCGCTGCCTCCCCCTCCCCGGAGACCTATTAATAGCCGCTGGAAAGATCACATCACGGGAGAGGATATTTATCCCCCCTCATTCCACACCAGCTCAGATTTATTTCAGCTCTGCTGTCCTGCTGCTGCCGCCTGGCCCTGTCTGCCCGCTTCTCCTGGAGAGGAGGAGGGAGGCAAGCACCACCCCCACTCCAGCTCCTACCCCAGCCAGACCCTGGCCGGAGGGCGCCATTGCACCTCACACTAGGGTGGATGGGGGTCTGCGCTAACGGTTTTTAGGAGGGAAGAGGTAGAAGGGACCAGAAGCAGCAGGCAGAGCTGGCTGCCAGTCCCCTTAGCCCCCTGGGCCCAAGCGCTAGGCTGGCTGCCAGACCATCCTGTTTCTACCCCCTTCAGCCCACTGATGGCCTGGGAGCCAGGTGCCTGGGGGGGGGGGTCGTCAAGCCATCACAGCTTGGCCCCATCACCAGGGGCCCTTCCCTTCCCCACTCTCCACACACATCCCTCCCTCCACGACACCCACACACCTTGTCTTGTTAGCCAGGATCCTCATGGCTCCCACACACAGTGGGGCTACGGCCCCTGTGCGTGCCCAGGGCCCAGCCAGGTACTCGGTACTGGAGCACGGACTGCAGCAACAAGCCCCAAAGAGAAAACTTGTGACTTGGGGAGGGGGTGCGGGGGGAGGGTAGGAGGGCGGCCCCAACAGCCCCGGGTCTAAGGAACTGGATAGGGTAAGATAGGATTGGAAAGGGGAATCTACCGAGACTGGGGCTCTACTCTCCGCTAGAGGCCAATTCTGTCGCCATCCCTCCCCTGCGTCTGGCCCTCAGGGAGCTTGCAGTCTGTAGCTAGCAAGCCCCCCAACCGGCCCCCAAGGGCTGCAGACACAGAATTCACTAACAGGCTAGGTCGCAAAGGTGAGCGAGCAGGAGGCGGCCGGAGGTCTGCTCTGGCCCACGGGGGGACTCCCGCTCCCTGACACGCCCCTCACCCACGACTCCACTCGGGAATCCCTCACTCCCCGCCCCTGCGCTGCGCCCTGCCCCGAGGCGCTGCAGCCACCAAGGGGCCAGGGTGGGGGCCATGCCCCGCCCCGCCCCCAGCTCGAGGCCTAGCCCGTGCCCATCCCGGCAGGCCCGGGCGGGCAGCGAGAGAGGCCTGGCGGGGCCCCGGGGCTGCAGCTGGGCTCTTCTGGAGACCAGTAACGCTGGCTCAGATTCCTCCCCGACCGCAAGAATGCAGGAGCCTCCCCTCCCCCCGCCCTGAACCCCCCCCTCCGGCAGAGCCCGAGCGCAGAGGCAGAGCGAGCGAGCGAGCGAGCGACAGAGCCAGCGAGGCAGCGGGAGGCGGGCGGGCGGACGGGGCTGCAGCGTGGACGGACACACGGACCAGTCCTCCCGGGGCTGGACTCGGCGGCAGGGCCCGCGGGGCTGGTGCTCCGAGACCCATAAGCACCCGAACTCTGACTCACACACACACTCACAGCTCACACGTGGACAGGGAGACAAAGACACGCACGGAGCCCAGGAAACTAGAGGCGGGCGGGCGGGCGGGCGGAGGTGTGCCAGGGGGACTGGGCTCCGCGGGCCAGCGGGAGTCGCCAAGCAGCTGCGGCGGGCAGACACCCCGGCGGGCGGGCGGGCTGGCGGCCTTATGGCAGAGTGGGAGGTGGCCGACTCATTGAACAGATGAGAAGACTGAGGCTCGGCCACAAGGGAGCTATAGAAAGTTGAACTTGAGAGTCACAAAGAACACACACAGAGGGTCATAGATACACCAACAAGATACACGGATACCTCATCTCACTGCCCTCGGCTCTGCTTTCCCTCCCCCATCTGTCTATCCTGGTCAAAGGTGGGGGAGAGAAATGGAAGGGGTCTTGGGCCCCAGAGCGTCCTCTTTTGGCAGGTCCAGCCAGACACGCCCATGCGTACTTCAGCTGTTTCCTGCGGTGAAGGCTAGGTAGGCTTTGGGACGGCGGGGTGAGGGCGACCCTGCCTGCCAGGAGTCCAACCCTAACTAATTTCCAAGGCACACTGGTCTTTCCTACTCCAGCTCTGTCTCTGGGGAAGAAGGCTCCTCAGGGGAAGGTTCCAAAGTCCAGGCCTAGCCTGCTACACTCTGCCACCCCCACCTCCTGCATCACAACCAGGTAAGAGCAGAGGCGGCAGGAGTCACTGGGGACACCTGGGACTCGGCAGGGACCTATGTTGGACATGCATCTCAGGTTCTCACCTTCGTCCATGTCTGGTTCTCAAAACTATCTACTCAGTTTGACAACAAGGAAACTGAGGTCTGGGAAAGGAAGCTGTGTGCCCTTGGGTCGCATGACAGTATCCGCAGGGACAGGGCCCCCATTCTAGGCGCTGCAGTGTCACCTTGGAGCCATGACTACTCATCTGATTGTGTATCAAATAGGTAGGTAGGGTTCCCACATTCCAGCCAGAGTTCAGCCCCTAGGGGCTGGACAGGGCAAAGGTCACCTACTACTTTTCTGTTTAAAACTACATAAACTGAGGGTCTAGCCTTGGCATTGTGGCCCATACTTGTTATTAACACTTGAGAGTCTAAGAAAGGAAGGTCATAAGTTTAAGGCCAGTCTGGCTACATAGTGAGTTCCATGCCAGTCTTAAGCTACAAAACAAGACCCTGTTCCCTCCCCCACAAAAAAGGGTATAAAAATTGGGGTCCTAGATAATAAGGACCTGTTAGGAAATGAGCCCTCTCCAGTGGCCCCAGTGAATCTCAGAAGTGCCAGAAGAATCTTCCTAGCCTGGCCCCCCCAGGATTCCACCCTGTCCCCCCCCCCTCAGCCGCAGGGCAAGCTGAGTCAAGCACAGATGAGTCAGGGCTCCACCATCTCACACCTCCTGTCTGCCCGTCAGGGGTCAGCCCCAACGTCCAAGACCCCTCCTCTCCTCTACACGCTCAGCCTTGGCTTGGCCTTGGGAGGCAGGAAGGCTGATTGCAGGCAGGGCCATTTTTAAGCAATGAATGAAAGCTTTCCTAGCACCAGGAGGGGAGGAGCCCCTGGAGATGCAGCAAGAAAGGAAAAGATGGAGCTCTGGGAACACAGTTCTCTTAGGGTGGGAGGAGGTGACATGTTCACAAACAGGGAGCAGGTGCAAGTCACCTGAGTGAAAGGCCTGGAGCAAACCCAAGAGAATGGGCCTGGGGCAAGGTGGCTGAGACAAAGAGGCTGCAGCCAGGCATGGTGGGCACGGCCTGTGAGTCCAGCTGCCTCAGGCAGAAAGATCATGCGTTCCAGTACAGGCTGCGCTATATAGTGAATGTCTCAAAACAAACAAGGCTTTAAGTCGTTGGTCATTTATTCCCACTGTATAAAATCATGGTGGGCTGCAATGTAAAGGTTCACGAGCACTCCCCCACTGGAGGAAGGAGACAAGGCAGGCTCTGTGCCTATAGCCTACAGGTATTTTTGTACCCACTCTGTTCAACACAACTGTCCCCCCCGTTGGGCAGGCACTCACATACACAGTGGCAACCTGTCTCTTGCTGGGAGCCTATGCTTGGTTGACCAGCCCAGCTGGCCAGGCCCACCATTCCCACTGCTCGGCTCATGGCCACCTTAAGGAAACCAGATGGCTTATGCCTATAAATCCCAGCATTCAGGAGGATAAAGCAGGAGGATTGGTGTGGATTCAAGACCAGTATGAGCTTCATAGTTTCAGGCCATCCTGGGTTATGAGACCCCCATCTCAGAAAATAAAATAAAATAAATCCTATGGCCAGGCATATAGTTCAGTGGTAGAGCTCTTTGTTAACAAGTGCAAGATCCCATGTTCAATAGTCAACACAGACAAAGAGAAACAAAACAAGGAACAGTAAGAAAAGGTTCTGGGGCAGGGGAGGCCCTTGTCCCCACACATAGGGCCCTAGTTTTCTCCTGGGTCCCTGATTCTTCTTAGCTCCTCTCTACCACTCAGGTCACTTCCTCTTCCTGACGTGGTGACTCAGCGGGTGGGGAGGTCAGGGATTCAGAGCCTAGCAGGAAGTCTGCTCAAGGACCAAGGTGTTACTCTGGGACCCTCTAGATGGGGACTTCCAGGCTGGGGGTGGGATGGGGTGGGCTTCCCCTAGCTCTGGTTCCTAGCAACTCTCCCCACACCCCTCCCTCAAAAAAGTCCATGCAAATCAAACATTTTTGCTTTAGACGTTCCACCTGGGAGTTTCCAGCCCCACCCCACCTGTAGACCAGGGTAAGCTCGAACAACCACAATCCTGCAGGACCATGAACTCTCCTGATCCTAGATCTCTCCAGTCTAGAATCTTTGATCAAGGTGCCTAGGAGGTCAGTTCAGCTGATCACTGTCCCTCTGGTGCCTGTGGCATGGCCTGAGCAGGCCTTACTTCACCTCACTTCTCTTGGCTCCTTCAGCCATTACCAGTGAGGCCCAACCTCAGAAAGCAATCATACCCTGGCAGTGGGGTGCCCCCAAAAGACTTCTGCCCAATCCCTGACTGCTCCCTCCCCTGGGCAGAGGGGTAGGGAGAGGCGGGGGGCACAAGGAAACAAGACAGGGCAGGAAGCCCAGGCAGGCGGCGGGCACTCTGGACCAGCCACAAACAGCCAACACAGGAAACCACAGCCCACCCCCGCCCACCCCACCCGCCCAAAGCTCTGCAAGAGAGGAGAGCCAAAAGCCTGGTACCCCGACAAAGGCCAGGGCCAGGGGTTAGCCCGGGGCAAGGGAGGAGCTCAGAGCTCTTCAGCCTTCTCTAAGACCCGGACCCTACCTGGGGAGGGGGAGAGGAAGCCAGGCTGGCAGAGGTGGTGCTGCCTCTTTAAATCCACCGAAATCCTGAGCTAGGCCCAACCCAGCTCTGGTTTCACAGGAAGGAAAGGAGCTCAGGAGCCAGTAGAGCAGGCGGTAGTGGCTGGAATCAGCCCCACCGGCCCAAATATATCTGGTCTCCACCCGCCACCCCACTGGCACTTCCTGCCCCCTGGCACCTGTACCAGAATGGGGGGTAGGAAGGGGTCCAGGTGCTACTGTTCCCTTGTGGGAGACCCTGATCTCAGAAGGTGGCTTGTTGCTGGATATACATGGATAGGAAGTGGCTTCCCAAGCCAGGATGACCAGAACAGGGAGAGATGAGCAAGGCAGCTTCTGGGGGGCCTTCATTTGGTCCTAGTCCCCAAAGGGGTTAATCTGGCCCCTACTTGGGGGGGTAGGGGTAACCGAGGAACCTCCTCCAAACTGCCTGGCTGCTGGGAACAATGAGGCCATTGTGGGAGGAGTGGAGTGAGGGCAGGCTGCTGGCACGGCCGGCACACCGCAGGCGGGACCTCACCCAGAGCCGGCCTGCCTCGCTCTGCTCTCTCCCCCAGGTACAACCAGAAGCAGGCACATCCACCAGCCCCTCACCTTGTCGGCCCGGCTCAAGCTCTTGGCATTGGCATCACCTATAAGGCTGAACTTTGCCTATGCTGACATCCAGACAACCATGACCCTCCAGGAAGCAGGGGCACGTAGGCCAGGGCTGGGTGGGGGTGGGGTGGGGGTGATGAGACAGGATGTATGCCTGTGATCCTCCAGCAGGGCAGACAGGAAGGCCAAACAGGGTTTCTAGTGTCAGTCCTGGCACCCTCAGGCAAGAAGGGTTTAGGAGATTGGGAGAACAGTGACAGGCAGGGTCCCCTGCCCCCAAGCCTCTTTCCCACACCCACTGCATAAACCTTCTCCCCTAAGAGGTTCTGGTGTCTACAGCAACCTGGAGTTGGGACCCCCACGGGCATGGGGATGCAGGGGAATGAGATTTACTTTGCAGTCAGGCAGATGCTGATCACATCCTGCCCCTTCTGAACTAGGGGACCTTGTCCACCCTTTCATCCTCTGAGCCTCATTTCGCTCATGAGCAAAATTAGGATAATTTTTCAAAGTGAGACAATAGCGGCAAACTACCTACAAAGTGTCTAAGAACTACCAGCCCTCAACTAACTGCCTCTGGCCCTGATGGTCCCTTTTTTAATCTCCTGCCCTGGAACCCAAATATGTGGACATGTCATGGGGATTCATTTGGTGACAGCAGATGTCAGGTAAGCAGAGCCCATGGGCATCATATTAATGCTTCCCTCTGCCCTCCTTGGGAAGTCAGTTCTCTCTGCTCGCAAGTCTCTGGGACTCCCCGGGCTCCTTGACATTTTCTAACCCAGAGAACAGCTGTCTACTCTCTTTAGCCTCAGGTCTGTCTCAAAGACCCAAGAAGTAAGTACAGGGGGACTTCCTTTCCATAGTGGCCTGCACCCTGTCCAGCTGGTACCTCTGCCTGATCTCCTCGGCAGTACGTGCAATGTTGGGCTGAGAGGGAGCTAGACTGTCTTGCCATGGACCTCTTTAAAGAGTGGAAGGCTTGGGAGAGGAAGGACAGTGGATAAGCAGTTATGGAAAGTAGGAGGCCCAGGGAGAAGACATATTCTCTTCTCAACTAGAGGGCTCTACCTCTCAGGGTGGCCCCCAAAGAGTTAACAAGGCCCTAAAAATAACCTGCTCCCAGCAGGACCCGATGATCAGAACCCTCCAGCCATCTGTTCCCATTTTCTCCTGTTCACATTGGAACATCTGAAACCAGCCCCAGAGCCCCAGCCTGATCCCAAAAATAGCCCCAGCCTGCCCAAGGAACAGGCCCAGAGGCTGGGCACAGGCTAACTAGCCAGCCCAACAGTGGGGCATGATGGCCCAAGCAAATAAACCATCACCCCTCAGCCCATGCGAAGGTGATATTCCCCTCTGTCCCAGAAGGAGGTGAAGAGCAGAGGCAAGGGGCTCTGGCCCATCCTTCCTAGTGCCAGGCCAGAGAGGGCACAGGCCTCAGATCAGGAGTCCTATTATCCTAGGCAACTCTGTCATATCTCAATTCCTAACACATCCCAACCAGCTGTCTGCACCTTCTCTTCTTGGGGGCACCCTAAACCTGTTGTCTACTCCAGGGCTTCCTACCCAGAAGTTTCCAAGCTCCAGCCCATCTCCCACCCCAATCCCATCCCATGGTCTTTGGAAGCCCTGGTCACCCAGTGGCCTTTAGCATTCTCCCCATCACAGGGCACACAGATCTAAAGCAGAACTAGGATGTCCTCTGCCTGACCGCCCCATCTGTGAGCTCCCAGACATGGCTATAACTCAGCTCCTCTACATCTCACAGGCCCAGGCAGGGACCCTACAAATTGAGGCAACCCTAACAGCTGCCACCTCCATAGGGCCATGTTGCTTGTCCAGGAAGATCCCTGACCTCTAGGCCAGGAAGGAGAGGAGGTGGACACTGAAGCCATTTAAGGACAGAATGTCTTGTTCAATCCAGTGAAAGAACAGAGCAGCAGGGGATGGATGGTGGGAGGGGCACTGAAGCTGAACTAAGCAAACAGCCTGGGGGAGGGAGGGCTGGGCCCAGAGTGTAAGTTCTAACAGATCGGGGAGGAAGGGACAGGTCCTACTCCAGGCCCACCGCTCTCTGGAAAACAAGGTGTCATCTGGCACAGTAGAGAAACTGAGGCAGCAAGATGATCTATCTGGAAAAGTATCTCAAACTAAGAGCCCAAAGTGCTGGATGGGTTGGGTCCCACCAATCCCTACTCTCTCTCCTTCTATCAGTCCTCCTGGGAACCAAAGGCCCGGGAAAGAGGTCCTACAAACGCTCTGCCTAATAACAAAGAGGAGGCTCTCTAACATGTCAAGCATTTACCCAAACCTGTCATAGGCATTATCCAACTGAATTCTCAGAACAACCCTACTAAAAAGCTTTGTCTTGGGACCAGGTATAGTGGCACACACCTTTAATTCCAGCAATAGGGAAGCAGAGACGGGAGGACCTCTGTAAATTCCAGGCCATTAAGTGCCCGGTTAGCCTGGGCTAGAGTGAGACCTACCTTGGGGGGAGAGGGAAGCTTTGTTTTTAGTACTGGGGAAGGAATCCACGGGACCCGAGTATGCTAAACTAGTGTTTCTACATTGAGCTATATAACCAGCTAAAGGATTTTTTAAGTTCTTTTTAAAAATGTTTTATTTTTATTTATTTATTTGACAAAAAGACGGGGAGAGAGAGAGAGAGAGAGAGAGAGAGAGAGAGAGAGAGAATGGGTGTGTCAGAGCCTCCAGCCCCTGCAAATGAACTCCAGATACATGTGCCCCCCTTGTGCATATGGCTTACGTGGGTCCTGGGGAATCGAACCTGGGTCCTTTGACTTTCCAGGCAAATGCCTTAACCACCAAACCATCCCTCCAGCCCTTTTTCTTTTTTGAGACAAGATCTCCAAGGTCTTCCTCTAGTCCAGGGTGACCTTGAACTCATGCTATAGCCTAGGCTGGACTTGAACTCACAATGACCCTCCTACATTAAGCTCCAGAGTACTAGGATTATAGGACTGTGATAATAGGTTTTCTTCTTATTTTTATCATCATCATTATTATTGTTATTGTTTTTTCTTTGTTTGTTTGTTTTGGTTTTTCCTGACTCAGGCGGACCTGGAATTCACTATGTAGTCTCAGAGTGGCCTCAAACTCTCGGCGGTCCTCCTACCTTTGCCTCCCAAATGCTGGGATTAAAGGCGTGCGCCACCACGCCCGGCTGTTTTTTTTTTGTTGTTGTTGTTGTTTGTTTGTTTTTTTGAGTCAAGGTCTAGCTATACAGCCCTAGCTGATCTGAAACTCATTAAAACCAAGCTGGCAGGCCGGGCATGGTGGTGCACACCTTTAATCCCAGCACTTAGGAGGCAGAGGTAGGAGGCTCACTGTGAGTTCCAGGCCACCCAGAGAATACAGTGAATTCCAGGTCAGCATGAGCTAACGTGAAACCCTACCACAGAAAAAAAGACAAAAACAAAAAACCAAGCTGGCCTTAAATGTGTGGTGATCTCCCTGCTTCTGCTTCCAGAGTGCTGGGATTACAGGTCTGTTATTCAGGATGGTCTTGAACCCCTGGAGTCAAAGTAATTGACTCCAGTTAAGCTCCTACCACACCTAGCCCTAGGAAGCACTTTTGTTTTAGTTGTTTTCTTAATTTTTATTTATTTATTTGAGAGAGAGAATGGGCACGCCAGGGCCTCCAGCCACTGCAAACGAACTCCAGAAGCGTGCGCCCCCTTGTGCATGTGGCTTACATGGGTCCTGGGGAATGGAGCCTCGAACTGGGGTCCTTAGGCTTCACAGGCAAGCGTTTAACTGCCAAGCCATCTCTTCAACCCTAGAAAGCACTTTTATTCATTTAAACTTTTTAAATTTTTATTCATTTCTTTGAGAGCGACAGAAAGAGAAAGAGGCAGATATAGAGAGAAAATGGGCGCGCCAGAGCCTCCAGCCACTGCAAAAGAACTCCAGATGTGGTTGCCACCTTGTGCATCTGGCTAACATGGGTCCTGGGGAATTGAGCCTGCAACTGGGGTCCTTAGGCTTCACAGGCAAGTGCTTAACCACTAAGCCATCTCTCCAGCCCTTTTATTCATTTTTATATTGTGTTTTTATTTCTCCCCTCCTCCAGGTAGGGTCTCACTCTAGCCCAGGCTGACCTGGAATTCACTATGTAATCTCAGGGTGGCCTCCAACTCATGTAATCCTCCTATTTTTGCCTCCTGAGTGCTGGGATTGAAGGCGTGCACCACCACGCCCAGCTAGGGTTTTTCTTTTATTTTTCTTTTTGTTTCTTTTTATTTATTTATTTGAAAACAAGGGACAGAGGGAGAGAAGGAGGCAGATAGAGAGACAGAGAGAAGGAGGCAGATAGACAGAATGGGCGCACGAGAGCTTCCGACCACTGCAAACGATCTCCAGATACATGCGCCCCCTTGTGCATCTGGCCAACGTGTGTCCTGGAGAATCGAACCTCGAATTGGGGTCCTTAGGCTTCACAGGCAAGCGCTTAACCACTAAGCCATCTCTCCAGCCCTAGGGTTTTTCTTTTATACTGGGTCTCACTCTGTAGCCCAGGATGACCTCAAACAAGGTAATCTTCCTGCCTCTGCTTTCCAAGTATTGAATTACAGGTGGGTACCACCACACCTGGCTTAGAAGGCACTGTTATTATCCACCCCCCTTTATAAGTAAGAAAAGTTAAGTGCCTAAGACATAGCCCATGATTAGACCAGGATTTGAAACAGGACATTCCAACAGTTGGCTTCTTAGCCATGGCACTGAGCACATATCTCATGGCATCAGTCCTTCAAGGACAGAATGAGTATTCCTTCAAGCCTCTGCCCTCTCATCCCACACACCCTCCCCTCCATTCTTGCTAGGTACCAGGTCCTGCCCTGGAGAGCACAGCTCCTGCCTGAGGAGATCAAAGGATTCAGTCCCCAGCCCATTGCACACAGGTGCCACCAGGCCTGAACTCTGAAGAGAGCAAAGTTCTAGGGCCTCCCCCAGCCCCGCCCACCCCCAATCCATTACCTCCTCACTTATCCAGGTCCCTAACAGTCAGACAAGTCTCAGGACAAACAGCGCAGGACCCCTGCTGAGAGATGTCCTACCCCCCCCTCCCCACTCAAACCCCAGGTGAGGGGGGGTCAAAGGTTAAGTGGGACTCTCCAGGTTGTGTTAAGAGTCCAAGCCCTTCTTCCCACCCACCCACCACTCAGCCACACCTGCCCTCTGCTCCCCACTTTTCTTCACTTCCTCCCTGAAGAAGGGTGGCCTCCAGCAGGGAAAGTAGAGGCGGGTTAGGTGAAGAAGCTCCCCTCCTGAAGACAGTCCAGGAGAAAGAGGCCCCTCCTCCCAGCAAGCACTTCCTCCAGCTTTCCTCAAACAGGAGCTCACACAGGAGTATTTGTTGTGAATTCAGGGAGTTGTTGCTAAGTAAGGAGGGAGGGGAGGGAGACCAGGTTCATTCTCCCTCCCCCCCTCCCTCCCTCCCTCCCTCCCTCCCTCCCTCTCTCTCTCTCTCTCTCTCTCTCTCTCTCTCTGTGTGTGTGTGTGTGTGTGTGTGTGTGTGTGTGTGTGTGTGTGTTTGCTGCCCCTGTGGGACTACAGCAGAAAACGTCTTTGACTGAACCAGCAGAGGCCAAAGCCAGCCAGCCGCAGCAAGTAATTGGGATGCCCAGGAAATCTACCTTGCAGTCCAGGTTGACGGGGTTCTGGTTCTCTCCACCTCCCAGGAGGGAAAAAGACAGCCAAGGGCCTGGAACTTTCACTGGCACTCAACTTTAACCCTTCCTGTCCCAGCCCCACCCCCACTTCCTGCAAGGTTCTAAGTTGAAGGCTATTTGGCCACCCAGAGCCAGAGAAGGCCTCCCTCCACTTGGGGGAGGGTAGTGCAAGGAGAAGTTGGGGCAGAAAGCCAGGAGAAGGAGCTCAAAAAACGCAAAGCCGAGCAGAAGACTAAGCCAGGATGATGTGGCTGCTGTGGACAGGGACAGGGACAGGGATGAGGATGCCAAAAAGGACACGCCCGCACACGAACACGCTCACCTCCGCAGCAACGTGTGCCCGGCTCAGGCTCAGGGATGTGATCTGGGATGGGGGCTCCCTGTGGAGAGAGGGTCACAGCTAGAAGTCCCATACCAACAATCTGGGCCCCTACTCCTCCCAGAAGCCCAGTCCCAGACCCCCACCCCTAGAAATATGTATACACACACAACGGACAGCTCCGGGAAGTCTCCGAGCTACTCAGACATCCCCCTCCCCAAGCAGGACTTCTGTGGACTGGCGGGGAGCCAGGCTTGACCCAGCTGCCCCCAGCCACTCCCCCTCCCAGTCCTGGAAGCAGAGAGAAGGCACTGGAAGACCTCAGAACTCCCTGAGAGTTTGGCCCCACAGGGAGAGAGAGGAGTACAGGACTCCCACGACCAGGCCTGAGGACTTGGGGGGAAGGGTGGGGGAGGCCCAAGGACCCCAGCTTCCAGCACCAGTCACCCCCTCCCCCAGGTTATCTCATGACAAGGAAAAGCTCCTAGGTGCCTATATATCACTGTGTAGTCTCCTTGGCCACAGCCCTGGTCCCCTGAAGACACAAAGTCCTGGGGACCTGGTCTGGGTGGGAGGGCCTGGGGTGACAGAGGGTTAGCAGTTCAGTAGCGAGGACTGGGTGAAGCTCCCACAGCAGGAGGGAGGGAGGCTAGTGGCTGGGCTCAGTTTGTACTGGGGGTCAAAGGGGAGTTCTTTTCCGAAGAATTCTGGGAGAGACGCCAACTAGAGCAAGCTGCTAACCACCCCTCCCTCTCTCTCCCTGCACTGGGGTGGGGGGGTGTCCCTGCCAACCAGACTTAACCCTCTGCAGCCTGTGTTGCTCTGGCGGCCCCAGGACATTGTTGTTGGGAGGGGACCTGGGCTGTCCTCAGCTTCCAGTGTTAAGGGTGAGGCAGCCCTGACACCACCACAATGTGATTGCCTCCACATGGCCCCATCTGGCACCACCCTGCCCTCCCACCACCTGAGTGACTTTTCTGGGCTCCTCTCCTGGAGGTGTCTACAGTGACATGCGTGTGCGTGTCTCAGAAACAGATATTGAGAAACAACTGAAAATTCCTTGCCAAGGCCCTCCCCTTGCTGGGTCACCAAGCACTGTACCAATGTGTGCCTCTACCCCTCCCTTCCTCCTACTGCACCAGGGACCAGAAGCCAGGAGGAAGGGGAAAAAGACACAGCCTATCTTATGCATATCTTCTGCCACTGTCTCCATAGGCCATGGCCTCATACAAGGTCTCTACCTGGCCCTCTTCCTTCTCACTGGCTTCTACATGTACTTCCAAAGGAAAGCCTTAGGATATAGCCTGAGATTCCTGGATGGGAAACTGAGTCCCAGCAAGAAATCAGGGCTTGCAGGTGTCTGTAGCCCATCATGACAAATCTGTTTTTACTACCAGGCTTTAACCAAAAGCAACAAAAGCAAAGCACTCAGAATCTCCACTCTTGCAGAACCCTAACTGCAGTGGGAGGGAGTGAGATTGGGCATCAAGGACTTCCCTGCCAGCTAGAGTGAGACCCAGCCTAAAATAAAAAGGGAGGGGTGGTCTGGGAAAATAGAAACTTAAAGAGTTCAAATATCAAATAAGCTTAAAAGAAGAAAAAAAAGCCAGTGTGCACACATTTAATCTCAGCAATTTGAGAGGCAGAGGTAGGAGGATCACTGTGAGTTCAAGGCCATCCTGAGACCACCTAGTGAATTCCAGGTCAGCCTGGGCTAGAGAGAGACTCCACCTCGGAAAAACAAAAACAAAATAAACAACAACAACAAAAAAGAAAACACTACTAGCCCCACCCCAAATGCCTGAATCCCAGGCTCCTCTCTGCCTCCTGCTCAGGATTATAATTCCAGTTTGTTTGGTCATTCAATCCTAACTACAAAAGTCAAGTTTTCTGATCTTAAATCTACCAACCAAACCACAGGTAAATTGTGAATGGTTGTTCTAGGTCCCCAATGACGCAAGTGACCCCAGGAGTAGGAGGATCACATTCCTTTAGATGCCCCTCCACAGAAGGGGGGCTGGAGATACTGAGTGGGTATCTATGAATTTGGGGGTTGGAGAGGGCAGGCCCAGGGACAGTTTATCCCAATGTTGTCTTCCCACTCCTCCACTCTCTCTCCAAGGACCTCAGAGTTGCCAGAAGCCTTGGCCTCGCTCCAGGAAACCTCCCTATCAAAGGGCAGAGGACTCCACGTCCCAGGGAGCTGCAGGAGACCTGTGACTACACACCCCAGACATGTTCCCAGGGAGGAGGAGGAGGAGGTGGAAGAGATGCAAAGCACATACATGTGCGTGCATACACATACACACACACATACACAAAGACACATACCTCAAAAATATCCTCAGATACACACAACTGAGAGAGAAGCAGATGTACTTTCAAGGTACCTCCTAAAAATAGCTCCATAGTCTCCTTCAGACCCGTAAGAGATTGGCGGCTTCAGAGACAATCCGAGAGAGCTCAGGAAATAGCCAGTCACATTGGAACTGCCCAGAGATACACCCACTCTGGTACACACAGAGCCACACGCCCGCAAAACAGAACGCGGCCATGTGCTAGAAACACAAACTCAAACACAGCACGTTACAGCGCAGCGCATGAAGCAGTTGAAGTCAGATTAGAGGACAGTGTCTGAGTTGCTCGTGGGGAGGGGAGTCAGAGGGGGGTGGAGAAGAACCCAGGGATTTCAAAACAAACCTGGTTTCGAAATGCTGGAAATGCTGGATTCAGAGCCATTCCCAGTTGAGGCTGGGGGGGGGGAGCAGGGGGGAGGGAAACGCAAGCCAAACTGGGGATAGCAGCCCAAGGAGAAGAGAAGATGGATCCCACTGGGTGGAGAAGGGAGCCCCAGAAAAAGATACAAAAGTAGGAGGGTCAGCCAGCCCATAACCAAGCAGGGAGGCCCTGCTTGCTGGACAGGAGGCAAAGGAGAGGCCTCTGTTGGCTTTTGCCACTGACAGGAAAATTGAGAAGGCCAAGAGAGGCCTTGGCTCTCCCTCAGGCCTGAGAGTAAGGAGGAACCTACCCCCTTACACACTCATGGGCCAAGGTGCCAGCCTCCTCCCCTCCAGAGCAGCACCCTGCATCACTACCCAGTTGGACAACAGAGACTGAGAAGGGGGACAGAATGTGGACTACAGCCTTTTCCACCCTCAGAGCTGAGAGACCATCTCCCTGCAAGGGTGCAAAGGAGACAGAGACGGTGTAACCTACCCCCACACCCAGAAAGTCACCCTTCCCATGGTCAGAACCGCCCCTCCCCCACCACTAGAGAAAGTCAGCAGAGCTCACTGAGGGAGGGAGGGAAGGAGGGAGGGAGGGAGGTCAGGCCAGGCTGGGGGTGGGGCTCTGGAGGCCCGGCCCTGGCACCCAGCAGAGGAAATTCCAGGCTGTAACTCCAGGCTGCCTTCAGGACTACCCATCCAAGTGACATGCAGCCAGCAGCTCAGGACCCTAAGGGCTGTGGCCTTCTTCACCTAGCCCCTCAGCTTCGGGCCCAGGCTGCCAGCCCTCCAGCCCCAGCTCTGGTCCAGACTTGGGGAAACTTAATAATCCGGCCCTGGCAGACCCTTTGGGCCAATCTGAGAGCCTCTTTCCCAGGCCGCCAGGAGGCAGTGCCCACAGTGTGACTTTGGGTGGGCAGCTGTTGAGGCTGGCAGGCAGGGGCACAGATGCCAAGCTACGGCAGCCAGGTGCTCAACAGGTTGAGCCAGTCCCTGGAACTGCCAGCCCCACCCCAGGGAGAGCGGGCCTGGCAGAGGCTCCCTGCCCGCGGCACCCAGCCTGTGCCGCTTTGCTCCCACGGCTGCCCACTTTCCCACGGTGCCATCCCCCTCCGTCTCCTCCCCCCAGGTCAGCACCCGGGCAGTGCCCACGGCTCTGGTACAAAGAAGCAAGTGAAGCCATTGCCCTGTCATCCTTGGGTGCCCAGGCTCTTGAGAAACCTCACAATGAAGCAGCCCAGGAAGAGCGAACACAGCATCAGGACACCAAGAATCCCAAACCGCCGCCACCCCACCTCCTCTCCTTGCGGCCCCCTTTGATCCTGGAAGATTGGATACAGATACTCAGGCTCCCTAAAGCTGCCCCCAGGGCACTGGGACAGAACCCCAGCCCGAGGCAGAGCCACAGGCTCCTAGTCTTAAGACTCTCCGGAGGGGAGGCTGCAAAGCTAAGTGACTACTGACTCCCTCTACTTAGGCCGGAGCTGCTGCCACCTTCAAGGCTGCCAGGGCTTTCCTTCCACCCCATGCAGGGGCTCCTGGAGCTCCATCCCAGCCACTTCCCTCAAAGGCAGGCAGCCCCTCTTTGCACAGCATCTCCTTTAATCTAAAGCGGGTGCCTGGCATTCCAGCCCTTGCTGAACTCACACTGCTACCCTCTAGGTCTCTTCTCACAGGCTACTACCTTGCCTGACTGTAGAAGCTGATCCCCCAACCTAAGGCTCCTGCATTAAACCAGGTACCAGGAGTTAGTTAGCACTAGGTCCCAACCTAGCACCTGTGCACAGACCCCAGATTCCTATGAACCACCAGCTCTTCTCTAAATCCTTATCATAGCTGCTCCCTCCTCAAGACTCTACATCCTCGTAATTAGAGACTCATTCTGAGCCTCCATCTGTACCTCCTAAACCCATCTCCAGCCACAGGGCCTCTGCTAGCTAGGGACACCAGGATCGCTCTAGACACAAAATTTAGGTATGTTACCCCTCACCAGCAGCATTCTCAACATAAGCTCTATCCCATCCCAAGCAAAAGCAGCACTGTTTAGCAAACAGCCCCCTCCCACCTCAGCAGAGGGAGGTGGCCAGAACCCTGGCCTTCCAAGGAGGTGGATGGGTTGATCCCCCGAGGAAGATAGCACCTTCCCTCCAGGTACTAGGTTCCTGCTTCCCTCCCTGCTCCTCACCTTCCTCTTGCATTCTCACCCTGACCTGGCCCTCAGGGCTGACACCGGGAGCGTGCTCTTCTCCTGGGGCCATGAAATCATGGTGACCAGAAAGGCAGCCAAGCCCATGCTGGGGGCAGAGGAACCCCTACCCCAGGAAGTGGCTGCTTCCAGGAAAGGCTGAGGAGAGGGGGTGGAGAAGGAGAGTGCAAGCGTTGGTCTATGTAGGGTTATAACTGATACAATACATTCCCAAGGAAAGCAGAAGCCCACGGAGGAGTACAGTGGGAGGAAAGAAGGAAGGCAAACGATCAAGGGGGCCACAGAACCCCTTTCCCAGGGCTCTGACACATGCTCAGCTCCTTTCTCTCAGAATAACACTTTTACTCCTGCTGCAGAGGTCCCCCAGACACACACAGGAACACATACCCCAAGCTGCAGACAGACAGAAAGGGGGAGGGAGGAAGGAGGTATCAGAAAAACCCGGAAGGAAGGAAGCTGGACAGACAGACAGAAGTTGATCCTTGCTCCCTTGCTCCACAGAGACACACTCCAGACTCCCAGACTTTAAGAGACATTCTCTTTCTTAGGCCCCAAGAGAGACAGGAGGAGGCTAGAGCTATCTCCTGAAAACAAATTCCAACAGCCCTGGGGTAGGACATACCTCAGCCAGAAGGCCTCACATTCCTCCCCCAAGGGCTCCTACGGAGCAAGGCAGGGGCCACCTCCCCTTGGCAGTACAGGGACATCTCCAAGGAACTGTGCGACTGCCCCACCCCCAGCCAAGCCCACACCACTCAGAATCCTTGGCAGGGAAGGCTCCTTCAGGCTGGGCTCCTGCAGCTCAAAGGCAGTGCCTCAGGGCAAAGGATGACCCCAGCTCTCCCTAGTCCCCAGACTCACCTCCTTCTGGAGGTTCCCATTAGTCTAGGGAGGTGTGCTGAGGTGCTGGGATCCACGGGGTTGGAGAGCCTGGGAGGGGGACTACATCTCCCAGAAGCCCCCAGGGCAGGGATCCCTGCTCCAGCTGGCCCAAGGCCGGCCTTGTTCTCAGCGCTGGGGTGGCAGGGTCCCCCCACTGCCCTTAAGCAATTCTTCTCGTGCCCTGAGTCTGCCAACCTGATTGGGGGCCTAAGAGTATCCTCCATTGACCCTGGGGGCGTCCCCCGACCCCTAAACAGCCTAGGATACATGCCAGAGGGCAAGAGACAATCAGACTGTGCGTCCCCTCCCCAATTCCAACTGACCTCCCTCCCCGCGCTCCAGCCGGTCTGGCATGACTTTCACCCTCTCCCTCGGCCCACCCCTCACCTTGCGCGGGTCGGGGGTCCTCACGCCAGGCCGGAGATGGACGCCATGACCAGGTCAGGTTCGGTGGGTGGATTGGGATCCTCCGGCTGGACAGTGGAGGTGCGGAGAGGGCGGGCAGGCGGGTGCTCTTTTGATCCTAGGTGCCTTAGATCTCAACACCAGCCCGGCCAGGGAGCAGGTATCCGGGAATCCTCGGGTGCCTGGGTTCCTGCCTCCCCACCGCGGAGCATGGTCGTAGATGCCGGGAGGGACACCTAGCACACCCGCCCGGGCCGGAGCTCGGGGCTGGGGTCTTGGCCCCGAACCTCTCGGCTCCGATTCTGCTCCTCCTCCTCCTCCTCCTCCCTTCCTTCCTTCCTTCCTTCGCCTCCTCCTTTCACTTTCCCCGAAGCCCGCGGGGACGGCGGGCGCGGGCCGGGGAGGGGGCTGTCGAGACGCTTATTGTTGGTCGGACGCCGAAGGTCCGGGTCGCAGCCCCCAGGCGGCGCGACGCCAGGGGACCCCGGCGTGCGGGCGTCCGGCCGGCTGGCTCCCAGCGGCGGCGGCGGTGGGCAAGCGGCCCCGGCTCCGGGGCATGTCCGGCCACTGGCTTCGCCGCACGCCGCCGCCTCCCCGGGCTCCCGAGCACCGCCGGAGCCGCGCGCGCCCCTCCGCTCGGCTCCGCTCCCCAGCCTGAATAAGCATCGGGGCTCGCTGGCTGCCTCCTTCTGCCTTCATACCAGAGCCCGGAGAGGCCCCTGTCAAAATAAGAGCTCCCCCATCTCGCTCGACTCCTCGCCCAACCCGGGCTCCGCCAGCCTCCCAGTGGTCTGACTCGGTAAGGCGCCCAGCCGGCTAAGCATGAGGCAGGTTGGCCTGGGGCGGGGAAGGGATCTTCTATCCTTCTCTACGGATTCCCGAGGACTGGGAAGGACAGGCACCACGAGCATCCCAGACTAGGAGAAGCTCGACAAACCTACCCCTTCTATCTGCGTGGATTGGAAAGAGTGGGAGTTGCCTGGACATATACACAATACTGGCTCCCCTCTTCATTGTATCCACCCACATCCATTATGCACTGAGCATCTCTCATTCATCTCCTGGTAAACCGTGAGGTCCTTGAGGGTGTAGACTGAAGGTTTTCAACTAAATCTTCAGCAGCGCAAAGTTAGTGCGTAGGAAAATGTGTGTGTTTAATCCCAGCACTCGAGAGGCAGAGGTAGGAGGATCGTCATGAGTTTGAGGCCACCCTAACACTATATAGTGCATTCCAGGTCAGCCTAGACTAGAGCAAGACCCTATCTCAAAAAAAGAAGAAGGTGGGCTGGAGAGATGGCTTAGCGGTTAAGCGCTTGCCTGTGAAGCCTAAGGACCCCGGTTCGAGGCTTGGTTCCCCAGGTCCCACATTAGCCAGATGCACAAGGGGGCGCACGCATCTGGAGTTCGTTTGCAGAGGCTGGAGGCCCTGGCGCGCCCATTCTCTCTCTCTCCCTCTGTCTTTCTCTCTGTGTCTGTCGCTCTCAAATAAATAAATAAAAAATTTAAAAAAAAAAGAAGGTGAAGGAGAAGAACAAGAAGAAGAGAAAAGAAAAAATGTGTGTGAAAGTGAAACCTTTGTCTTCTCAAATGAACTCTTTAACACCCTATGGGACAATAGAGCATTGAAAAATAAATTGTAGGGCCGGAGAGATAGCTTAGTGGTTAAGGCACTGGTTTGCGAAGCCTAAGGACCCAGGTTCAGTTCCTTGGGATTCACTTAAGCCAGATGCACAAGGTGGCGCATGTGTTTGAAGTTCATTTGCAATGGCTGGGGCCTCTGATGCACCCATTCTCTCTCACTCCATCTGCATCTATCTCTCTCAAATAAGCAATTAAATAATTTTATTTTTCTTTGAGAGAGAGAGAGAGAGAGAGAGAGAGACAAAGAATGGGGCTCTGATGCACCCATTCTCTCTCACTCCATCTGCATCTTTCAATCTCAAATAAGCAATTAAATAATTATTTTTTCTTTTTTTAATATTTTTTTTATTTTTTATTTATTTATTTGAGCGCGACAGACACAGAGAGAAAGACAGATAGAGGGAGAGAGAGAGAATGGGCGCGCCAGGGCTTCCAAACTCCAGACGCGTGCGCCCCCTTGTGCATCTGGCTAACGTGGGACCTGGGGAACCGAGCCTCGAACTGGGGTCCTTAGGCTTCACAGGCAAGCGCTTAACCACTAAGCCATCTCTCCAGTCCTATTTTTCTTTATTTGAGAGACAGAGAATGGGCATGCCAGGGCCTCCAGGCACTACAAAGGAACTTCAGATGCATGCGCCCCCTTGTGCATCTGGCTTACATGGGTCCTGGGAATCCAACCTGAGTCCTTTGGTTTTGTAGGCAAGCACCTTAATCACTAAGCTATTTCTCCAGCCTAATATATATATAATTGGTTTTTTGAAGTAGAGCCACACTCTAGCCCAGGCTGAACTGGAATTCACTATGTAGTCTTAGGGTGGCCTTGAACTCATGAGATCCCCCTACCTCTGCCTCCCAAGTGCTGGGATTAAAGGCGTGCGCCACCATGCCCAGCTCCAATTAAAAGAAAAAATTGTAAATCACTTTGAAAAAAGCATTGCACTTGTTATCTCAATGATGACTACAAATCTGCTAGAAAGATGTTATGGCTCCATTATACAGATGAGGAATCTGAGGGCTGCATTACCTAAGGTCTTACTTTGGCTTACACAACAGAAAAGTAGTGAAGCCAAGACTAGAGTTCAAGTCTCCTTGTTCCAGGAAACTCTCTCTATTCCATTCTCCCATCACCTGGAATGCATAGCATCTCTGAAACAGTCAGAAGACACTAGAAGGTATGTTTCCTTTGTCCTCTCCCCACAGATGATCTCCAGATAACTCTAGCCTCAGTGACCCTCTCTTTTGACCACTGTCACACTGTGCCATCTACCTGAGTGATCTCTGACATTTAGTCTGGTATCTCCTGTAAGCATGTCTGGATGGCCCCACAAGATTCCTGAGGACCCACATCAAGGCTTCTAGTCTCTGTCCCTTGCTAGGCTGACTCAAGTGCTGGCTGGGCTCATAGTAAGACTTGGGTGAATAGTGGCTTAAGAGTGTCAAAGGGGGCTGGAGAGATGGCTTAGCGGCTAAGCGCTTGCCTGTGACGCCTAAGGACCCCGGTTCGAGGCTCGGTTCCCCAGGTCCCACGTTAGCCAGATGCACAAGGGGGCGCATGTGTCTGGAGTTCGTTTGCAGAGGCTGGAAGCCCTGGCGCGCCCATTCTCTCTCTCTTCCTCTATCTGTCTTTCTCTCTGTGTCTGTTGCTCTCAAATAAATAAATTAATTAATTAATTTTAAAAAAAGAGTGTCAAAGGCTACGCTCTGGGCAAGGTCTTGGAGGTCCACATAGAGGGCAGGAGGGTAAACCCCAAAAAGCCAGGTGTGGTAGTGCACACCCACCCGTGAGCCTGGCACTCTGGAGGTGGAGGAAGAAGGAACAGAAGTTCAAAGTTCTGCTATATATATTTTTTTAAAAAGGAGCCTACTGTGGTGGTGCACGCCTTTAATCCCAACACTGGGGAAGCAGAGGTTGGATCACCATGAGTTCAAGGCCACACTAAGACTACATAGTGAATTCCTGATCAGCCTGAGCTAGAGTGAGACCCTACCCCGAAAAAAAAAAAAAAATCCTGAAAGAAAAAAAGATAACCCCACTTTCCCTGGGTAAATTCAACACAATTCACAAACACTTTCATGCACACCATGTGTAATCCATTCAGAACTTTCCCAAATGTCTACTAAATACTAGACCAAACAATGCTAGATTAGGAGCTGATTAATCACAGTTCTGTGAAGGAGGTCTTACCTTCATTCACAGGAAAAGAAACTGAAGCCCAGAGAAGCAGAGAATAGTAAGACCTCATAGAAATAGAGGTTTAATTTCTCCAGGGACCCTAGGAGGCCAGATCTGAAGCAGGATGCTGGTTAGAAAGGGCCTCTCCATTCATGTAGATAAGTCTCCCGTTATATACATGACAAGCCACGTGGGCTCCTATGATGTCTGTGGCAGAGGTAGGATCCAGAGAACAATGTTTGTAAGGGGCACTGGCGGCTGGGTTGCAGGGGTCTGTCACGTGGCACACGGTAAAGCTCTAGAGTTTTGGTATGTCCTGTGAAGCAGCCATGTGAAGAGCTCCCCTGGGTGGGGCTGTGACTCATCCACCCAGAGTAGGTTCCAGGTCGGGATGCAGAGCGGAGCTCCAGGCAGCCAAGAGTTCTGGGTGGAACCCTGGAGCGACCGAGGAGAGAGAGAGGAGGGCAGCGTGCGGGCCCATTGCTGGAATCCAGAGGCGCCCTCTACTGGCAATCTCGGGAATCACTCTGTTCCGCGCATCTGTGTGTGTCTGTGTCACGAGGGAAGTCACAGGTGTGTCAGCAGCTGTCGGTGCCAGTGTGGCATGGGTATAGGTGTATGAGGGTGCCCGCACCGCCCGCGACAGTGGAAACTACACACCACCGTATCTTCTAATAAAATTTACTTTTTGGCCAGGCGTGGTGGCGCATGCCTTTAATCCCAGCACTCGAAAGGCGGAGGTAGGAGGAGCTCCGTGAGTTCAAGGCCACTCTGAGACTACATAATGAATTCCAGGTTAACCTGAGGTCGAGTGAGACCCTATCTAGAAAATTCACCAAAAAAAAAAAAAAAATTACTTTTTGTACTAGGGTTGGGGCGGCCCCGGGACTACTTCGTATCTGAAGGTATTCATCCTCCTGTTCCTAGGGTGACTACAACGAGCGAGTACTCCAGCGGGCCCTTCTCCCTGCATGCACAGTTTTGGGGACTGTACTCTATACCCCCAAAGCAACTATGGACCCAGGAAAGGGTTAACTCAGAGACCCACAGCGACTTCAATCATTGGCGCAGAACGCTGTCAATCAAAGTTCTGCGGGAGGGGTTTGCGAAGCTGCAGTCGCGTTGCCCAGAGCCCCTCACTTGCCCCTCGAAGCCCCCCCACCCCAGTCATTTCACCGCTGGGCTGCGCCCACACCCCCATCTCGGTGGAGACACCTTTCTGATCCCTGGAGGATGCGCGGATGCATCCTGGCTTCCCTTCTCACTCCAGCCGCCTGGCTTCCTGATAGATGGTGATTATTATATAATAGACTTCGCTGGACAGAACCGTGCCAGCGCCCGGGACACTAGCCCTCCTCGAAGCCGGCCTGCCCCCAGGGCCTGGCACCTGCCGCGCCGAGCCTACTACCCAGTTCCGCGGCCACCTCCAGCACCGCCTCCCTCCCGGAGCGGGAGACCCCCACAGCCTCCTTCCCGGGTGGCCTAAGGTCGTGTCTCGGGTGGGGCGGGCGCAAGGCTGAGAGTCGCGCCGGCGCCCACGCAGGTCTCTGGCTCGGCCTGTGGAGTGTGACTCTCCGCGCCCTTCTCAGACTGGGGAGTCCACCTAACCCCATCCTACCTGAAACTTGGGAGCCAATAGAGGTGGGGCTAGGGGGTGCTGGGGCCCGGGTGGGAAAGGGAAAGGAGTTTGGCAAAGGTGCGGGGGCAGGAAACCCGAGGCTGAGAGGGGACCGGGTGGGGGGAGGGACTCTTATCCTGACAGGGCTCCCGCCTTCCCCCGACTGGAGGGTTTGGAAAAACTGAGCAGGCAGCCAAGGCTTGGCTGGAAATCCTGCAGCCCACCCTCTTGGGGACACAAAGCTGGAGGGCGGGGGCAAAGCAGGGGGGAAGAGAGCACGACCCCAGGGAGAGCAGGGCCTCTTTTGGGGCTGGGGGGCCCAGGGGCTGGGTCCCTGGGGAGGGGGTTCCAGTCGCTGTCTCCCTGCTTCCCCCTTCGTCGCTGCCCCCCTCCGCTCCCCCTCCCCCCTCCCGGCTCCAGTCTTGCAGATTGCGGGCAGACTTAACTCCTAACGTGCCAGCCTGGTGAACTCGGAGGTTGGTGACACTGTGAGCGAAGGAGGAAGGGAGGGACTCCCGAGCCCCACTCCCACAGTTTTTTAACACCTTGTGGCCTGGAACCCGATCCCGGAACTTGGGCTAATCGGAGCCACCGAAAGGTTGACAGTTCCCCGAGGTGTAGCACGCCAAGCGGGGCACCAGCGGGCCCCTGGATCCGGTCGGCTCTCTCCTAAACTCACTGCCACCCCTCCCCGCTCCCATTATTCTCCGCGTCTCCCCGCCACTTCTTGGCTCCCCGCCCCACACCCATCAGACGGATAGATGGTGCCGGGAGCCCGAAGTCTGGGTTCTGGGCAGTCAGCCTGGGCAGTCTCTACTAAATCCTGCCTCCGAGGTCCCAGCGCTGGTGACCACTCTCGCCACCTTGGGGGAGGGGAGGGCTTCCCATTGAGAGGCTAGCCACCCAACTGAGGCAAGAAAGGCCAGTTTCTCCCAGACCCACCCAAGGGGCCTGGGTTGATAGAAACTCAGAAGTACACCCACCCTAGCCCCTCCCCGCGGCGACACCCCCACTGCTATCAGATTTGTCCCCCGGCTCCGCTAGGGTTGACGCAGCCTGAGGGAGCTACTTACGCTAGGCAGGAAGGGGTTAACGGGGCTGCCGCGCGCTACGTGAGAGCCAGGTGAGGTACCGCCCATCTTGGCCTCAGGTGAGAGTAGGTGGGGAAGGGGAGGGATCCTGACCTTAAGGGCTGCTTTTGCCCTCTGGTGGCTAGATCTGGCCTAACACCCTGGCAAAAGTGTGCACTCGTGGCTATTCGCCGAAGAAGGATATTGGAGAAGGCTGGAGACACCTTTGGAGACCGCTAGGAGGAAGCCACGAAGCTCCCCGCCTTGCTCAACGCTTCTGGATCCTCCCTCTAGAGACTCTGCCTGCCGGACCTGATGCCCGAGGCCGGGCAGCTGTCCCCCAAAATTCTCTGATGGAAGGGAGCCAGAGGGAGAAGCTCCCCCTGTCTGGCGTTGTTGCGCTCAGCCTTTGCCAGAGCCCCCACTCCCACCAGACGCCAGCATCAAGTGCAAGCCAATGGCCAGGTTCAAAGCTCCTACAAGCTACCTTTTCCTCTAACTCGCCCACCTCCACCCCTGTTAACAAAGCTGTCTTTTGGGTTTCTCCCATGAAAAGCCTCTGTTTGAGGATTTTTGTTTGTTTGGTTTTTCGAGGTAAGGTTTCACTGTAGTTCAGGCTGACCTTGAATTCGCTATTGTAGTCTCAGGGTGGCCTCGAACTCATGGTAATCCTCCTACCTGTACCTCCTGAGTACTGCGGATTAAAGGTGTACGTACACCACCACGCCCGGCCACTTGAGGAGGTATTTTTAAATATTTTATTTATTTGAGAGAGAAAAAGTGTGCATCAGGGCCTCTAACCACTGCAAAGGAACTCCAGGCGCAAGCACCACCTTGTGCATCTGGTGTCCTGGAGAATCCAACCTGGGTCCTTTGGCTTTGCTGGCAAAAGCCTTAACCACTAAGCCGCCTCTTCAGTCCTACTTGAGGAATTTTAAAGGCTCACAACCTCACAACCACTTCCTCTTATCCCAGTATGGCTGAATTCTTTCTCCTACCTACTCATAAAGCCCTTCTAGGTTAGCAAAGCTGTTGGTTTAGAAGAGCTAGCATTCCTCCTTTCAACTCTCTGACTTCCCTTCCTCTCTTGTTTCCCCTCAGACATCCTTTTGCATAAATAATTCACTTAGTAGGTGAGAAATCTGTCTGCCTAGTGAGTTTTGTTGTTCTTATTGTTTTTGTTTTTGCACTGTTGGGAATGAACCCAGGGTTTCTTGTATGCTAGATGGGCACTCTGCTACTGAACTACATACTCAGACCTCTCTCTCTCTCTCTCTTTTTTTTGGGGGGGGGTTTATTGTAGGGTCTCACTCTAGCCCAGGCTGACCTGGACTTCACTGTGTATTCTCAGTGTGGCCTCGAACTCACAGAAATCCTCCTACCTCTGCCATGCACTATCACACCTAGCTTTAAAAAAATTATTGACAGCTTCCATAATTGTAAACAATATCCCATGACAATCCCCCCACTTTCCCCTTTGAAACACCACTCTCCATCATATTCTCTCTCCCTCTCAATCAGTCTCTCTTCTATTTTGATGTCATCATCTTTTCTTCCTGTTATGATGGTCTTATGGAGTGTTAAACACTGTGAGATCATGGATATCCAGGAGATTTTGTATCTGGAGGAGCACATTGTAAGGGGTCCTACCCTTCCTTTGGCTCTTACATTCTTTACGCCCCCTCTTCCACAGTGGACCCTGATTGAGTCTTGGAAGATATGTGTTGCAGTCCGGTTCGCATTGCTGGTAGAAATCACCCAACCAAGTGCAGCTTCTGGGAAAAAGAGATTTATTTTGGCTTACAGGCTCGAGGGGAAGCTCCACGATGGCAGGGGAAAATGATGGCATGAGCAGAGGGTGGACATCACCCCCTGGCCAACATAAGGCGGGCCACAGCAACAGGAGGGTGTGCCAAACACTGGCAAGGGGAAACTGGCTTTAATACCCATAAGCCGGCCCCCAACAATACACTCCCTCCAGGAGGCGTTAATTCCCAAATCTCCATCACCTGGGAACCTAGCATTTAGAATACCTAAGTTTATGGGGGACACCTGAATCAAACCACCACATTCCGCCCCTGGGCCCCATAAACTGATATCCATACATGATGTAAAATGCAATGCATTCATCTCATTTTAAAAGTCCCCATAGTTTTTATCAATCCCAATGATGTTCAAACATCCCCATAGTCCAAGATCTTTTAACTGAGCCATAATACCAAAAAATAACCTCACAAAACCCATAATGGCACAGAATAAATATTCACACTGCAAAAGATGGCATTGGGCATAGCAAAGAAACATTCAACCAATACAAGATTTAAAACAACCAGGACAAACATCAAACTCTGTAGCTTCAAGTCCAGCAACTCTAACCAGTGACAAATCTTCAAGTCCGATAATTCTAACCAGCAACAAGTCTCTGGCATTCCAATTCCACCCCTCCAGCTAGGCAACTCACAGTCCTGAGAAACTTCATCGGGGCCGGCAGCTCCTTGGCAGCCATCTCATGGTCCTGGCATCTCCACTGGGTCTCCACTGCAAGCCACGGTTCGTCCTCATGGCCCCATGGGGTCTCTATGCAGGCAACCAGCAAATCCGCTTCACACTACCCATGGCCATTTCCAAAACACAAGACCGTGTTGCAAACTCAATGAACCCACTTTCCAGCACTTCTTATACTCCACGATACCAGGTAGGGTGCCAATTTGTTAATCCAGGGGGGAATAAAGCAGACTTTGAAGAACAGGACACTCCTTGAGCACTCAGGCCCCTTCAAAAGAGTCTACATTCTTCTTGTTGCCCCAGCACAGGTCAGCTAGCCCAGTCTCAAAAGTTGTAATCTCTCAGTTGCAGCTGAACGGGCAACAGTTCCCCCCAAAGATTTTTCTTTCTGTGCCATATCCTTCTGCACACACCAGTTCATTTCTATGCAAAGCAGCCCTGCACAGCTTCTCAGGACATGGGCACAAGAGCAAGCTTCTCACACAGACTGCTAGCCCAGTCCAAGCACCCTCATAAGCCAAACCTCACAGTCAGTATTTCTTATTGCATTCAGGTCTTGCAGCTCAGACCAGAATAGTCCATCAAGCTGTACTTAAAGCACTGTAAGGTATCTCTTAGGCCAAGGTTTCAAATCCTCCCACACTCCTCTTGAAAATCAGCTCCAAAAGGCCAAAGCCACACAGTCAGGTGTCTAGCAGCAATCCCACTCCTCGGTACCACTTTACTGTTGCAGTCCGGTTCGTATAGCTGGTAGAAATCACCCAACCAAGAGCAGCTTCTGGGAAAAAGAGATTTATTTTGGCTTACAGGCTCGAGGGGAAGCTCCACGATGGCAGGGGAAAACGATGGCATGAGCAGAGGGTGGACATCACCCCCTGGCCAACATAAGGCGGGCCACAGCAACAGGAGGGTGTGCCAAACACTGGCAAGGGGAAACTGGCTTTAATACCCATAAGCCGGCCCCCAATAATATACTCCCTCCAGGAGGTGTTAATTCCCAAATCTTCATCAGCTGGGAACCTAGCATTCAGAACACCTAAGTTTATGGGGGACACCTAAATCAAACCACCACAGTATGATTGAGATATTTCAGTGCTGAGCACTCCTCTGTTACTTCTCAGCCTTCTGAGTCATCCCAAGGTCACAGCCATCTGAAAAGATAATGCTACTCTCACTTTTGGTTAGAGAACTTTAATATATGGGTATGAACATTAAGAGAAGTGCTAACCAGGCAGCTTGGTGAGCATAGTATGTACATTTAGCCAGACACCAGCAGATATTACACCTCTAGGGCTCATGACAACCCCTGTTTTAAGTTTTCAATATCAGGGATGTATTCCCTCCTATGGAGTGGGCCTCCAGTCCAATTAGAGGACAGTTGGTTTCTATCATGACAGACACGCCACTATTGCACCATTGGCTCATTGGCCTGGCTGGCCAAATATAAGGCTTGCAGTGTCCACTGTTGAGTATCTTCACTGGTGATTTCTCTCCCCACTGAGCTGCATGCAGTGTGGCTTTTCCCAGGTTTCTGTCAGCTGGTCTACATGGAGGAGGTTTTCAACTCAGTTCCAGCAGGTGAACAGGCATCAGTTTAGGCCCAAAGATTTCATTTTTCTGAGTAGAAATGGACTGGTCTTCTCACACACACAAGTCCATTTCTACTCAGGACATGGGCATAACAGCAAGCCTCTCACACAAACTGTCCTAACCCAGTCCAAGCAAAGCTCTTTCTCACCCTCATAAGCCAAACCTCACAGTCCGTAGTTCCTACTGTATTCAGGTCTTGCAACTCTGACCAGAATAGTCCATCAAGCTGTACTTACAGCACTGCAAGGCATCTCTTAGGCTAAGGTTTTAAATTCTTCCACATTCCTCTTGGAAATCAGCTCCAAAAGCCCAAAGCCACACAGTCAGATGTCTAGCAGCAAATGACACCACTCCTCGGTACCAACATTACTGTCCTAGTCATATTTGCATTTCTGGCAGAAATCACCTGACCAAGAGCAGCTTGTGTGGGGGGGGGGGGCGGTGAAGGTATACTTTGGCTTACAGACTCGAGGGGAAGCTCCACAGTGGCAGGGGAAAATGACAACATGAACAGAGGGTGGACATCACCCCCTCACCAACATCAGCAATAGGAGAATGTGCCAAACACTGGCATGGGGAAACTGGCCATAATACCCATAAGCCCACCCCCAACAGTACACTGCCTCCAGGAGGCCTTAATTTTCAATTGCCATCAGTTGGAGAGAATAGCATTCAGAATACCTAAGTTTATGGGGGACACCTGAATCAAGCTACCACATCATCTATTCCTGGCCTGTAATGGCCTGTAATGTTTTGGGGGCATCAGGGACCTCCCTAGTCAATAACTCACTGGAAGGTATCTCATGCTTGGCACTGAAAAATTTCTAGTAACAATCTATGAATTCTTGGTATTCCATTATCCAAAAAATTAGGTTTTCATATCTCTTATTCATACCCTCTTAGATTTTGATTAGCCCTCCCTCCTCTTTCCTTTACTCAATTTCTTCCCTTGACCTCACTTAGGCCTTTCCAACCCCATTAATCTGTTCTTCTACTTACATATATACAATACCATCCTATTAAGTCTCCCCTCCCTTTCTATTCCCTTTACATCCTCTTTCTAGCTTACTGGCCTCTGTTACTGAGTTTTATTCCAACTCACATAGAAATCCAATCATTTGTAGCTAGCTAGGATCCACATATGAGAGAGAACATGATATTTGGCTTTCTGGGCCTGGGTTACCTCACTAAATATAATCTCTTCCAGATCCATCCATTTTCCTGCAAATTTCATAACTTCAGCTGATTAGAACTCCATTCTATAAATGTGCCACATCTTCGTTATCCACTCATCAGTTGAGGGACATCTAGGCTGGTTCCATTTCCTAGTTATTGTGAATAGAGCAGCAATAAACACGGTTGAGCAAGTATCTCTAAGATAATGAGATGAGTCCTTAGGATATATGCCTAGGAGTGCTATAGCTGGGTCATATGGTAGATCTATTTTTAGCTGTCTCGGGAACCTCCACACTGATTTCCACAATGGCTGGACCAGATTGCATTCCCACCAACAGTGCATAAGGGTTCTTTTTCTACATCCTCACCAACATTTGTTATTTGTTTTCATGATGGTAGCCATTCTGATAGGAATGAGATGAAATCTCAAAGTAGTTTTATTTATTTATTTATTTATTTGAGAGCGACAGAGAAAGACAGAGAGAGAATGGGCACGCCAGGGCTTCCAGCCTCTGCAAACGAACTCCAGACACGTGTGCCCCCTTGTGCATCTGGCTAATGTGGGACCTGGGGAACCAAGCCTCGAACCGGGGTCCTTAGGCTTCACAGGCAAGCACTTAACCGCTAAACCATCTCTCCAGCCCTCAAAGTAGTTTTAATTTGCATTTCCCTGATGTTTACTACCCCCCCCCCGTATTTATTTATTTATTTACAAGCAGAGAGAGATAGAAGGGAGAGAGAATGTGCTATGCCAGGGCTTTCTGCCTCTGCAAATGAACTCCAGGTACATGTGCCACTTTGTGCATCTGGCTTTACATGGGTACAGGGAATCAAACTCTGATCATTAGGTTTTGCAGACAAGCAACTGAGCCACTGAGCCATCTCTCCCCCGTCTTTCTTGGCACTTTTTTTTTTTTTTTAAATTTTGAAAACAAAACAAACAACTGTTTTGAAATAAGGGCTCACCAAGTTGTCCAGGCTGGCCTTGAACTCACTTTGTAACCCAGACAGGCCTTGAGTTTGCAATTCTTTTGCCTCAGCACCCCAAGCAGCTAGGATTACAGGCCTGCACCACCATGCCCAACTCTCCTTGTAGGTTTTGATACCTGATGCAGCCTTTTCCTTTTCTTTTAGGACTTCCTCTCTGACCAACTCTGCCTATTTAGTCATTCAGTAAGTAATTATTGAAGAACCAAGTGTGGTGGCACATGCCTTTAATCCCAGGATTTGGAAAGCTGAGGTAGGAGGATCGCTGTGAGTTTGAGGACAGCCTGAGACTACATAATGAGTTCCAGGTCAGCCCGGGATAGGGCAAGATCTTACTTTAATTATCCTTTTTTTTTTTTTCTTTTTCCCAGGTAGTGTCTCACTCTAGCCCAGGACTTCACTATGTAGTCTCAGGCTGTCCTTGAACTCACAATGATCCTCCTACCTCAAGACCCTACTTCAAAAACAAAAAACAAAAACTAATAAAATAAAACAAAACCTTGAGGTATGTGCTCTTTGAGGATAGGGAGGGAATTATCATGGTTTATTGTTTATGATTATGGAAGTTGTCAATAAAAAATTAAAAAATAATTATTAAGAACCTTCTATACATTGGTAACAAGATAGATATGGTCCTTGCCTTCCCACAGCCAGCAATCTAGTTAGAGACAGACAACAAGCTGTGGATTTCAATTCAATATGATGAGGACTCAGGCTGCTCTTAGGAGAGACTTTATCCTAGGACTTGGAGTCCAGAACATATGAACTGAGACTCTGACCTGGTTTTCACCAGGTAGACAGTACATACCTCACTGGACAGCTAAAAACAGAACAGGATCTCAGAAGGCAGTTTCCACTAGATTTTTTTTTTTTTAACTCTGTTCATCTCCACTTTCTGGAAAATCCTCCCTAACCCTGACTAGGACTTACTTGCTCCATTTTATCATTAGGAAAAAAAAAAAAAAATCAGGGGTGGAGAGATGGTTTAGCAGGTAAGGGACTCACCTGCCAAGCCTAAGGACCAAGGTTCAATTCCCCAGGACCCACATAAGCCACATAAGCACAGGGTAGCGCATGCGTCTGGACTTCATTTGCAGTGCCTATAGAGGCCCTGGAGTGCCCATCCCCGCCCCCCCCCCCCCCCCCCCCCCGTCTAACTCTCTCACTCAAATAAATAAATAAAATATTTAAAAATATTTTTGTTTGTTTTTTCAAGATAGGGTCTTGCTCTAGCCCAGGCTGGCTTGGAATCTGCTGTGTAGTCTCAGGGTGATCTCAAACTCATGGTGAAACTCCTACCTCTGCCTAGGGCTGGGATTAAAGGCCTGGGCTACCAGACCCCACCTCCACTAGATACTGCAGGACATCTCTGAGGCTGCATTCCCAAGCCACGCCTTTCTAATTAATTGTCCAACTCCAAAGAAAACTGGCCAGAGAGATCAGAGTATGTGACCTTGACCTAGGAACTTCTATTCTCTGGGCCTGTTTCTTTAAATGTTAAGAAGTACCAGGTGAGTTTAGTTACAAGGTCTTCTTTACCCTAAAGAGAACAATTAAATAACAGGCTTGGGGTTGTTTGATTGGCTAGTTTTATTGGTCTGCTTTTTTTTTTTTTTGGTCTGCTTTTTGTTGTTTGTTTATTTCTGTAAAATATTTTATTTATTTGAAAGAATGGATGCATCTGGACCTCCAGCCACTGCAAACAAACTCCAAACACATGTCCCACCTTGTGCATCTGGCTTATGTGGGTCCTGGGGAACCAAACCTGGGTCCTTTGGTTTTGTAGGCAAGCACCTTAACTGCTAAACCATTTCTCCAGCCCCAGCTTGTTTGTTTTTGACCATGGTCTTGCTATGCAGAATTGGCTAACCTGGTAGTCATTATGTAGCTTAGACTGGGCATTAAGCTCTATGCAGTCCTATGTGTCAACTTCCAGAGGGCTGGGATTACAGGAATGTGCCATTATGCCTAGCTCTGTTGTTTCGAGGAAGAGTCTCACTAGGTATCCCAGCCTGGCCTCCAACTCAACGTCCTTCTTACTCAGCCTACTTCCTTGCTGGGATTGCAGGTACGTACCACCACTTCAACTAATCATAGGCATGCTGAGAAAACCAATACTTCACTCTGATCTGTATGATGAATACAAAGTTCTGCTTTGAGGTGGAGACTTACTGGGTTGTCCAGACTGGTCTTAAACTCCCAGACTCAGCCAATCCTCCCAGCTCAGCCTCCCAGTGCTCAAACTGTGAAGCCAGTTCTTAAATCCAAGAGAAGGGCTCGGTGTGTGGCTTGGAAGCACAGTGCCTGCCTAGCATGTACAGGGTTCTGAGTGCGATCTCCTGTACCACCAATTAAATAAGTATGAATCTAGGAAAGAAGATCTGGTAGCAAAGCCCGGGGGGGGGGGGGGAACCATAGTCACTTGCCTCCTAGTCTTTCTTTCTGCCCAATTCTGGCAGTTCTGAGTCTCAGAGAGTTAATTCTTGCCATTTAATCTTTGAATTAAAGGCTAAAGCCTTTCTGAGATTTGCTGGGAACAGGGAACATTGGGGGACAGCACTCACAGACTATATGTAGCGACTGCATTAATTTGCTCTTGTATGTAGCACTTTAGAACACTCTTTTGTTTGTTTGTTGATTTGTTTTTGTTTTTTGAGGTAGGTTCTCACTCTAGCTCAGGCCAACCTGGAGTTTACTATAGTAGTCTGAGGGCAGCCTTGTTCTCTCTCTCTCTCTCTACATATATATATATATATATATATATATATATATATATATATATATATATATATATATATATACACACACACACACATATACAGGAGGCAGAGGTAGGAGGATCGCTATGAGTTCAAGGCCAGTTTGAGACTACACAGTGAACTGCAGGTCAGCCTGGCTTAGAGCAAAACCCTACCTTGGGGAAAAATAAAAATAAAACGAGAGAGAAAAGGTCCTGCACGTGGAAAGGAAATAGGCTTAACACTGGCTGTCCGCAGGATCCCGCAGCCTCAGGACCATGCATGCACTATCAGAGGGGCCAGGGTGCTGCTCACTGGGGTATAAAACACCTAAGCCCGTGCTCAGTCCTGTGAAAGCTCCAGGCTATTCTGGCTGCATATTTTCTCGGCCTCCATTGCCCGGTTATCAACAGTAATTGCCAAAAGGACTTCCAACAGTCACCTGTGTCCCAGGAGAGCAGTACACTTCCTAACCTGTGGTCACATTTGTCAAAGTTCCTGCACTGTTCTGTTCCCTCCACCTCATAGCAGTCACTGTCAGTCAGTCATTCTGCGAACCCTGTCTGCCCATCTGTCTTCTACAGCCGGAGCTCCTCTGTCTCCTCTGCCAGCCCCTTTCTATGTGGACTGGAGTAAACTTTTGGCTCATTCGTTTCCTCTTTTCTTCCCCATTACCAAGTTTCTCCCTGAACCAAGAGAAAGTTACTTTTCTCCTGCCTCCTTAGTCCAACCTCTCATCTCTTGCCCCCAAATCCCCCCTTCACACGTCTGAATGACAGAACCCCTAGGAGGAGCAAGCCAAGCCAAGCCAATTTTTTCTTTGTTTTTGGTTTTTTGGGGTTTTTTTTGGTTTTTTTTTTTTTTGGTTTTTCGAGGTAGGGTCTCACTCTGGTCCAGGCTGACCTGGAATTAACTCTGGAGTCTCAGGGTGGCCTTGAACTCACGGCGATTCTCCTACCTCTGCCTCCCCAGTGCTGGGATTAAAGGCATGTACCACCACGCCCGGCTGTTTTTGGTTTTTTGAGATAGGGTCTCACTCTAGCCTAAGACAATTTTTTTTTGTTGTTTTTTTAAGGAAAACCGAACAGAATGGCCTTTTGTTTTGTTTTGGTTTTTAATGCAAAAAAGTGAGAAAGAGAGAGAGGAGAGAGCGAAGATTGGCACGCCAGGGCCTCCAGCCACTGTAATTGAATTCCAGATGCATGTGCCACCTCGTGCGCATGTGCAACCTTGCACACTCGCGTCACCTTGTGCGTCCAGCTTACGGGATCTGAAGAGTTGAACATGAGTCCTTAAGCTTCGCAGGCAAGTGCCTTAACAGCTAAGCCATCTCTCCATCCCAAGACAAAAATGTTAATAATAGGGGAACCCACTTAAGCCAGATGCGCTAGGTGGCTCATGTGTCTGGAGTCTGTTTGCAGTGGCTGGAGGCCCTGGTGCACCTATTCTCTCTCTGTGTCTGCCTCTTTTTCTCTCTCACTCTCTCAAACAAGCAAACAAATAAACAAATAAATAAAAGTTTTAATAATAGAGCTGGAGAGATTGCCCAGTGGTGGAGGTACCTGCTGCCAAGCCTAATGACCCGGGTTCAATTCCCCAGTACCCACGTAAAGCCAGATGCACAGTGGCACATGCCAATTCTCAATCTCTTTCTCTCTGTCTCTTAAATAAATAAAATATTTTTTTTTAACTTTTGACATAGGGTCTCATGTAGCCCAGACTGATCTGGAATTTGCAATCCAATAGAGGGTGACCTTGAACTTCTGATCTTCCTGCCTTGAGTTCCTGAGTGCTGGGATTACAGATATGCACTACTCACTGGGTTTTACGTTCTGAGATGCTAATAAAATTGTAACTGAGAACTCAGGTACCTGTCCTCAAGGACACCTATGACAGAGATAATGAATAAATAAATAAAGGATACTAAATGATGAAAAAATATAGTATTCATGCTGTCAGTGCAGAGGGTAACCTCAGGCAGACCTAGTGGAGAACAAGAAACGGACCTGAGCTGACAGCTCAGGAGCACAGAGGGCGGGTGAGGAGTACCAGAGAGCAAAGGCATGGACAGTCATAGATCTTGGTGGAGTGTACCTCAAAGGCTAGCTGCCTAGTTCAAATTCTTTCTGATGCTCAACTCCCTGCCAACATCTCTGGCAAGCAGTGGCCATCCGAGAACATCTTGCACACCCTAACCCGCTCCATTTATGGATATCAGCTTTCCCTTCCTCTGATCTGAACTTTGTCTTTCAGTGATCTCCACTGAACTGGACTTCACTCCGAGCAGAGCTTCACTTTGAGCTGGACTCTCTCACCCAGCAGTCCATGCACTACCTCACAGACCACACACTGTAAGTTGAATTTCCCCCATTGTAGTCCTTTACTATATATACATTTTTTTGTTTGTTTGTTTATTTGTTTTTTTGAGGTAGGGTCTTGTTGCGCCCCTCCCGCCAGCAGGAAGAACGACAACAACAGGATTCTTCTCAAGCACACTTTATTGGGAGCTCCAAACTGAAAGAGAGAAGGACCCCAACCCTACGGAGTGCCAAGCTTATATACTTATGGTCATGTGATTGTATAGCATCGTCTGATTGGCTTAAGTCTCATCAGATGATTTTGCATCACCCAATCGGGATGGGTGAGCAACCATATTAGAATAACATCATGTGCTCATGCGCAGGCAATTAGGATACAAAAGCAGTAAACAAGCTGACATGGCAAAGCCTGACGAAGCCAGCATGGCTTCCCACAGTTCCCCCTTTAAAAAATTGTTTTGAACCTCAGGATACCCGATCAAGGACCAACCCTCATGATGGCCAGTCCGATCGAGGGTAGAGCCTAAGACCAAAAACTTGCTTAAGCACCTTCCCGAGTGTAATGAGAAAAATCCCTTCGGGGTGCAAAGGCTGCTCATGCAGGGATGTAAGCCTTCCAAGGTGCAATGACAACAAGGTCACTTGGTGTACAAAGGCCTTACAATAGGCAGGGTGGAACTATCCATGGGATGTAAGCCTTCCAAGGTGCAATGACAACAAGGTCACTTGGTGTGCAAAGGCCTTACAGTAGGCAGGGTGGAACTAACCATCTCGCAGGCTCACCAGCCACACTTGTGGAGATGCTCCTTGATCCAAAGCCATAAGTGCCTGAACAATCTTTATGTTATCCTGCTGACATTGTTGTCTGATTCGACAGATAAGCCAGAGACAGAACACCATACCACACAAAAGGGCTGCTCCAAACATAGCCACCCCCACCCATTCCTTAAAGAAAGAAAATGCAGAAGATAGCCAAGAAGTAAAATCTCCCAAAGAGATTGGCTCCAGATGAGTTCCATTCAGCTGTACAATCTGGAACAATAACTTCCGAGATAGCTGCTCTCCTTCAAGTGTCCAGTTTCCTGCCAAAAATTCAGCTAGCTTGCAACTCGGTACCGCCGCTCCGTGTGTTGAGTTCTGAATCCTCCCTCCGAAGTATCCTCAGGGGTCCTCTCAACTGGCCGTTTGCTGACAAATTCCCAGGTTTCGGCACCACTTGTTGTGCCCCTCCCGCCAGCAGGAAGAACGACAACAACAGGATTCTTCTCAAGCACACTTTATTGGGAGCTCCAAACTGAAAGAGAGAAGGACCCCGACCCTACGGAGCGCCAAGCTTATATACTTATGGTCATGTGATTGTATAGCATCTTCTGATTGGCTTAAGTCTCATCAGATGATTTTGCATCACCCAATCGGGATGGGTGAGCAACCATATTAGAATAACATCATGTGCTCATGCGCAGGCAATTAGGATACAAAAGCAGTAAACAAGCTGACATGGCAAAGCCTGACGAAGCCAGCATGGCTTCCCACAGGGTCTCACTCTGGCCCAGGCTGACCTGGAATTCACTATGTAGTCTCAGGGTGGCCTCGAACTCATGGCGATCCTCCTACCTCTGCCTCCCAATTGCTGGGATTAAAGGCGTGCGCCACCAAGCCTGGTTTAGTCCTTTACAATATTTGAGCCTTTTTTTTTTCTTTTTTTGTTTTCTGAGGTAGGATCTCACTCTAGCTTAGAATGACCTGTATTTCACTATGAAGTCTCAGGATGGCCTTGAATTTACAGTGATCTGCCTCCTGAGTGCTGGGATTAAAGGCATGTGCCACCACGCCCTGCTATTTGAGCTTTAGTAACAATCAACTCTTGTCCTTTTCTTTAGCCTGAACATTTCCAGTACACTAAATAGTTACTTCAGTGATAACATCTGGCCAATTTAGAGTAAGACAGAAGTATCTGTCCTCCCATTGTTATCCCCTTATCAATTTACTTTTTTTTTTTTTTTTCTAGGTAGGGTCTCACACTAGCTCAGGCTGACCTGGAATTCACTATGTAGTCTCAGAGTTTCCTCAAACTTACAGCGATCCTCCTACCTCTGCCTCTTTTTGTTGTTGTTGTTGTTTTGAGGTAGGGTCTCACTCTAGCCCAGGCTGACCTGAAATTCACAGTGTAGTCTCAGAGTGACCTTGAACCCCAGTGATCCTCCTACCTCTGCCTCCTGAACTTTGGGATTAAAGGTGTGTGCTGCCAAGCACACTTGGGAGGCAGAGGTAGGAGGATCACTGGGAGTTCAAGGTCACTCTGAGACTACATTGTGAATTTCAGGTCAGCCTGGGCTAGAATGAAACCCTACCTTGAAAAACCAAAAAAGAAAAAAAAAAAAAAAAGTCGTGTGCCACCATGCCCGGTTTAAATAAAACTTTTTTTTTTTTTTTTTTTAAAGAAATGTGCCAGGCATAGTGGTGCACGCCTTTAATCCCAGCACTCGGGAGGCAGAGGTAGGAGGATCACCATGAATCCAAGGCTACCCTCAGACTACATACTGAATTCCAGGTCAGCCTGGGCTAGAGTGAAACCCTACCTCGAAAAACAAAAACAACAACAACAAAACAGTTTTATTTGTTAATTTATTTCAGAGAGAGTGAGAGAAAGAACAAAACAAAAAAAGAGAGAAAAGACTGGGGCTGGGGAAATGGTGTAGCAGTTAAGACATTTGCCTGTGAAGCCTAAGGACTCCGGTTCAATTCCCCAGGACCCATGTAAGCCAGATGCACAAAGGGACACATGTGTCTGGAGTTTGTTTGCAGTGGCTGGAGTCCCTAGCATGCCCATTCTCTTTCTCTCTACCTGCCTCTTTCTCTCTCTCTCAATTAAATAAATATTAAAGTAAATAAAGAAAGAATGGGCGCACCAGGGTCAGTGCAAACAAACTCCAGATACATGTTCCACTTGTGTATCTGGGTTTACATGGGTCCTGGAATCGAACCTGGGTCCTTAGGCTTAACACCTTAACTGCTCAGTTATGTCTCCAGCCCCCTTATCACATTTAAAAATTTTTTTATTTACTTACTTATGAGAGAGAGAGAATGGGTATGCTAGGGCTTGTAACCACTGCAGACACATGTGCCACATGTGCATCTGGCTTACGTGGGTTCTGGGGAATTGAGCCTGGGTTCTCAGGCTTCACAGGCAAGCACCTTAACTGCTAAGCCATCTCTCCAGCCCCCTTATCACAATTCTAAAAATGCAATTTAAAATATAACTTAAGCCATACATGTTGGCAGACATCTTTAGTCCCAGTACTCAAGAGATTGAGGTAGGAGGATCACTATGGCTACAAAGTGAGTTCCAGGCAAGCCTACGCTAAAGTAAGATTCTGAATTACTCTAGCCAAAAAAATAAATAAATAAAGCCTAGTGTGATGGCACATGCCTGTAATCCCAGCACTCAGGAGGCAGAGGTAGGAGGATCACTTAAGAGTTCCAGGCCACCCTGAGATGACATAGTGAATTCCAGGTCAGCCTGGGCTAGAATGAGACCCTACCTCAGAAACCAAAAAATAATTAAATAAATAAGTAAAATAAAATGTAATTCAGCTGAGTGTGGTAGCACAAGTAATCCCAGAATTTAAAAGGCTGAAGCAGGAGGATCAAGTAAGGGGCTAGAGATGGCTTAGCAGTTAAGGTGCTTGCATGCAAAGCCACAGAACCCAGGTTCAATTCCCCAGGACCCACATAATCACAAGGTGGCACACACATCTGGAGTTCATTTGCAATGGCTGGAGACCCTGGCATACCCACTTTCGCTCTCTTTTTCTCTGTCTGCCTCTTTCTTTCCCTCTCTCCTTCTCTCTCTGAAATAAATAGGTAAAAAGAAAATATTTTTAAAAGAGTTCCAGGCTAGCCTGGGCTACATACAGAACCCCCCCATCTCAAAAATAATATGGTAAATAGAATTTGCTTTGATATTATATTATAAAGCTGACTCAGACAATGTGCTAAACTCTTGGTTCTGCTTTACCAGAACTTTTTTTTTTTTTTTTCCTTTCTTTCTTTCTGTTTTTGTTTTTCTAGGTAAGGTCTCACTCTAGCCCAGACTGACCTGGAATTCACTATGTAGTTTAGGCTGACCTCAAACTTCCAGTGATCCTCCTACCTCTGCCTCTCCAGTGCTGGGATTAAAGGTGTGTACTGCCATGCTCAGCCAGAACTGCTTTTAAAAAACAATATATTTATTTATTTATTTTATTTGGGAGAGAGGCAGATAGAGAGAGAATGGGCCCCAGGGCCTGCAGCAAACTCCAAACATATGTGCCGACTGTGCATCTGACTTATATGGGTACTGGGGAATTGAACCTGGGTCCTTAGGCTTTGTAGGCAAGCACTTTAACCACTAAGCCATCTCCCCAGCCCCAAAACTGCTTTTGCACTCTATCTGAATGCCTGTGTACATCTGACTGTTTCATTTGGTTAGGTCTGCCCACTATTTTATACCTGGAAATGATTTTTGGATCCTTATCTAGTCTTTCAGTATTTAGTATTTTTGAGTTTGAATCTGTGAAATGTGAGGTTATGACACCATATAAACTATTAATAAAGATTTTGAGCTGGGCTGGAGTGAGTTTTGCTGTGAGTTTGAGGCCAGTCTGAGACTACATAGTAAATTCCATGTAAGCCAACTCTATAGAGAAACCCTACCTCACAAAACAAAAAAATTAAAAATTCCTTTTTTGAAACTGGGTGTGGTGGCACATGCCTTTGATCTCAGCTCTTGGGGAAACAGAGATAGGATTGCCATGAGTTTGAGGCCACCTTGAGACTACATAGTGAAATACAGGTCAGCCTGGGCTAGTGAGAGACCCTCCCTCAAAAAAAAAAAAAAAAAAAAAAAAATTGAATCCAGGAGTGGTGGCTCTCGCCTTTAATCTCAGCATTTGGGAGGCAGAGGTAGGTGGACTGCCATGAATTCAATGCCACTCTGAAACTACATAGTGAATTCCAGGTCAGTCTGGGCTAGAGTGAGACCCTACTTTGAAAAACAAAACATAGATATGTAAATAAATTTTTAAAAATTTATATAATAAAGATTTTTAGCTGTGCATGGTGGTGCATGCCTTTAATCCCAGCACTCAGGAGGCAGAGGTAGGATTGACATGAGTTCAAGGCCACCCTGAGACTACAGAGTGAATTCCAGGTCAGCCTGAGCTAGAGTGAGACTTTACCTAGAAAAAACAAAACAAAACAAAAGGGCTGGGGAGGAGCTGGAGAGATGGCTCAATGGTTAAGGCACTTGCCTGCAAAGCCTAATGACCCTGGTTTGATTCCCCAGTACCAACAAACACAAAGCCATGCGCAAAGTGGTGCACACAGCTGGAGCTCATGCGCAGTGGCTGGAGGCCTTGGCATGCCCATTCTCGCTGTGTTCTCTTTCTGCTTGCAAATAAATAAATAAAAAATATTTTAAAAAGGAAGGAAGGAAGGAAAGAAGGAAAGAAGGCGAAAGGAAGGAAGGAAAGAAGGCCAGGCCATGCACATGCCTTTAATCCTAGCACTTGGGAGACAGGGAGGATCACTATCGTTAGGAGTTGAGGCCAGCCTGAGACTACATGGTGAATTCTAGGTCAGCCTGGAGACCCTACGGTGAAAAGCCAAAATACACATGCAACAACAACACACACACAAACGAATTTTTAGTGAGACACAGAGATGATGATGAGCCCCAAAGCACACAAATGTTTTTCTAGTGGATACCAATTCAGGGGATAATTGCGAAACAGCAAGATGCATCCAGGAAGGAGACATATTTGTACGTGGGATGGAGTTAGATCAGATGAGCCCAAAAATCTACCAGAAGAATAAAGAAACAGGAAATCTCAGAAGAGTTTTGAGTAGAAGAGCCATCTGAGGACAGTTTGGTATAGTAAAAATAAATAAATATATAAATGAAACACTAATTTTGGAACTCTACAAATCTGGGTTTGAGTTCTAGCTATTTGGTTAACCAGCTGTAGAACTTTGGACAAATTAGCCACCCTGAACGCCAATGTCTTCTGGCAATACCTATCAGATAATACCTACCAGTTGCCAGGTGTGGCCTCCAATTTTAATCCCATAATCCCAGCACTCTGGAGGTAGAAATAGGAGATAGGAGGATCATTATGAGTTCAAGGAAAGCCTGAGACTACATAGTGAACTCAGATCAACCTGGATAGAGTGAAACCCTACCACGAGAAAAACAAAACAAAACAAAACAACACCAATAATAATAAATAAAAAAAGAATTGTGGGGGCTGGAGAGATGGTTTAGTGGTTAAGGCGTTTGCCTGCAAAGCCTAAAGACCCAGGTTCGACTCTCCAGGTCCCACATAAGCCAGATGCACATGGTGGCACTTAAATCTGGAGTTCATTTGCAGTGGCTAGAGGCCCTGGTGCTCCCATTCTCTCTCTCTCTCTTTTTCTCACTGTCTCAAATAAATAAATAAAAATAAATCAGAAAAGAAAATTAAAAAAAAAAAAAAGAATTGTGAAGATGAAGTAAGATACTGTAAATGAAGTGGCCAGAACAGCAAAGAAAAAAAAAGAGTTGAGGAGAGGGGGAAGAAAATTGTGCTTAAGGCGGGCCTTGTTTCTGAAATGTGACTACTTTTGTATTAGGGACAAATAAAAGGTCCACCTCTGGGACTGTAGTGAGGAGTGTCTAGGCTGACTTACTGGATTCTTGCTCTAGGGTGACATACATTCTATGGCAAAATGACAGGAGCATGTATGAATAAACTTCACAGAGAGAGTTGATACAGAAGATGACAGACAAGGTTCATGTGCAGCACCATGGGTTCTACGGAAGTATAGAGGGGTGATGGCCTGGGCAGGGTAGATTCTATTTAAGGTCACTGCATGAGGACATGAAAGTCGGACACCCCAGTGGACATGACCAGCAAGAGAGTAATAGAGATTTGATAAACTTGGGAGAGTGAGAAGTCAGCCAAAGTTAGGTAGGGGAAACCTAAATTCATGCCAGTGTAGTTGCAGCCACTGGCTGAGGTCTCCAAGGGTGACAGGAAATGAAGCCCATGGACAGGGGACGCCCTCAGAACCACTAATGCTGACAGATTCTTCTGGAGCAGAAACTGCTCAATACTGGGGTCATCCCCACTCCCTGCCCCACTCTACACATCGACCTGAGCTGATACTCTCCAGCCAACACATTCATGCCAACAAACCCCTTTCCAGGGCCCGCTGAGACTCAAATCCTGTCTCTCCCTTCTCTCTTCTGGGAAGTTCTTGGGGAGCCAGCGGACCCCAGATGGCTGCTGGAACTGTGGACTTGAGAAGCTAGAGAGGAGGGAGGCTTTGGAAAGGGACTTGCCCAGTGGAGGCAGGGAGGCCTTCGGGGAGAACAGAGGGAACTGGAGAAGCTGAGAGATGAAGAGGCGAGAGAGCACCCTGGGTCCATAGGAAAACAGACCAATGGAGGAACAGAAAAAGGGAGATTGGAGAAGGGGGCAGAAAGAAGAAAAAGATTTGCCGAGAAGCTGATGAAGTGCGACTGAGAAAACCGTTGCCATGGTGACGGGTCCAGAGGCGGGAGTAGGAATATAAATCGGATTATGAGTTGGGGGAGTCTGTGTGCTGGGTGTGTGGTAGGGACCCCAGAGGCAGCTCCCCCACACCAGGCGCTCCCCACCGGATCTCCTTGGGGCCATGAGGAGCACCTTTCCCAGGAGTCTCCCTCAGGCCAGAACAGAAGCGGGGCAGTGCGTAGCAGTGGTGGAGGGGCCCCGAGAGCTGCCAGGATCCTCTGTCTCCCCCCCTCACCACCCCGACCCCAAGGGAAACACGACAGCTGCACCCTCGTCCCCAAGGTGTCCCTGGCCTCCTGCAGAGCTTTCTCCTATGCTCATCGCCCCTCTTCTCAGAACCCCAAAGAGAAAAAAGGGGGCGGAGCTTGTTGTAAACACCTCGGACCCAAACACTGTTTAGGACAAGCCCTCAGAGGAGGGAGATTCTGCCTCCATTCTTTTTTCTTCTTCTTCTTTTTTTTTTTTTTTTCGAGGTAGGGACTCTCTCTAGCCCAGGCTGACGTGGAATTCACTATGTAGTCTCAGGGCGGCCTTGAACTCACGGAGTGATCCTCCTACCTCTGCCTGCCGAGTGCTGGGATTAAGGGTGTGCGGCCGTTCTTGCAAGGCAGCGCCACCTAGTGTGCAGTCGGTGGAAGGCACCGGGGAGCTCTTAGCTCAAGGGAAGTGAGGAGGAAGGGCTGGGGTTGAGGGGCCCCTGGGACTGGAGGAGGTTAGGGGGAAGTTCAAAGGCCAGGCCTTTTCCGGCAGGAGCACCGAAGAGAACTCAATTTGAGCATGCAGCATGTGGGGAGCTGGAGAAGCAGCAGTTTCTGGCTTGTCAGTCCAACTAGCGCTGAGGTGATGGGCTTGCTATGAGCCTGCAGATCCCTGCAACTCAGAGTGGGGGCAGGGATGAGAGAAAGAGAAGAGGGAGGCTTCCCTCTCTCCCCTTGGGGCTTCTGAACAAAAAACAGTCTTGCAAAGGGCACTAGTATCTGATGTGCATCTCAAACAGGGCCTGGGGAGGTGGAACAAGGCCAAGTTCAGGGCCACGGCCTGCACAGCTGTGACAAAACCACTCTGCCCCTTTAGGAGGATGAGGTGGGATTCCAAAGCATTTTGGCCTTTTCCCATCATGTCTTGCTCTTCTTCTTGGTGGCTAGCTACATTGGAACATCCCTGTTCTCTTCAGAGACTGCCTTGGACCAGATCCTATCCTAAGAGTCCCTGTTGGTGGTTGACACCCAGAATGGATGGAGTCTGGGGGGTGGGGAAGGTTAAATGTGGTAGTTCCACTGATTCCTTTGGCTGTTCGGCTGGAAATCCCAGGTCTCTGTCCCACACCTCTCTGGTTGTGAGCTCCAAGATCCATTCACTAATGGTCTTCTCCATTCTCCACCCATAGTCCAGGAAACCCTCTGACCCTCCTTCCCTTACCCATCAGAAAAGCCTACAGACAGCCCATAAGGAGCCCAGCAGGAGCTGCATGAAGGAGATTTCATAGGGAAGACCCCTGTCCTTTTTCTACTGTTCTGTCCAGGCTGTCTGGCCTTTTAGCTTTTCAGGGAGTCCTGGAGCCATCTCCATACAGCCATTTCAGCATCCTCTTGGCTGGCCCAGACCCTCTCACTCACACGCCATCCAATTTGAGTTTTTGTGTTTGTTGTTGTTTTTGTAGCATTGGGATTTGAACCCAGGATCTTGGCATACTAGGCAGGCGCTCTACCACTGAACCACAACCCCAGCCCACCCCTCATTTGAAGAGCTGTCCAAGGGCTCCTTCCTGCCAGAGTCAAGGTGCCCACTCCTGGCCTCTGCTTTCTCCAGCTCTGCCGCTGTTCACGGGCTTCCTGCAAGCTCCTAGGAGCACCTGCCCTCCACGCTTCTCTTTTCTCCCAGGAAAACGTCTCAATCCCTTTGCAGGTTTCTCTTCTCTGTCCTGCAATCTCAAGGCTCCCAAGGCTCTCTCTTTAGCCTTGTCTTTTCGCTGGTACACTCCTTTCCAAGGTTTTGGCTGGCAGCACCTGTACTGACCACCCTTCCTGCACCGCAGACCACTTACATCAACCCACTTGCCACATAACCTCACCTCAGCATCCTTCAGGCACCTCAACTAGCAAGTTCAAAGCAGAAATATCGCCCCTCAGGCCCTCCCCACAAATCTACTCCCCAGCTAATAAGAATACTATCCCTGGAGCAGGGTGTGTTGGTGCACACCTTCAATCCCAGCACCTGGGAGGCAGAGATAGAAGGATCACCATGAGTTCGAGGCCACCCTGAGACTACATAGTGAATTCCAGGTCAGCCTGGGCTAGAGTGAGACCCTACCTCACAAAACCAAAATAAACAAGAATACTTTCCTTGGGGCGGCTGCCCCAGAAAGCAACCCTAACTTCAACCTCCATAACCCTCCCTGCGTATGTCCAGGCCCTGTCACTCTCAACCCCAAACCCCTCTTCTGTCATCTTCTATCTGGAATGCAATTTCAATAGCCTGTAAATGGTTTCCCAGCTGTTCATCCAACTCAATTGCTATACTGCAGCAGCAGATCGTCTTTATAAAATACAGATCTGATCATTGCGCCCTCCATTTTAAAACCCTTGAAGAAGGGCTTCCTTTTATCTTTAGGATAAAAATTAAAATTTCAGCCAGGCGTGGTGGCACACCCCTTTAATCCCAGCACTCAAGAGGCAGAGGTAGGAGGATTGCTGTGAGTTCGAGGCCACCTGAGATTACATAGTGAATTCCAGGTCAACCTGGGCTAGAGTGAGACCCTACCTTGAAAAAAATTAAAATTCCTGTGGTTGGGGCTGTAGCCTAGTCATAGAATGCTTGCCTAACATATGTGAAACCCTTAGGTCCAATCCCTAGTACTGAAACAAACAAACAAACCATGCTCTTTAAGAGTTTCTCATCTGGATCAAAGAGATGGCTTAGTGGTTAAGGTGCTTGCCTGTGAAGGCTAGAGACCCAGGTTTGATTCTCCAGGACCCATGTAGGCCAGATGTACAAGATGGTGCATGTGTCTGGAGTTCATTTGCAGAGGCTGGAGGCCCTGGTGTACTCATTTGAGAATTTATTTTTTTTCAAGTTCCTCATTGGGTCCTATCTACTTCTCCAGTGATCTTTCCCAAGTCTGTCCTCTGACTTTGAGTCTTTGCAGTTCTGTCAGCCTAAAACAATCCCCTTCTCATCTCTATCCGCCTCCACCTTCACCCAGCTAATTCCTACTCTTTTGCTAAGTACTCACCACTTCCTTTTGACCCGCCCCAGACTACTTAAGTTGCCTCTTTGGTATGGTGCTTCTCCAGTAAGATTCGGCTTTCCTGTGTCTTCATTTCATTTCATTTTAAGTTTTTTTTCATTTTCATTTATTTATTTGAGAGCGACAGAGAGAGAGAGAGAGAGAGAGAGAGGGAGGGAGGAAGAGAGAATGGGCGCGCCAGGGCCTCCAGCCACTGCAAAGGAACTCCAGACGCGTGCGCCCCCTTGTGCATCTGGCTAACGTGGGTCCTGGGGAATCGAGCCTTGAACCAGGTTCTTTAGGCTTCACAGGCAAGTGCTTAACCACTAAGCCATCTCTCCAGCCCTTCATTTCATTTCTAATCAAATGAAAATAGCAGTTCTTGATGACACACACCTATGGTCCCAGCTACTTGGGAGGATCTCCTGAGTCCAAGGGCAGCCAGGGCTACATAGCAAGACCTGTGCCTCACAAACAAACAAATAAATGAATAAAAAATAATAAATAAAGGCTGGAGAGATGGCTTAGAGGTTAAGGCATTTGCCTGCAAAGCCAAAGGATCTTGGTTTGATTCCCCAGGACCCACATAAGCCAGATGCACAAGATGACGCATGTGTCTGGAGTTCATTTGTTGTGGTTGGAGGTCCTGGTATGCCCATTTTCCCTCTCTCTCTGTCTCTCATATAATAAATAAAAATAATATATATATAAAATAAAATAAGGGCTGGAGAGATGGCTTAGCAGTAAAGCATTTCCCTGTGAAGCCTAACAACCCTGGTTCAAGGCTCGGTTCCCCAGGTCCCATGTTAGCCAGATGCACAAGGGGGCGCACGCGTCTGGAGTTCATTTGCAGAGGCTGGAGGCCCTGGCGCGCCCATTCTCTCTCTCTCTATCTGCCTCTTTCTCTCTCTGTCTGCCACTTTCAAATAAATAAAAATAAACAAACAAAAAGGACAAATTGTTAAAATAAAACAAAGTTGGCAGTGGCTGGATGTGTGCTCAGTGGTAGAGCCTTTGCCTAGTGTAGTGAGGCCCTGGGTTCACTATGTGAGCTTAGCACAGTGCAGGGCACATGGAAACATTTGATAGCTGTCATCATTTTGGCTTAACTCATCATGCAGGGCAGCAGTGGATTCTTCTCAGTACAGTGTCCTCCTGTATCTAAATTTCAGTAAGAACTGTTTTTTAAAAAAATATTTTAGCCGGGTGTGGTGGCGCACGCCTTTAATCCCAGCACTTGGGAGGCAGAGGTAGGAGGATCGCTGTGAGTTCGAGGCCACCCTGAGACTCCATAGTGAATTCCAGGTCAGCCTGGGCTAGAGTGAAACCCTACCTTGAAAAACCAAAAAAAAAAAAAAAAAAAAAAAAATATTTTAATGTATTTGCAAGCAGAGAGAGAGAGAATGGGCATGCCAGGGCCTCTTGCTACTGCAAATGAACTCCAAATGCATGTGCCATTTTATGCATGTGGCTTACATGGGTAGTGGGGAATCAAGCCCAGGCTGGCAGTCTTTGCAAGCAAGTGCTTTTAAGCACTGAGCCATCTCTTCAACCTCAAAGAGTTATGTTTTACCTCTAAATGTCCAGTACTTTTCACAGTGGCCAGCACAAAAAGCATTTAATAGATGTTTATTTATTAAATTAATTCATACAAGCCACGTGTGGTGCCTTATGCCTGTAATTCCAAAACTCCAGAAGCTGAGGCAGGAGGATTGCTATCAATTTGAGACCAGCCTGGATACACAGTACCAGGCTAGCCTGGACTACAATGTGAAAGCATGTTTCCACCACCAAAAAAATTTCAAAGTTAAATTAATTTATGCTAATTTGGGCAGTTTGTTTTGAGACATGGTCTCTTGTAGCCCGGGCTTCTCTGCATTCTCTATGTGACAGAGAATGATCCTAAAATCGTGATCCTCCTGTCTACACTTCCCAAATACTAGGATTATGGGCAGGAATCACCATGCCTGGCAGGACCATTGCCGTGTGTGCGTGCGTGCGTGCGTGCGTGTGTGTGTGTGTGTGTGTGTGTTACTAGGGATGGAACCCAGAGCCTCATATATGCTAGGAAACACTCTACTACTGAGACAAACCTCCAAGCCAACCATGAATTCTTGTGTGAGTGGGCTGTCCTTGAAACCTGAGGAGAGAGAAATCAGTAGACTTCCTATACACTAGCAATAAACATGCTGAGGATGAAATCAAATACCCCTTCCCACTCAGATATCTGGACAATTGTTGAATAAACCAGAGACAGAAAGAGCACTCAGCTGGCTCGGCCAGGGCAGGACCAGAGTGAGCAGAGGCAGGGGGTCCCTAAGGCCCCAAAGCCACATTTTCATGTGTCTTCTAATACTGCTTCTTGTCTGAGGCTTGGACATGGCTGTAGCGGTGTGCACACATAGAGGTACAGGCCCCAGCAAGGACTGAAAAAGGTGTATAGTCACCTAACCGGCAAAACTTTCAACCATGTATAAACTTGTACGGGTCCCTTGCTCCTTACATCCATTAAATAAAGAGATTGTCTTCACACACACACAAAATAAAAAAAAATAAAAAAAAACTGAAGGACCCAGGTTCGATTCCCCAGATCCTACGTAAGCCAGATGCACATGGTGGCACATGTGTCTGAAATTTGCTTGCATGCCCATTCTCTCCTCCAAATAAATAAATAAAATTTTTAAAAAACATTTTAAGCCAGCCATGGTGGTGCATGCCTTTAATCCCAGCACTCAGGAGGCAGAGGTAGGAGGATCACCATGAGTTCAAAGCCACCCTGAGACTACATAGTGAATTCCAGGTCAGCCTGGGCCAGAGTGAAACCCTACCTTGAAAAACTAAAAAAGAATTTTTTTTTAAAATCAGGATTATTTCAATAGATGTAGAAAAAGCATTTGACAAAAATCCAACATCCCTTCATGATAAAAGTCCTATAGAAACTGGGAATAGAAGGAACATATGTCAACATAACAAAAGCTATATTTATGACAAACCTACAGCTAACATAATACTAAATGGAGAAAAACCTGAAGCTTTTCCACTAAAATCAGGAACAAGACAAGGGTGTCCACTGTCCCCACTTTTATTTAATATAGTATTGCAAGTCTTGGCTGTAGAATTAGGCAAGAGACACACATTAAAGGTATACAAATAGGAAAGGAAAAGACCAAGTTATCATTTTTTGCAGATGATATGATTCTATACATAAAGGACCCTAACTCTGTTATTTATTTATTTATTTATTTATTTATTTATTTATTTATTTGGGGAGAATGGGCATGCAAACAAATTTCAGACACATGTGCCACCATGTGCATCTGGTTTACATGGGATCTGGAGAATCAAACCTGGGTCCTTCAGTTGTGTGTGTGTGTGTGTGTGTGTGTGAAGACAATCTCTTTATTTAATGGATATAAGGAGAGCAAGGGACATGTACAAGTTTACACAAACTGTTAGAGCTGATAAACACGTATAACAACATAGCAGGATACAAAATAAACACACAGAAACCTGAGGAGAGGCAGCATCATTACCCCAAATTAAGTCCCCACCTCTTCTTAGAGCTTTCTTTTTTCCCCCCTGAGGTAGGGTTTCATTATAGCCCAGGCTGACGTGGAACTCACTCTGTAGTCCCAGGCTGGCCTCAAACTCACTCCAATCTTCCTATCTCTGCCTCCCAAATGCCACACCCAGCTAGATTAATCTTTCTTTTTCTTTTTTTTTTTTTTTTTTTTTTGGATTTTCAAGGTAGGGTCTCGCTTTAGCCCAGGCTGACCTGGAATTCAATATGTAGCCTTAGGGTGGCCTCGAACTCACAGCAGTTCTGCCTCTGCCTCCCAAGTGCTGGGATTAAAGGCGTGTGCCACCACGCCTGGCTAAGAGCAACCTTTCTATAACCAAGCTTAATGCCACTTCCGTGCTTGAACCCTGTGGGACTCCACACGTCTGCCCAGAACACGCATGCCAGGCCTTTCCAGGGACTGCTCCCTCACCTCCTCCACCTTCACCGCATTCCTTTGCAGTGTCTCCTTCCTGGGGCACTGCTGGCTGGCTGCATGAAGCCTTTGCTAAACCCTCCAGCCTAAATATCCTTCTTCTGTGGTTTGTCCTCTAATGTTTCATGTGCTAGAAACTTGGTCCCTAGTGTAATGGTATTGAGGGGTGATAGACCCTTTAAGACATGGTGTCTGGGCCAGGCATGGTTCCAGATCATCCTGGGTTATAGTTGAGACCCTTCCTCAAAAAAAAAAAAAAAAAAAAGTAGAGGCATGGTGGCATACGCCTTTAATCTCAGCAGTCCAGAGGCAGTGGTGGGAGGATCATTGTGAGTTCAAGGCCAGCATGAGACTACGTAGTGGTAGATCAGCCTGGGATAGAATGAGATCCTACCTCAATCCCCTCCCCCACCAAATGCCTTGGCATGCCCATTCTCTCTCTGTCTCTCTGTCTCTTTCTCCCTTTCTCTCTCTCTCAAATAAATAAATTCCTAAAGAGAGAGAGAGAGGGAGAGAGAGAGAGAGAGGGAGAGAAATAGAGCCCACTGGGTTTCAGATCTGCCCAGAATGGCCACTTTATTTTTATTTATTTTTTTTTTTTTTCAAGGTAGGGTGTCACTATGGCCCAGGCTGACCTAGAATTCACTATGTAGACTCAAGGTGGCCTTGAACTCAGGGCGATCCTCCTACCTCTGCCTCCCAAGTGCTGGGACGAAAAGCATGCGCCACCACACCCGGTTTCAGGATGGCCACTTTAGAAAGAATTTAGGCAGCTGCAGTTGGCCCCACTTCCTGCTACTTTTGCTATCTATGTGGTCCCACAATAATTCCACCCATCCAACTCCTGTAAAAACCTTGGCTTCCTCTCTTTAGCAGCCACCGTCTGTCACCACTCTATTCCCCATCTTTATCCACATTCTCGGCTTTTCCACTTCTCTCACAGCCTCCTTCTAAGCTGACACTGCAAGCCTTCTCTTCCTATCCCTTAAAGGCAATACCAAGAGGCAGAGGTTGAAAATTTGAAGCCAACCTGAGCTACAAGGTGAGATCAGGTCTCAATAAATAAATAGTCAGGCATGGTGGTGGATGCCTTTAGTCCCAGCACTCAGGAGGTAGAGATAGAAGGTCATTGTGAGCTTGAGGCCAGCCTGAAAGTACATGGTGAATTCCAAGAGGCTGGACATGGGGGTGCACTTGGGAGGCTGAGATAGGAGAATTATTGTGAGTTCAAGGCCATCCTGAGATTACAGAGTGAATTCCAGGTCAGCCTGGGCTACAGCAAGACCCTACCTTGAAATAGAAAAGGAGGGGTGTGCTGGAGAGATGGCTTAGCATTTAAAGCCCTAAGGACCCAGGTTCAGTTCCCCAGGACCCATGTAAAGCCAGAAGTAAGAGGGTGCATGTGTCTGGAGTTCATTTGTGGTAGCTAGAGGCCCTGGAGCTCCCATAACCTCTTTCTCTATCTGCCTCTCTGTCTCTCTTTCTACCTTTTTTTTAATGTGAGAGAGCGAGGATGAGACAGACAGACAGACAGACAGACAACAGACAGATAGATACATAGATAGATACATAAAGGGAGAGAGAGAATGGGCATGCCAAGGCCTCCAACCACTGCAAACAAACTCCAAATGCATGTACCACCTTGTGGATCTGGCTTATGTGGGTCCTGGGGAGTCAAACCAGGATTCCTTGGCTTTGTAGGCAAACACCTTAACCACTAAGCAGTCTCTCCAGCCCTATAAATAACTTTTTAAATGATTGCTTGTTTTAATTTTTGTTATTTTAAAAAATATTTTACTTAGCCGGGCATGGTGGCGCACGCCTTTAATCCCAGCATTCGGGAGGCAGAGGTAGGAGGATTGCCACGAGTTCAAGGCCACCCTGAGACTACAGAGTTAATTCCAGGTCAGCCTGGACCAGAGTGAGACCCTACCTCGAAAAACAAAAAACAAAAAAAATAAATAAATTAAAAAAATATATTTTACTTATCTATTTGAGACAGCGTGAAGGAGAGAAAGAGGAATTTAGAACGGACTTTCTCAGGGCCTCTAGCCACCTCAAACAAACTCCTGACACATGTTCCACCTTGTACATCTGGGTACTGGGGAATCAAACTCAGGTCCTTAGGCTTTGCAGGCAATTGCCTTAACTGCTGAGCCATCTTTTCAACCCTGTTGCAGTTTTTGCTTCAACAGATGTACATTACAATGTTTCACAAGGCCAATACCATGAGTGTGTGCTGTGGACAGCTTCACATTGCTGGGTTGAATATCCAAACCCAGCACAGTTTAGGGAAGAAAACCTCCGTAAAACGCCTGAGTCTAGGGAGGGCATACATTCATACTACCACAGTGTGAAAGCTGAAGTTTGAGATGTACCGCATCTAAAGTCCAAGGGAGGTGAATGAGACAAGCAGTGGTCATTCCAATTGAAGAATCAGGTGGGGCTGGAAAGATTGCTTAGTGGTTAAGGCACTTGCCTTCAAAGTCTAAGGATCCAGGTTCAATTCCCCAGGACCCATGTAAAACCAGATGTGCATGGTGGCACATGTGTCTGGAGTTTGTTTGCAGTGGCGGGAAGCCCTGGTGTTCCCATTCTCTTTCTCTATGCCTCTCTCTCTCTCTCTCAAATAAATAAATAGACAAAATTAAATTAAAGAAACACTAAGAATCAGGTAATAGCACAAGTAGGTACAGCATCAGAACTGTCCGTTGTTTCTTTTTCCCTGATGGTAAGAGGTCCTGTGTGTCTGGGCTCTTGGTTGTGTGTTTTTTAAACTTTTTATTAACAAATTCTCTAAATAGAGACAAAATATCGTGATTATAATCCCCTTTCACTGTATCTTATGTGAGTTTCTGTCATAGACTAGAAACCTTTGGACCTCCAACTCCAGCAGGACACAACTTTATTCTCCATGTAGAAAGTGTGTGCTAACCTTAAGTTCTCTTTCTAGATGTGGATGGTAACCATAGCTTTAAAAATGTTTCTTAGATATTTTTATTTTTATTTATTTATTTGAGAGAGGGAGAGAGAGAGAGAGAGAATGAGCACACCAGGGCCTCCAGCCACTACAAATGAACTCCAGATGTATGCACCACCTTGTGCATCTGGCTTACATGGGCCCTGGGGAATGGAACCGAGGTCCTTTGGCTTCACAGGCAAGCACTTTAACCACTAAGCCCTCTCTCCAGCCCCTTTTAGAAAATTTATTTATTTATTTATATTTATTTGAGAGAGAGAGAAAGAGAGGATTGTCTGACCAGGGCCTCTAGCCACTGCAAACAAATTCCAGATGCATGCACTGCCTTGGGCATCTGGCTTACGTGGGTTCTGGGGAGTCGAACCTGGATCTTCGGGCTTCACAGGCAAGCGACTCAACTGCTAAGCCATCTCTCCATCCCTTTTATATATTTTTTTTTGTATTTGCAATACAGAGAAGGGGGGAAGAGAGAGAGATTGGGCTTGCCAGGACCTCTTGCTCCTGCAAATGAACTCCAAATGCATGTGCTACTTTGTGCATCTGGCTTTATGCAGGTACTAAGGAGCTGAACCCAGTCAGCAGACTTTGTAAGCAAGCACCTTTAACTGTTGAGCCATCTCCCCAGCTCCCACTCGTCAGTCAGACCTGTTCTAAGACCTGAATCTGGAGACTGTTCTCTGTTTGTTTTTATTGATGAGAGAGAAGGGGGTGGGCAGATAGAGAGTGGGCATGCCAGCGCCTTCAACCATTGCAAACAAACCCCAGACACATGCTCCACCTTATGCATCAGGCTTACATAGGTCCTGGGAATCAAACCTGGGTCCTTTGGCTGTGCAGACAGGTGCCTTAACCACTAAGCCATTTCTGCAGCCCTGGAAACTTGTTGATTCTCCCTTCCTGAGGAAGATTCTGCAATCCTTCCAGACTCCAGGCAGTCTCCTTCCTATCTACTTCTCCGTTCGTACATCACTGCCTGGCCAGTTCCCCCTCACCCCACCTTTTCACTAGAATCATTTTCTTCTCTTCAGTCTCCTTGCCTTACGTCTCACCTGCTGCCAATCTCTCCTCCACACTGTTGCCCTCAGAGGCTTTCTGTTTCCTCCGAGATAAAACACAAGCCCTTTGACATAGGACACAAAGGCATTGATGGTCCAGCCAGTGGCTGTAGCTCTCACCAGGTTCTTCTTTGAATCCTTCTTTCTAGCTAAAACGTATGGTTTGCTGTGCCCAGAAGGTGTCAAGATAGATGATGCAGGTCTGGAGAGATGGCAAAGCGGTTAGGACACTTGCCTGTGAAGCCCAAGGACCCAGGTTTGATTCCCCAAGGCCCATGTAAGCCAGATGCATAAGGAGGCACATGAGTCTGGAGTTCCTTTACAGTGGCTGGAGGCCTGGTGTGCCCATTCTCTCCCTCCTCCCACCTCTCCCTCTCTCTCTCTCTCTCTCTCTCTCTCTCTCTCTCCATATATATATATATATATATATATATATATATATATATATATATACATGCTTCTATCTCAAAATAAATAAATTAAATATTTTTTAAAAGATAGAGAATGCATACCCACGAGTCCTTTCTCATGTGGCTGCTTCTCTTTTGGAATATCCTTTTTGACTTTTCCATCAGGTCAGCTCTGGTTCACTCTTCAAAATTCATGCTGTTGGGAGCAGGAGTTGCATCTTGTCAACTCAATATCTCAAGTCTGGCGTGGTGGCACACGCCTTTAATCCCAGCACTAGGGAGGCAGAGGTAGGAGGATCGCTGTGAGTTCCAGGCCACACTGAGACTACAGAGTGAATTCCAGGTCGGCCTGAGGTCCAGTGAGAACCTACCCCAAAACAAACAAACAAAAAATCTCAGCACCTGGCATAATGTCCACCACAGAGGAGCTTTCCTACAAATGGTATCAGTCATAGTTCATAGCTGCCATCATAGGCCAACATGCCCTTGGAGACAAGTGGGCATATTTTCCTAAGTTACTGGTAGGCAGGGAAGTGGCGTGGTGGAAAAAGAGCCCATTGACCCAGTCAGACCTGGGTTTTGATTCCAGCTCTTCAGGTGGCAGAACTACTGAAGTTCGGGAGGAGGGAAAAGTACCATAGTTAAGAATAGGAAGTGCTTTTTTGTTTGTTTTTTGTTTGCTTGTTTGTTTGTTTTTCCGAGGTAGGGTCTCACTCTAGCTCAGGCTGACCTGGAATTCACTCTGTAGTCTCAGGGTGACCTGGAACTCACAGTGATCCTCCTGCCTCTGTCTCCCAAGTGCTGAGATTAAAGGTGTGCACCACCACGCCTGGCTCAGGAAGTGCGTTTTTTAAAGAAGTGATTATCTAGCTGGGCATGGTGGCGCACATTTAATTCCAGCAGTCAGGAGGCACAGTTTGGAGGATCGCTGTGAGGTTGAGGCCATCCTGAAACTACATAGACATTCTTGGTACTCAATAAAAGGTCTATTGACTTGAGTAGCAGATTTGGAAGGAAGAAGAAAGGGATTGGAATTCGAAGGAGTTTGCAATCATGAATCAAGGAGAAAACAGCCTATAGAGAGGGGTCTAGAACAGAAACTCCACACAGGTGGTCCCTGTCTCCCTCATTCCAGGCCACTGGGAAATCCTCTGGAAGAACAAGGTGCTATGGCTTTAAATGACTTCAGCATTGTCAATGAAGCCTGGTAAAAGAGTTATCCTTTTGCTCCTGCGCTTGGCCTCCCCCTCCTCTCAGCTCCCCAAACCCTTCTCAGCCGCTGTGATGGGATAATTAGATGCGAGAGCTCAGCACAGATGATGCTCCAGTTGCTTAGCAACTAATGGTTTCCATGGAGACCGCAAAGCACAGCCTCCAAAGCAGCCAGTGAGCAGCTCGGCAGGGCAAGGAGAAGACGCAACTCTCTGCTCCTCCAGAAACCTGGGGAGGGTTTGGGTGGTGAAGGTGGGGGGAGATTGGAGGGAGAAGGACAGGCTTAAAGGCACAGGGTCCTCACATCTCTTTAAAGTCTTGTCAGAGAGCCCCCCTCCCCTCCGTCTCACTCCTGATTTCAGATGAAAATGGGGGCTTACAAGTGGGTCAAAACAACGTGCCCTACAATGAACCTGGCCTCTCCTTTCTGCTTCCTGCTTGGACTGAATTGGAACAGATAACTCCAAAGCCCACAGAACAGCCCACTGGGTGGGTGGTGTGGGCGATGGGGTTTGAGAAGTGCCAGGAAGATCCCTTTGCCCTGACATCCTACTGAGAAGACCAAAAGTGTCTCTATCTCTCACTGTCTGCCTCTATGTCTCTCTCTATGTATCTATCTCTTCTCTCCCCAAGTTCAACTTCACATGGGAAATGTCCGTTTTAGAGTGGGGGATAAGATCTCATTAAAAATGCACAAAAGCCAAGGAGCAGGAAAAACAGAATTCAGCTCTTCACACAAAAGTAGCCTGTCCTGGCAGCCTGGAGAAAATCCTTGACTCGAGAAGTATCCATGTGTGACACACGCACATACACGCAGAACCAACATTCAACATCTGGACATCTGGCAATCCCCAAGTGTGGTTGTCTCAGACCAGCAGTAACATCATCTGCTTTACCTGAAAGCTCCTAGAATTGTAGTTTCAGAGCCAGGCATGGTGACACACGACTTTAATCCCAGCACTCAGGATGCAGATGTAGGAGGATCACTGTGAGTTTGAGGCCGCCCTGAGACTACATAGTGAATTCCAGGTCAGCCTGGGCTAGAGCAAGAGCCTATTTCAAAAAACAAAACAAAGTGTCATTTCAGGCTGTATCTCAGATCCACTGAATCAGAAACTGCTTCTGAACAAGCTCCCTGGTGATTCACTGGACAGTACTCAAGACCCTCCTGTCCTCTGCTTGGGTCTCTGAGTTCAAACATCGCTGTTATGCCACTCACAGCCCTGGCTTCCCACCATGAGGGAAAGACATGCTGCATCAGCCTTTCATTTTTCTACTATCTTCCTCAGTGAATTGAGAAGATAAGTGGTTTGTGGTGCCAAGAGACAGACAGTATTCAGTTGAGCTCGGGTCTGTAGAGTTCTCCAGCCTCTCCCAACAAAACATTCCACTTTCTGGTAACTGAACTACCTGTTTGAGTCTAAGATTCCACATCTGTGCAAGGTAGCCAGGAACATAAGCCACTCAGGATGACTGTTAGTCAAGAAAGTGAGAGCCAGGGAGGGGTGGCGTACGCCTTGAATCCCAGCATTCCCAGCACTCAGACAGCAGAGGTAGGAAGTCCACCGTGAGTTCGAAGCCACCTTGATACTACTCAGTGAATTCCAGAACAGGCTGGATTAGAGGGAGACTCTAACTTGAAATTAGTGGGGTTTTTGTTGTTGTTGTTTGTTTTTGCTTTTAGTTTTTTTCGAGGTAGGGTCTCACTCTGGTCCAGGCTGACCTGGAATTAACTATGTAGTCTCAGGGTGGCCTCGAACTCATGGTGATCCTCCTACCTCTGCCTCCCAAGTGCTAGGATTAAAGGCGTGCATCACCACGCCCGGCTGAGACTCTAACTTGAAAAAAATAAAAAAGATTTTGTGAGGGGGGCTGGAGAGATGGCTTAGCAGTTAAGTGCTTGCCTGTGAAGCCTAAGGACCCCAGTTCGAGGCTTGATTCCCCAGGACCCACATTAGCCAAGGTGCACAAGGGGGCGCACATGCCTGGAGTTTCTTTGCAGTGGCTGGAGGCCCTGGCATTCTCTGTCTATCTGCCTCTTTCTGTTTGTTGCTCTCAAATAAATAAATTTTTTTAAACTTTTTTTTTTGTTCATTTTTTATTTATTTATTTGAGAGCAACAGACACAGAGAGAAAGACAGATAGAGGGAGAGAGAGAGAATGGGCGCGCCAGGGCTTCCAGCCTCTGCAAACAAACTCCAGACGCATGTGCCCCCTTGTGCATCTGGCTAACGTGGGACCTGGGGAACCGAGCCTCGAACCAGGGTCCATAGGCTTCATAGGCGAGTGCTTAACCACTAAGCCATCTCTCCAGCCCTCAAATAAATAAATTTTTTTAAAAAAAAGATTTTGTGAGCATTTAGAGCTCAGAGTAGGGGTGTTGGCGTGCACATCTTGCCTCTCCTCTCCCTCTGCCCAGAGCTCCTTCACTTCTCTGTGTTGAGCCTGGGGTGGAAGACAGTCAGAAAAGCGTCTCTGGTTTCCTCCTATCAGGTCTCTCTGTTACTTTTGTAGAGCCAGGGACAGAACCCAAAGCCTTGTGCATACAAAGCATGGGCTCTACCACTGAGCTACACATCCCAGCCCTTTTTCTTTCTTTTCTTCCCTTCTTTCTTTCTTCCTTTTTTTTTTTTTTAATGTTGTTTGTTTGTTCTTGTTTTTGCAAGGTAGGGTCTCACCCTAGTCCAGGCTGACCTGGAATTCACTATGCAGTCTCAGGGTAGCCTTGAACTCACAGCGATCCTCCTACCTCTGCCCCCCAAGTGCTCTGATTAGTGTGCACCACCACACCCGGATTTTTTTGGGGGGGGTGTTGAGGTAGGGTCTCACTCTAGCCCAGGCTGACCTGGAATTCACTATGGAGTCTCAGGGTGGCCTCGAACTCATGGCGATCCTCCTACCTCTGCCTCCAAAGTGCGGGATTAAAGGCATGTGCCACCCTGCCCGGCTCCCCCGGCTTTTTGTTTTGGGTCTTACTGGATAGCCCAGGCTGCCCTTGAACCCCAGATCCTCCTGTCTTTGTTTTCTGACCTTTTCCTTTCTTTATTCTCAGTCAGCTCAACAAAGGTTTACTCCTCAAGGCTGACTGTACACCTGGTCCTCCCCCTGCTAGACTAGACCAGTGTCACTTCTCTGGCTTCTCTGGAGGAAGCCTTACCTGGCCTCCTTTGTCCCCACCTGCAAGAGATATCTGGAGGTCTGCATTATCACTTCAGTCAACACTAGGAACTAGAACTCTGTCATCCCCTCCCCAGCCCCCTATTATTTAGTCTCCTTCTCTTCCATCCTTATTCAGTGCACTCAGGGTGGCTCTCTTTTTCCTATGCACCAGAGCAACTTCAGAACTCATGCCCCCCCCCCCCGCCCGAGAAAACCCTGGGGCAGCTCCTACAGCCCAGACTAGAGACATGCACGTATGCTCATAGAAATTTTGTGCTTTCATCATGGGAATTCCAGAAGATGGGGTGATTTATCCTATTTCCCTGCAGCTAGCAAAGCTGCCAGCACCCAGCCAAGCCTAAGGGCCAGCTCCCCATCCTGCAAAACCTGTCTGAGGGCCCCTCCCTGAGGCTAGAGTGCCCAAGGGGCAGGTTGGACTGGATTCCCTTCTAGCCCCTCCTACCCTCAAGACAAAATCAGCCACCCTGGGGCCAAGGCCTCACTTGCCTAAGGAAGCTCCAGCCTGCCAGAGCCTGTTCGAGGTTCCAGCTCCCAGCCCAGCATGGCATCCAGGCTGCCTGTCCAGACTTTGCCCTTGATCCTGATTCTACTGGCTGTCCTGGCTCCAGGGGCTGCAGGTCTCTGCTGTTTCTGGTGGGAGTGAGAAGGGTTTCAGAGGACTAGACACGGGTACTGTGTCTTCCAGGACTCTCAAGAGGGAAGCTGATCTGGTTGTTAGGTGTCAAGGGCTCATGAGGTAGTGACCAGGCATTAGATGCTGGGTCCCCGGCACACTCCCGGGCTTCCTCCAAACCCAGGAGACAAGTGTGGGAAGGGGACCAGAGCTGCGGGCCGTGGTGAAGGGGTGTTGGAGGTGTCCTGGCAAATGGCTTGCTGGGAACCAGGGGTTTAAGTGGCTTGGTGCTGCCCATCTCCCAGCCTCCCGGGTTTGGCTCCCAGGCAGCCCAGTATCCAGCATCTGTGGCTCAAGCCTGCCACCTGGTGGTCAGGCCCACACAGAACAGGCTATTCTGCGGATGGCCCGGGAAGAGAAGGTGTACTCTGCTTCCTTCACGCTGCCCCCAAGGGGATGTGACCAGATCTAAAGGTTGGGAGGGTCGGTTGATCCCATCGAAGCTCCCTCCTGTCTTCCCAGCAGACTTCAACATCTCAAGCCTCTCTGGTCTGCTGTCCCCAGCACTAACAGAAAGCTTGCTAGTTGCCTTGCCCCCATGTCACCTCACGGGAGGTAACGCCACACTGATGGTCCGGAGAGCCAATGACAGCAAAGGTCGGCCACCCCTTCCCCAGGAATCCCCTCGCTTTCCAGCAGCGCTTTGGCCAGGACACTTCCAACATCCCTTCCCCCCATTCATGCCAGTTAGCCCCTTTCCCAAGTCCTCCACACTCTTTTTTTTAAAAATATTTATTTATTTATTTGAGAGCGACAGACACAGAGAGAAAGACAGATAGAGGGAGAGAGAGAGAATGGGCACGCCAAGGCTTCCAGCCTCTGCAAACGAACTCCAGACGCGTGCTCCCCCTGTGCATCTGGCTAACGTGGAACCTGGGGAACCGAGCCTCGAACCGGGGTCCTTAGGCTTCACAGGCAAGCGCTTAACCGCTAAGCCACCTCTCCAGCCCACCAAGTCATCCACACTCTTAAGAGCTGCTCCTCCGCCGTCGGGCCTCCAGAAACTTAACCCTTGCCTTTGCTGCCCATTCCCCCCTAGTGGTGAAGTCGAACTTTGTGGTGCCGCCGTGCCGGGGACGCAGGGAGCTGGTGAGCGTAGTGGACAGTGGAGGGGGCTACACAGTCACTCGACTCAGTGCCTATCAGGTGACAAACCTCACACCAGGAACCAAATACTAGTAGGTACCCACTCCAATGAAGCTTGGGGCACATGCAGGAATGGGGTACGGGAAGAGAGGTCTGCCAGCTTGAGGAAGGGAGGGCACAGGATGTGAAAAGTATTCCTCTTCCTCAGGATGGCACACATGGGAGGCAAGACCCTGAAGGGGCTGAGGGCTGGACTGGGTCCTTTTTTTTTTTTTTTTAATTTATTTATTTGAGAGCGACAGACACAGAGAGAAAGACAGATAGAGGGAGAGAGAGAATGGGCGCGCCAGGGCCTCCAGCCACTGCAAACGAACTCCAGACGCGTGCGCCCCCTTGTGCATCTGGCTAACGTGGGACCTGGGGAACCGAGCCTCGAACCGGGGTCCTTAGGCTTCACAGGCAAGCGCTTAACCGCTAAGCCATCTCTCCAGCCCTGGACTGGGTCCTTTTTGCCCTCAAGAACTATATATGCACTCTGCTTTCTCTCAACCCCCACCGCAAAGCATTTCCTATCAAGTACAGAAGGGGACATCTACTGAGTCCAGTCGAGAGACCCCGATGTCCACACTTCCTCGTAAGTAACACTCCCACATCATTCACACATCGGGGTCCCCAGGCCTCCCATCTCATCCCCCAGCGTGGGTTGGCTGCCCCCTCTCAGCTGCACTCCCTCAACAGCGTGGCTTCCCTTTCCTGCGGCTGAGTGTTTGGACTGGCAGCCTCCTATTGACTCATCTGCTCCTCTGCCCAACTGGGGAGGAACAGTGTCCTCCTAATTTCTGTGTCCTCAAGTGACTCACGTGGGACCTGACTCCTAAGAGCCAGTGTGAGGAGTCCACTGATTGCCTGGATAGTTGAAGTAACGGCTGAACAGGCAGCTGCTCGGATGGCTGGATACGAGGCTCAGCTGTGAGCCTCAGGTGGCTAGGGGCCCCTGTTGCTCACAAAAACACACCCCCTTCTCTTCTGATAGGAAGGCGCGTGGAGTCCATCGGGCTTGGAATGGCCAGAACAGGAGGGATGGTGGTCATTACAGTGCTGCTGTCCGTGGCCATGTTCCTGCTGGTTGTAGGCCTCATCATCGCCCTGGCAGTGGGTGCCCGAAAGTGAGGAGGTCTCCCCTGTGCCACAGGCTGCTCAAAGAAGTCCCAGCTCTACCCCTGTCTCCAGCCTGCTCTTCCCAGGGCTCCTTCAGTGCCTCCCCCTCCCACCCCCCGAGTCCTTCCCTAACTGCGTCCCTCTCCTTGCCCGCGTCTCACCCTCACGGCACTCCCATCAAAGCCAACTTACCTCCTATTTTACCCCTCTCACCACCAGAGCAGCCACCACTCCCCCCATGAGCTCCGTTCTCACAATAAAGCTCTGAATACCCCTTTAGTGTGCTGACCTTGTGTGCAAGCCTATGGAATCAATGTCAATGCCAGGCACACTCTTGCAGTCCTCAGTCTCAGAGTCACTCTTCCCATGAGGGAAGCAGGCAGGGGCAGAGGCCATGAGATCCCAGGAGGCAGAGCTCCCGGCCTCACACCTGGGCTGTGGTTTTGCACCCCTGCCCTCAGCAGGTGACCCAAGCAGGACTTTGCATGCATCTGGGCTGGGGGTGGAACCTGGGGCTGAAGCACCAGGAGGAAGTTGGCATAGGAGCTGGCAGACCGAGGGGTACTACTGAGGAAAAGACAAAGACAGTGTCTCCAGGGTGAGACCCAAGCTAGGGCACTGGAGCATACCCAAGCACCGGCTGAAGGGGCTCTAGAAAGAGACAGCCTGGGGGGAGAGAGCCAGGCAGCAGTGCCCCCCCATTCATTTTTGTCCTCACCAGTATGTGGTCCTAATGAGAAGTAGTGACCTTGACATTGCTCCTAGGGTGAAAACCAGGTGTTTTGGTTGTTGTTGTTTTGTTTTACTATATTTATTTAGAAAGCACCACTTTGCATCTGGCTACACGTGGGTACTGGGGGTATTGAATCCCAGGCCATCAGGTTTCTCAAGCCAGCGCCTTTAACCACTAAGCCATCTCTCTAGCCCCTGTTTGTTGTTTTGAAGCAAGGTCTCACTCTAGCCCAGACTGGCCTTGAACTCATGGCCATCCTCCTACCTCAGCCTTCAGAATGCTGGGATTATAGGTATAAATCACCATATCCAATTTTAAAAAACCTTAAAATGAGCCTTAAGGCCAGGTTTCTCAGGCTTTAAGGTATCCTATAATCTCCCCTCAACTTTTACCACCATGCCTCCAGTGTCCTGTGTTTCCTCTTGTCTCAGGACTTCTGTAGAAGATTCCATATGCCTGAACTGCTCTTGTGAATATTCCCAGACTCTCTCCACAACTATTTGCATAGTTAGTTCACTATTCTTTCTTTAGGGAAGCCCCCTGACCTCCACTGTCCCCCGTCAGGTGTCCCTATCTTGTTCCGACCATGATTCATTACTATGTGTTTGTGTGATTATTCAGCTGTCCCCCATCAAAAGGCAAGTTCCCTGACAGCAATTGCTTTGGCCTGAGGGGCATGCAAGACCAAGGAACAGTGAACTCCACTGAAGTGGTTTCTTTGGGGTCTCCATGCTCTGTAAGTAAACCCTCTCCTGAGACTGAGGGAAGAGCATCCATGAGAGTAATCCAATCATTCTGAGCCCCAATAAAGTGCTGCTCTAGGGTCTAATAATCTCTAAGTAAGCCCTTATCTTGAGACTGAAGGGGGAGCACAGGGTGGGGGTAATCTGGATACAGTGAGTTCCACTGAAGGACTGCTCTGGGGTCGCATGCTCTGTAAGTAAGCCCTCACCCTGAGGGTTAGGGAAGAGAATCCTCAGGGGTAATCCTGATGCAGTGGGTTCTGATGTAGTGTCACTCTGTTGGTCCCATTACTCCTGAACAGGGAAGAGAAGCTTCTGGAAGTGGCCATGGGGAAGTTGTCATTCAGGGTGGGATGAGACTTTTCAGTGGTGAGGCTGCTCTGGGATCCTCATGCTCTGTAAGGAGCCTTCACCCTGAGGCTGAGGGAGGAGCATCCAAGGAGGAATCTTGACACAAGGAGCCCCATCAAAATGGACACTTTGAGGGCTCTACGTTCCTATAAGTAACCCTCTGCATTCTCTGTTAGTAACCCCAATAAACTCGTTGGGTCACTGAGTTAGTATTCTTGCGATTATACTTTGTTCTGCCATCTGAGTCCTATTTGGGGTGAAGATGTGTGTTTGGAGATAGTAGCCTAGAGTTGGCCTTGACCTTGCAGCAGAGCTGCTTCAGTCCCCCAAGTGCTGGGAAAAATCACACAAACACATAGTAATGAATCATGGTCAGGAAAAGATAGGGACACCTGACGGGGGACAGTGGGGGTCAGAGGGCTTCCCTAAAGAAAGAATAGTGAACTAACTATGCAAATAGGTGTGAGCCACCATGCCTGGCTGCAACAGTTATGGCATTCTCTTTCTAAAGTAACACCAGAGCCCAGAAGTAGGCAACAGGGGAGAAGGACAACAGTGCTATTTTTTGGGGGGGGGGGGCTGGAGGGATGGCTTAATGGTTAAGGCACTTGCCTGCAAAGCTAGAAGACTCAGGCTCCATTCCCCAGGACCCACATAAGCCACAGATGCTCAAGGTGGCACATGCTTCTGGAGTTTATTTGCAGCAGCTAAAGGCCCTGACGTGCCCATTCTCTCTCTCTTTCTCTATTTTTTTATTTTTTTTCGAGGTAGGGTTTCACTGTAGCTCAGGCTGACCTGGAATTCACTATGGAGTCTCAGGGTGGCCTCGAACTCACAGTGATCGTCCTACCTCTGCCTCTTGTGCTGGGATTAAAGGTGTGCGCCACCACACCCAGCTCAAACTCCTTCTTGATTTGGGCCGCAATGTCCTTCTCTATGCAGTTTTGATCACCACCTTAAGGTTGCACATGGTTGGTTACTGAGGAGCTGGGGTTGCCTCACCGGCAGTGGTCTCCTGGGGGAGGTGCCCAGGAAGAGGCTCAAGGCAAGAGAAGATGCCATTGCTAGCAAAGCGGTGGCGTATCTCAGTACTCTTCGTTCACAAATACTGACTGAATATTTATCAGGTGCCAGATGCTATTGAAGGTGCAAGCCATAAACTATGAAAAGACAGTGTTGCCGGGAATGGTGGCACAGAGGTAGAATAATCACCATGAGTTCAAGGCAGCCCTGAGACTATGTAACTAATTCCAGGTCAGCCTGGGCCAGAGTGAGACCCTACCTGAAAAATCCAAAAAAGAAAACATAGTGTCCAATACAATGAATGGTAGACACAGAGCATCCAAAATGTAAGCAATCTGGTGCTGGAGACATGGCTTATTGGTTAAGCACTTGCCTGTGAAGCCTAAGGACCCCAGTTCGAGGCTCAATTCCCTAGAACCCACGTTAGCCAGATGCACAAGGAGGCGCGCAATGGCTGGAGGCCCTGGCGTGCCCGTTCTTTCTCCCTCTGTCTATCTGCCTCTTTCTCTGTCTGTCATTCTCAAATAAGTAAATAAAAATAACAAAAAAAAATTAAAAAAAAACCCAAAATGTAAGCAATCTAATATACACTATTGACTGAGTATGGTGGCACACACCTATAATCCCAGACGGGAGATGAAGGCAGGAGAATAAGAAGTTCAAAGCTAGCCTAGGCTACTTGAGACCCTGTCTCAAAAAAGGGGGCTGAGAGATTGCTCAGTGGCTAAAGTGTTTGCTTGCAAAGCATGACAGCAGAGTTCAATTCCCCAGTACCCACATAAAGCCAGATACACAAAGTAGCTCATGCATCTGGAGTTCATGGACAGTGACAAGAAGGGCTGATAGACTCACTTATGCTCTCTAACTCTTCCACCCTCTTTACAAATAAATAGTTTTAAAATATTTTTTAAAATATATATTTTTTTAATTTTCACTTTATTTATTTACGAGAGACAGAGACAGAGAGAGAGGGAGAGAGAATGGGTGCACCAGGGCCTCCAGCCACTGCAAACAAACTCGCACTACCATGTACATCTGGTTTATGTGGGTTCTGGGGGATTGAACCTGGGTCCTTTGGCTTTGCAGCAAATGTCTTAACCAATAAACCATCTATCCAGCCCCTTTAAATATTTTTTATTTGTATTTATTTATTTGAGAGCGACAGATAGAGAAAGAAGGAGAGACAGAGAGAGAAAGGATGGGTGTGCCAGGGCCTCCAGCCACTGCAAATGAACTCCAGACGCGTGCACCCCGTTGTGGGTTTGTGGCTAGCTAACGTGGGTCCTGGGGAATTGAGCCTTGAACCAGAGTCCTTAGGCTTCACAGGCAAGTGCTTAACTGCTAAGCCATCTCTCCAGCCCAACAAATAAATAATTTTTAAAACATAAATAAATACAAGTGCCATAAATGCTGGGAGTGATGAGGAGTATGCACTGTAGTCGTTCCTAAGTTTGGGTAAGCTGAACTGAGCTGAGCACAAAGTTAGGCAGATCAGAGAGAACATGTCCTACAAGGAGGAGGATTTAGGCTCTCCACTCTCCCTATATGGGTCCTGGGAGATTTAGGTGTCTACGCTTCCTGACAAGCTAACTGTTAATACACATACATTAGAATCCTGTGGGGCGCTTTAACACATACCAGGATTAGAATGCTTGCAGATGAAAGACAGACATTTGTTTATTTATTTGCAAGCAGAGAGGTGAGAGAGAGGAGAGAGAGAGAGAATGGGTGTGTTAGAGCTTCTAGCTCCTGCAAACGAACTCCAGATGTATGGCCACTTTGTGCATCTGGCTTTATACTAGTACTGGGGAATTGAACCCAGGTTGTCAGGCTTGACAGGCAAGCACCTTAACCACTGAATCATCTTTCCAGCCTGGAGCCAGACACTTAAAAAAAAAAAAAAAAACACTTATTTGATTTGGGCATGGTGGCACACACCTTTAATCCCAGCACTTAGGGAGGAGAGGTACGATCACTCTGAGTTCCAGGTCAGCCTGGGCTAGAGCGAGACCCTACCTTGGAAAAAAATAAAATTATTTGACAGAAAGAGAAAAAGAGAGTGAGAGAGTATAGGTGTGCCATGGCCTCCTGCTGCTGCAAACAAACTCCAGATACATGCACCCATTTGTGCATCTGGCTTTATGTGGATACTGGGGAATCAAACCTAGGCCATTACACTTTGAAAACAAGTGCTTTTAACCACTGAGTCATCTCTCCAGCCCCAGGCTTCTTTTTGGAAGACCACCACCCAAGAGATTCCAATATGTAGCAGTCTGAAATGACATACCTGACATAAATTTTCTATTATAACATATTTTCCTTTGGGGCATTTCTTTCTTTCTTTCTTCCTGTCTTCCTGTCTTCCTTCCTTCCTTCCTTCCTTTTCTTTCTTTTTTTCTTTTCTTTTCTTTTCTTTTCTTTTCTTTTCTTTTCTTTCTTTCTTAGTGTAGTGGTTGTGGGGATGAAGTCAGTGTCCTGCATGCCAAACAAGTGCTTTACCACTGAGCCACTGCCTTGGCCTGGCCCTAAGTAGATTTTCAGCATTCTGCAATCATGACCACTACCAATTTACAGAATGTTATGTCATTCCAATGAGACACTAAGTCCACTAAATAATAGCTCTCTATTACTACCTCCCCAGTCTTGAGCAACCACCACTCTACTTTTGTGTGTGAACTAGGCTATTCTAGATACTTCATATAAAATTTTGTCCTGAGCTGGAAAGATGCCTTAGCAGCTAAGGTGCTCGTTTGTAAAGCCAAAAGGACCCAGGTTCAACCCAGGACCCACGTAAGCCAGATGCACAATGGGGTGCATGCATCTGGAGTCTGTTGGCAGGGCTGGAGGCCCTGGTGCACCCATTTTCTCCCTCTCTTCCAAATAAGTAAATAAAAATTTAAAAAATTGTCCTTTTGTGCCTAGCATATTTCATAATGTCTTCAGGGTGCATAATGTCTTCAGTGTCCATCCATGTTACATATCCACGTTAAATCATATGTTAGAATTGCATTCCTGTTGTGTGTGTGTGGTACATGCATATGTGTGTGCAAATATGTGTGCCTCATATGCACATGCGTGCAAGCCAGAGGAGAACACTGGTGTCCTCTATTGTTCACCTGTTTCTTTGTGACAGAGTCTTTCACTGAACCCATTTTTTTTTAAAAAAAAATTATTATTTATTTTTATTTGTTTATTTGAGAGAGAGAGAGAAAAAAAGGCAGAGAGAGGGAGAGAGAGAGAGAATGGGCATGCCAGGGCTTCCAGCCTCTGGATACAAACTCCAGACGCATGTCCCCCTTGTGCATCTGGTTTACGTGGGTCCTAGGGAATCAAATTGAGGTTCTTTGGCTTTGCAGACAAATGCCTTAACCGCTAAGCCATCTCTCCAGCCTTCTATTTATTTTTATTTATTTAAGAGAAAGCAAAAGAGGGAGAGAGAGATTAAGAGAGAGCCTCTAGCCACTGCAACCGAACTCCCAATGTACCACCTTATGCATATGACTTACATGGGTCCCAGGGAATTGAACCTGGGTCCTTTGGCTTTTCAGGCAAGTGCTAAACTTGCAAGTGCTAAAGAAAACTGCTAAACCATCTCTTCAGCCTAGGCAGCTGCCATTTTTGGTCAGACTGATGGGCAAGCCCCAGCAATTCTCCAATCTCTGCTACTCACATGACTGGGGTTATAGGCATGCATAGGCATACCGAGCTTTTTTTTTTTTTTTTTAACATGTGAATGCTGGGATTGAATTCAGATGAATAGGCCCACTCAGGACCTTAAGGCTGGTGAGCTCTCTTAACTGCTGAATCATCTCCCCAGCTACAGACTTGAACTCCATTTATTTGTCTTTTACATTTTTGTTGTTGTTGTTGTTTAATTATTTTTTTTTCAATTTTAATTTTTTTTTTCTTTTCACAATTTTTATTGACATTTTCCATGATTATAAAAAATATCCCATGGTAATACCCACCCTTTCCCCCCCCCCCGCACTTTCCCCATTGAAATTCCATTCTCCATCATATTACCTCCCCATCTCAATCATTGTACTTACATATATACAATACCAACCTATTAAGTTCCCTCCTCCCTTCCTTTCTCTTCCCTTTATATCTCCTTTTTAACTTATTGGCCTCTGCTACTAAGTATTTTCCTTCTCACGCAGAAGCCCAATCATCTGTAGCTAGGATCCACATATGAGGGAGAACATGTGGCGCTTGGCTTTCTGGGCCTGGGTTACCTCACTTAGTATAATCCTTTCCAGATCCATCCATTTTCCTAAAAATTTCATAACTTCATTTTTCTTTACCGCTGAGTAGAACTCCATTGTATAAATGTGCCACATCTTCATTATCCACTCATCTGTTGAGGGACATCTAGGCTGGTTCCATTTCCCAGCTATTATAAATTGAGCAGCAATAAACATGGTTGAGCACGTACTTTAAGGAAATGAGATGAGTCCTTTGGATATATGCCTAGGAGTGCTATAGCTGGGTCATATGGTAGATCAATCTCTAGCTGCTTTAGGAACCTCCACACTGTTTTCCACAATGGCTGGACCAGATTGCATTCCCACCAGCAGTGCAGAAGGGTTCCTTTTTTTCCACATCCCCGCCAACATTTATGATCATTTGTTTTCATGATGGTGGCCAATCTGACAGGAGTGAGATGGAATCTCAATGTAGTTTTAATCTGCATTTCCCTGATGACTAGTGACGTAGAACATTTTTTTAGATGCTTATATGCCATTCGTATTTCTTCCTTTGAGAACTCTCTATTTAGCTCCATAGCCCATTTTTTGATTGGCTTGTTTGATTCCTTATTATTTAACTTTTTGAGTTCTTTGTATATCCTAGATATTAATCCTCTATCAGATATAAAGCTGGCAAAGACTTTTTCCCATTCTGTAGGATGCCTCTTTGCTTTTTTTACTGTGTCCTTTGCAGTGCAAAATCTTTGTAATTTCATGAGGTCCCAGTGATTAATCTGTGGTTTTATTGCCTGAACAATTGGGGTTGTATTCAGAAAGTCTTTGCCAAGACCAATATGTTGAAGGGTTTCCCCTACTTTTTCCTCTAGCAGTTTCAGAATTTCAGGTCTGATGTTAAGGTCTTTAATCCATTTGGACTTAATTCTTGTGCATGGAGAGAGAGAAGAATCTATTTTCATCCTTCTACAGATATATATCCAGTTTTTCCAACACCACTTGCTGAAGAGGCTGTCTTTTCTCCAATGAGTATTTTTGGCATTTTTATTGAATATCAGGTGGCTATAGCTACCTGGACTTACATCTGCATCCTCTATTCTGTTCCACTGATCTACATGTCTGTTTTTGTGCCAATACCACGCTGTTTTTGTTACTATGGCTCTATAGTATAGGTTAAAATCAGGTATGGTGATACCACCAGCCTTATATTTGTTGCCCATTATTATTTTAGATATTCGAGGGTTTTTTTTTTATTTTTAATTTATTTATTTGAGAGCGACAGACATAGAGAGAAAGACAGATAGAGGAAGAGAGAGAGAATGGGTGTGCCAGGGCTTCCAGCCACTGCAAAGGAACTCCAGACGCGTGCGCCCCCTTGTGCATCTGGCTAACATGGGTCCTGGGGAACCGAGCCTTGAACCGGGGTTCTTAGGCTTCACAGGCAAGTGCTTAACCGCTAAGCCATCTCTCCAGCCCATATTCGAGGTTTTTTGTGATTCCAAATGAATTATTGATTTTTTTTTTCTATTTCCATGAAGAATGCCTTTGGAATTTTGATAGGGATTGCATTAAATGTGTAGATTGCTTTTGGTAAGATTGCTATTTTCACGATATTGATTCTTCCAATCCAGGAACACGGGATGTTTCTCTACTTTCTAGTGTCTTCTGCAATTTCTGGCTTGAGTGTTTTAAAGTTCTCATTGTAGAGATTCTTTACTTCCTTGGTTAGGTTTATTCCAAGGTACTTTTTAAAAAATTTTTATTAGCATTTTCCATGACTTACTTTATTTTTTTTTTTTTGATGCAATTGTGAATGGGAGTGATTCTCTGATTTCATCCTCTGTGTGTTTGTTGTTAGCATATATGAAGGCTACTGATTTCTGTGTATTTATTTTGTATACTGCTACATGGCTGTAGGTTTTGATCAGCTCTAACAGTTTGCTAGTAGAGTCTTTAGGGTCCTTTATTTATAGAATCATGTCATCTGCAAATAATGATAACTTGATCTCTTCCTTTCCAATTTGTATTCCTTTTATGTGTCTCTTGCCATATTGCTATGGCTAAGACTTCCAAAACTATATTAAATAAAAGTGGGGTCAGTGGACATCCTTGTCTTGTTCCTGATTTTAGTGGAAAAGCTTCCAATTTTTCCCCATTTAGTAATATGTTGTCTGTAGGCTTGTCTTAAATAGCTTTTATTATATTGAGATATGTTCCTTCTATTCCCAGTCTCTGTAGGACTTTTATCATGAAGGAATGTTAGATTTTGTCAAATGCTTTCTCTGCATCTAATGAGATGATCATGTGATTTTTGTCCTTCAACCTGTTTATGTAATGTATTATATTTATAGATTTGCGTATGTTGAACCATCCCTGTATCTCTGGGATAAAGCCTACTTGGTCAGGGTGAATGATCTTTTTGATATACTCTTGTATTCTGTTTGCCAATATTTTGTTGAGAATTTTCATAGAAGGAGTTTGGTAGAATTCCTTCTTTTTCTATTTCCTGGAAAAGCTTAAGAAGCAATGGTGTTAGCTCCTCCTTGGAGGTCTGGTAAAATTCAGCAGTGAATCCATCTGGGCCTGGGCTTTTTTTAGTTGGGAGATTATTGATAACTGTTCGGATCTCCAAGATTGTTATAGGTCTATTTAAATGATTAATCTCATTTTGATTTAATTTAAGTAGGTCATATAAATCAAGGAACTCATCCATTTCTTTCAGATTTTCATACTTTGTGGAGTATATGCTTTTATAGTATGTCCCTATGGTTTTTTGAATTTCTCTGGAATCTGTTGTGATGTTACCTTTTTCATCTCTGATTTTATTAATTTGTGTCTCTTCTCTCTTTCTTTTGGTCAGATTTGCTAAGGGTTTATCAATCTTGTTTATCCTTTCAAAGAACCAATTCTTTGTTTCATTAATTCTTTGGATTTTTTTGTTGTTTCTATTTCATTAATTTCTGCCCTAATCTTTATTATTTCTTCCCATCTACTGATTTTTGGTTTGCCTTGTTCTTCTTTTTCCAAGGCTTTAAGGTGAAGCATTGGGGGGGGGAGGGAGGGAATTACCATGGGATATTTTTTTATAATCATGGAAAATGCTAATTAAAAAAAAAAAAACACAGTCAGACACAGACCTTCAACCCGAAAAAAAAAAAAAAAAAAAAGAGAGAGATTTGCTTTGTGTCCTAATATATGGTCTATTTTAGAGAATGTTCCATGTGCTGCTGAAAAGAATGTATATTCTGCAGCATGTGGATGAAATGTCCTGTATATATCTGTTAGGTCCATTCCTTCTATGACCTCATTTAGTCCAGCTGCCTCTCTGTTTATTTTTTCCTGGGATGACCTGTCAATTGATGAGAGTGGGGTGTTAAAGTCACCTACCACCACTGTGTTTGGTGTCATCTGTGACAATAGTTCTAATAGTGTTTGTTTGATGAATTTGGGAGCCCCCATGTTAGGTGCACGTATGTTTAGGCTTGTAATGTCCTCCTGTTGGAGTGTGCCCTTAATCAATATAAAGTGACCTTCCTTATCTTTCTTGACTAACCTTGGACTGAAGTTTACCTTGTCAGATATTAGGATAGCAACCCCTGTTTGTTTTCTAGGCCCATTTGCTTGAAACACCGTTTTCCAACCTTTTACCCTAAGATAATGTCTATCCTTTCTAGAAAGGTGAGTTTCTTGGAGACAACAAATTGTAGGATCCTGCTTTTTTTTTTTTTTTTTTTTTTTTTTGGTTTTCTGAGGTAGGGTCTCACTCTAGCTCAGGCTGACCTGGAATTCACTATGTATTCTCAGGGTGGCCTTGAACTCATGGCAATCCTCCTACCTCTGCCTCCCGAGTGCTGGGATTAAAGGCATGCACCACCACGCCCGGCTTTGGATCCTGCTTTTTAACCCAGTCTGCAAACCTATGTCTTTTGGTTGGGGCATTGAGGCCGTTGATATTAAGAAATGTTATTGAAAGATATGTATTTATGTTTGCCATTTCTTTGTGTGGTTCTGGTTCTACCTTTGCTCTCTTGTGTTAACTAGTATTTGAGTATTGCTTGTTTCTTCCAGGTTCCTTACATGTGTGCTTTTCCTTTTCTTCAGCATGGAAGATTCTATCAAGTATTTTTTGTAGAGCTGATTTTGTCTTCAAATACTCCTTTAACCTGCTTTTGTCATGGAATGTCCTTATTTCTCCATCTATTTGAATGGATAGCTTTGCAGGATAAAGTAACCTTGGTTGACCATTGTTATCTTTCAGAACTTGGAATACATCACTCCAAGCCCTTCTGGCTTTTAAAGTTTGTGTTGAATAATCTGCTGTAATCCTGATGGGCTTGCCTTTGTAGGTAACTTGATTTTTCTCTCTAACTGCTTTCAATATTTTTTCTTTGGTTTGTGTGTTTGGTTGTTTGATAATAATATAGCGAGGAGAAGTTCTTTCCGGGTTTTGTCTGGCTGGGGTTCTAAAGGCTTCCTGTATCTGCATTGGCATCTCTTTCCCAATTTGGGGGAAGTTTTCTTCTATGATTTTGTTGAAGACGCCTGCTATGCCTTTGGAGTGGAATTCTTCTCCTTCTACTATGCCCTGAATTCTTATATTTGATCTTTTCATAGTGTCCCGAATATCTTGAAATTCCCACTCATACTTTTCTATGTTTGTCTTTCTCTTTGTTAGACTGTATTAGATCTGCCACCTGGTCTTCTAGCTTATTCTGTCCTCTCCTTCATCCATTCTACTGGTGAAATTTTCTACAGAGATTTTTATTTCATTAATTGTGTTCTTCATTGCTAGTAATTCTGACTGGTTTTTCTTTATTATTTCTATTTCCTTATTTATGTCTTGTATTGCCTTCTTTATTTCATTAAATTGGTGTCTTGCGTCTTCTTTGATTTCCTCTTTGATTCCTTTGATTTCCTCTTTGATTCCTTTGATTTGTTCTTTGACTTCTTTGAACATATTTACAATCATTCTTTTGAAATCTTTCTTAGGCATTTCCTCTAACTTGTTCTCACTGGAGGTCATTTCTGATGCATTAATACTTTTAGGTAGATTTATATTGTCTTTATTTTTAGTGTTTCTTGTGTTATAATGTATATATTTTTGCATCTTGGATTAAGTTAATGATTGGATTTTCTAGCCAGCTGGATATTCTTAGGTGTATCAATTGATTTGGTGTTATATATCTTCAGGGTAGGAGCTTAAGTTGTTTGGTGTGGCTCTTAAGACTCTCAGAGTATCTACAAAGGTGTTCCTAGGGATTGAGTTTCCTTGCTATGGGAGTAGGCTGAGTGCAATAAAATACAGGTAGATTCTAAAATTTAACTAAACACTGTACACATTCAATCAAAAACAGTACCGAGTATTTATGCAAGAGTAGTTATTATAACAACCAGATCCTCTATCAACAAAGAGGTTAAGATTTCTGGTCTGTTGAGGGATGCAAGTCAGCTTGTGACCAAGTAAGACCCTTCCCTGGTACAATCCCACTTACGTTTTTGGATGGTTTTGGTCTCAGTCAAGTTGCTGGCTGGGTTGTTTGGCTGCTGTTCTGATTTCTGGAGCTGGGCACTGGCTTTTCCTGTGGGGCAAACCGAGCCTGTCAACTGTGGCCCTGCAGATCGGCACCCCCGCTGCTGGAACTGCTACTGCTGTTGCTGAAGCTGCTGCTGCTGGATCCACCGCTGCTGCTGCTGCTGCTGTTGCTGCCACTGCTGGAACTGCCGCTGCTACCGCTGAAGCTGCTGCTGCTGGATCCACCGCTGCTGCTGCTGCTGCTGTTGCTGCCACTGCTGGAACTGCCGCTGCTACCACTGAAGCTGCTGCTGCTGGATCTGCCACTGCTGCTGCTGCCGGATCTGCTGCCACTGGGGCCGCTGTTGCCGGTGCCAGAGCGGCTGATGTTGCTGCTGGACTCTGCTCCTGCTTGGGTCCCGCTGTCGGCTCAAGTTGGCGTGGCCAGGTCCCGGGACCACTGCTCTGTTCGCTGGAGCTGGGCACAGGTGGTGGGGGAGGGGAGGGAGACGCAGCTGCTCTAGTTCTCTCACTGTTCCACGTGTTCTTCTACCTTGTGATCTGCTCCTCCATTGTTCACTGCCACTCTCCCTTCACGTTTCTAGAGTTTGTGGAGAGCTCCGGTGTGAGTGGAAGCTTCCTGCACCTGGCTTTTCCTGTGGCTGTTGTTGTTGTTTTGAGGTAGGGTCTTGCTCTAACCCAGTCTGACCTAGAATTCACTATGTAACTCATGCTGACCTGGAACTCACAGCAATCTTCCTACCTCTGCCTCAGAGTTCTGGGATTAAAGACATGTGCCATGGGCTGGAGAGATGGTGTAGGAGTAAAGGTGCTTGCCTGTGAAGCCTAAGGACCCAGGTTCAATTCCCCAGTACCCACGTAAGCTAGATGCACAAGGTGGCACATGCATCTGGAGTTTGTTTGCAGGGCTGGAGACGCTGGTGGACCCATTCTCTTCCTCTTTCTCTCTCTTTCAAATAAATAAAATAAAAATTAAGCCAGGCATAGTGGCACATGCCTTTAATCCTAGCACTTGGGAGGCAGAGATGGGAGGATAACCATGAGTTCAAGGCCACCCTGAGATTACATAGTGAGTTCCAGGTCAGCCTGGGCTAGAGAGTGAAATCCTACCTTGAAAAAAAAAAAAAAAAAAAGGCACATGCCACCATGCCTGGCCTATCTTTCTTTCTTTTTTTATTTCATTGCTTTTGTATTTTATGTATTTATTTAAAAAGTGGGCAGATAGAAAATGTGCATGCCAGGGCCTCTAGCCACTAGCCACTGCAAACTCCAAACACATGCACCACTTTGTGCATCTGGCTTTACGTGGGTACTGAGGAATCAAACCTGGTCCTTTGGCTTTGCTGGCAAGTGCCTTAGCTGCTAATCCATCTCTCCAGCCCCTCTGTATTTCATTGTTAAGAGATAGCTATATTATTTTCCCCGGTAGCTGTACTATTTTACATTCCCACCAATAGTGTACAGGATTACACTTTCTCCACATTCTTACCAATACTTGATTGCTTGCAATCTTAGAGAAGCAGCAGTTTCTTAGCTATGAACCCAAAAGCACAAGCAAGAGACGATGAAAATAGATAAAATAAACTTCTGGGCTGAGGAGATCACTCAGAGGTTAAAAGTGCTTGTTTGTAAAACCTACTGAGTTCAATTCCTCAGCACCCAGGTAAAGCCATACGCAAAAAGTGGTGCAAGCATTTGGTGTTCATTTGCAGTGGCAAGAGATCATGGGTGTGTGCATGTGTGCGTGCACACTCACACACACACGGAAACAAATTAATTAAAAAACTACCTGGGGGGCTGGAGAGATGGCTTAGAGGTTAAGGTGTTTGCCTGCAAAGCCAAAGGATCCCGGTTCAATTCTCCAGGACCAACATAAACCAGATGCACAAGGGGGTGCATGTATCTGGAGTTCATTTGCAGTGGCTGGAGGCCCTGGCATGTCCATTGTCTCTCTCAAATAAATATATAAAATATATGTAAAAATTAAAAAAAAAAAAAACTACCTGGGAGCTGGAGAGACAGCTTAGCATTTAAGGCACTTGCTTGAGAAGCCTAAGAACTCATGTTTGAATCTCCAAGTCCCCACATAAGATAGATGCACAGTAACACACGTGTGCAATGTTGCACATGCACACAAGGGGATGCACACATTTAGAGTTCATTTGCAGCAGCTGAAGGCCCTGGTGTGCCCATTCTTTCTCTCTCTCTCTCAAATAAACAATAATTTTTAGAAAACTATCTGGAAGCTGGGTATGGTGGTACATGTCTTTAATCCTAGCATTCAGAAAGCAGAGGTAGGAGGATTGCCAAAATTTTGAGGCCAATCTGACATAGTGAATTCCAGGTCAGCCAGAGCTAGAGCAAGACCCTCCTACAAAAAACCGCATACACACACACACACACACACACACACACACACACACACACACACAAAAACTACTTGGGGCTGGAGAGTTGGCTCAGCTGATAAGGCAGTTACCTGCAAAGCCTGATAACACAGGGTCAATTCCTTAGTACCCACATAGGGCTACATGTACAAAGTGGCCCATGTCTGCAGTTTGTCGTGCCAACAGAGACTAACATGTGCTCTCTCTATTTGTAAATAAAATTATTATTCTTATTTATTATTATTATTTTGTTTTTTGGAGGTAGGGTCTCACTCTAGCCCAGGATGACCAGGAATTCACTACGTACTCTCAGGCTGGCCTCCAACTCACAGTGATCCTCCTACCTCTTCTCCCAAGAGCTGGGATTAAAGGCATGTGCCACCATGCCTGGCTATAAAAGTTGTGTTTTTTTTTTTTATTAACTAGGGGGCTGGAGAGATGGTTTAGCGGTTAAGCGCTTGCCTGTGAAGCCTAAGGACCCCAGTTCGAGGCTTGATTCCCCAGGACCTACGTTAGCCAAATGCACAAGGGGGAGCATTTGTTTGCAGTGGCTGAAGGCCCTGGCATGCCCATTCTCTCTTTCTCTCTTGCTCTTTCTCTCTCTGTCTGTTGCTCTCAAATAAATAAATAAAAATAACAAAAAAAATTTTTTTTCAATTAACTAGGGCTGGAGTGATTAAAGTATTTGCCTGTGAAGCCAAAGGACCCAAGTTCAGTTCCCCAGGACCCACATAAGCCAGATGCACAATGTGGCACGTGCATCTTATTTTTTCTCTCTCTCTCCCTCTTTCTCTCTGTGTCTCTGAAATAAAGTTAATAAAAATGTGTGTGTGTGTGTATATATATATTTTAATCTTTTTTTAATTTATTTGAGAGCGACAGACAGAGAGAGAAAGAGGCAGAGAGAGAGAGACTGAGAATGAATGGGTGCTCCAGGGCCTCCAGCCACTGCAAACGAACTCCAGATACGTGCACCCCCTTGTGCATCTGGCTAATGTGGGTCCTGGGGAATTGGCTTAGCGGTTAAGCGCTTGCCTGTGAAGCCTAAGGACCCCGGTTCGAGGCTCGGTTCCCCAGGTCCCACGTTAGCCAGATGCACAAGGGGCGCACGCGTCTGGAGTTCGTTTGCAGAGGCTGGAGGCCCTGGCACGCCCATTCTCTCTCTCTCCCTCTATCTGTCTTTCTCTCTATGTCTGTCGCTCTCAAATAAATAAATAAATAATAATAAAATATTTAAAAAAATAAATAAATAAAAGAATCTGCCTCAAAATAAAACATAAAAAATTTAGGTTTTTGGAATGTATTTGTTTTCTAACTCACTGCCTTACTCCCATTCTTGGGAGTACCTTTCACCTTAAAAAAGAAAAAGAGGGCTGGAGAGATGGCTTAGTGGTTAAGCGCTTGCCTGTGAAGCCTAAGGACCCCGGTTCGAGGCTCGGTTCCCCAGGTCCCACGTTAGCCAGATGCACAAGGGGGCACACGCGTCTGGAGTTCGTTTGCAGAGGCCGGAAGCCCTGGCGCGCCCATTCTCTCTCTCTCTCCCTCTATCTGTCTTTCTCTCTGTGTCTGTCGCTCTCAAATAAATAAATAAAAATTTTTAAAAAAAAAAAAAAGAAAAGAAAAAGAGCTGGGCGTGGTGGTGCCCGCCTTTAATCCCAGCACTTGGGAGGCAGAGGTAGGAGGATCGCCCTAAGTTCAAGGCCACCCTGAGATGACAGAGTTAATTCCAGGTCAGCCTGGACCCGAGTGAGACCCTATCTTGAAAAACAAAAACAAAAACAAAAAAAGGAAAAGAAAGAAAGAAAGGAAAAAAGGAAAAAGAAAAGAAAAGAAACCTGAAGGAAGGATGGCAGGGACCAATGGAGGAGCAGCTAGTGAGGAAGAGGATCACCAGGACCAGCGGAGAGAGAACTTTAGCCACCATCCACAGCCTCCCCTCCCCTGCCACCAGCGCAAGCATCAGAGACCTGGGGAAGGGAGTTCACCTATATACAACATTTGGCTCAGGCAATCAGAGCAGCGATCCAGCCACCCAGCCAGCCTACCTGAGCCCACAGTGTAACAAAGATAGAAGCAAGCAGGAGTGCAGCATAATTTTGACCAAAACCATCTGAAGGTAACTGGTATTACGCCAGGTCAGTATCCACCAAATAAGCCTAGTATGTAGGCCTGAACCGGAAGTGTTAATTGCACCTTCCATGTCGGGATAAATTATATGCTAAATCTGATGGATGGTTGGATTTGCCATTCTTTTTTACTGTTGTTTTCAAGGTAGGGTTTCACTCTAGCTCAGGCTGACCTGGAATTAACTATGTAGTCTCAGGGTGGCCTGGAACTCCTGTTAATCCTCCTACCTCTGCCTCCCGAGTGCTGGGATTAAAGGCATGCACGACCACGCCCAGCTCACCATTCTTAAATAAGCTATATTTTGGGCTTGTCATTTGTTGCTTCCTGATTTATAATGCCTCTGTCTTCTCTTCTGTGGTTCACTAGAGAAGGGTCTCACTTGGCCACAAGCTGACTTGGAACCCTCAACAAACCAGAAATCTTAGCCTCCTAGTTGACAGGAAAGGAAAGGTAGAGGGAGGACTAATCAAAGTCTAAGAGGGTATAAATAAGTCATATGGAATCCTACTTTTTTAGACAACGGAACACTCAGGAGTCATAGATTGTTACTAGAAAATTTTCAGTGCCAGGAATGGGATACCTTCCAGTCAGTTGTTGGTCAGGGAGGTCCCTGATACCCCCAAAACATTACAGGCCATTGCCAAGGCCCTTGGTTTCCCACCAGGAATAGATGGTAAGACCCTATTGCTGAAGATTACACATACTTGAGCTGCAAGATCACTGAGAAACCCTGTTAGAGCTGAGCTAAAAACCTTCTCCATGTAGACAGCTGACAGAAAGCTGGAAAAAGCCACACTGCACGCAGTTCAATGGGAGGGAGAAATCACCAATGAAGATACTCAACATTAGACACTGAAAGCCTTATATTTGGCCTGCCAGGCCAAATGAGCCAACAGATGCAATAGTGGCATGTCTGTTATGGGAGAAACCAACTGCCCTCAGATTTGATTGGAGGACTGCTCCATGGGAGGGAATATACCCCTCATACTAAAAACCTACAACAGGGGAAGTCATGAGCCCTAGGTGTGTAATGTCTGCTGCTATCTGGTTAAATGTATATACTATGCTCACCAAACTGCCCAGTATGCACTTCTCTTAATGTTCATACCCAAATATTAATGGTACTCTCACTTTTGGTTAAAGAACCTTCTTTTTTCAGATGACAGTGACCTTGGGATGACTCAGAAGGCACCATGGTGCTGAGAAGTGACAGAGGAGTGCTCAGCACTGAAATATCTCTATCACACCCTCCAAGGCTCAGGGTCCATTGCGGAAGAGGTGGTGGAAAGAATGTAAGAGCCAAAGGAAGGGTAGGACTCCTTACAATGTGCTCCTCCAGACACAAAATGGCCTGAATATCCATGACCTCACAGTGCCTGACACTACATACACAAGACCATGAAAATAGAAGGAAAAGATCATGCTATCAAAATAAGAGAGACTGATTGAGAGGGGGAGGAGATATGATGGAGAGTGGAGTTTCAAAGGGGGAAGTGGAGCGGGGAGGGAGGGAATTATCATGGAATATTGTTTACAATCATGGAGGTTGTCAATTAAAAAAATAGGGGCTGGGGTGATGGCTTAGTGTTTAAGGCATTTGCCTGCAAAGCCAAAGGACTCAGGTTCAATTCCCTAGGACCCACATTAGCCAGATGCTCATGGTGGTGTATGCCTCTGGAGTTCATTTGCAGTAGCTAGAGGCCCTCACATGCCCATTCTCTCTCTCTCTCCCTCTTTCTCTCTGTCAAATAAATAAAAATTTAAAAACAAAATACATCTAGCTGGTTGTGGTGGTCTACACTTTTAATCCCAGGGGGATAGAGATAGGAAGATCACTGTGAGTTCAGGGCAGCCTGAGACTACATAGTGAATTCCAGGTCAGCCTGGACTAGAGAAAAACCCTACCTCCAAAAATTAAAAAGAAAAAAAAAATCTGGGGAAATAGCTAAGTGGTGGAGCATTTGTCAGACCTGAGCATGTGGGAGGCTGTGAGTTAAATCTCTAATACCACACACACACATAAAATGTCATGTTTGAGCCTTGTGTGGTGGTGCACGCCTTTAATCTCAGCACTCGGGAGGCAGGGAGGCAGAAGTAGAACTGCTGAAAGTTTAAGGCCACCCAGAGACTACATAGTGAATTCCAGGTCAGCCTAGGTGGTACACATCTTTAATCCCAACACTTAGGAGGCAGAGGTAGGAGGATTGCCATGAGTTCAAGGCCAACCTGAGACTACATAGTGAATTCCAGGTCAGCCTGGGCTAGAGCAAAACCCTACCTCAAAAAAATAAAATAAAAATAAAGTCATGTTTAGTGGCATGTGCTTAGGAGTGCAAGATAAGATTGAGCAATATAACAAGACTCTTCTAAAAAAAGAAAATTGGGAGGTGGGCTGGAGAGATGGTTTAGCTGCTAAGGGTACTTGCCTGCAAAACCTAAGGACCCATGTTCAATGTCTCTCCAGATCTTGGTAAGCCAGACACACACAGGCGATGAAAGCACAAGGTTGCACATGCACACTAGATGGCACAAGTCTGGAGTTCGATTGCAGTGGCTGAGGCCCTGGTACACCAATCCTCTCTCTCTTATTCTTGCTCTAAAAAAAATGGAGGTCTGAAGAGAGAGCTCAACAGTTAAGGCACTTGCCCGCACAGTTGAGGACCTAGGTTAGATTCCCCAGTATCCATGTAAAGCCACATACACAAGGTTGTTTATGTATCTGGAGTTCCTTTATAGTGTCTAGAGGCCCTAGCTTGCCCATTCTCTGTATATATCTGCCTCTGTCTCTCAAATAAATAAATCATATTGAAAGGGGGTAGAGTTAGGGTGGCTGGACCACTGAAGGTAAAAAGGGCAGGAAAGTTTTTCTTCTTTCCCTTAGTTCTAAAGAACTGTTGTCTTTCATAGGATTTAAACATTGTGGTTGGTCAAGTTAAGCTAATCTCTTCCTGAGACAGCCTCTAGACCTAACTGATCAGCTGGCCCTCTGGTTTACCAGGGTCAAAAGACAGCCTACCACCCCAAGGTTATAAACACTTTTGCAAGGGGAGGGCAGGCTGTCTTTCTGATCACCTGGGAACTTCCAGCTGTGGGTGAGTTTTTCTCTCAGCTGGGCCTGAGCTGGCTCAACCAGGAGGGGCTCAGCCTAGGCACTAGCCCAGGCCCAGCAGAGAGGGACCCCTAGCCCTTACTCTCGGCATGGTTTCTTTATCTCCTCAAACTCCCTACATGGCAGGAGTTCTTTGAACTCTCTTTTCTCTTTTCTTTCCACACTTTTTTTCCCAGATCAGTCTGGTCACATGGACTCCTGAGCTAGCGTGGCCCACATGGGCTTCTGGGCTCCACGTGGTACACTTGTCTTCTCCCCACTTTGTTTCCCCTTATCTCTCAGCCTTCCCCTTCCCACACCCCTTTGTAAAATCTTATTTCCTTCTTGATTTCTTCATTGACCCATTCATCATTTAGTAGTGTATTGCTCTATAGCTTTTCTTGCTATTGATTTGTAGTTTGATTCCATTGTGATCAGATAGTGCAAGGAATTATTTCAATTTTCCTGTATTCGTTAAGATTTGTTTTGTGTCCTAGTATATGGTCTATTTTAGAGAATGTTCCATGTGCTGCTGAAAAGAATGTGTATTCTGCAGCATTTGGATGAAATGTCCTGTAGATATCTGCTAGGTCCATTTGTTCTATAACCTCACTTAATCCAGATGCATCTCTGTTTAATTTTTGCCAGGATGACTGGTCAGTTGATGAGAGTGGGGTCTTAAAGTCACCCACTACAACTGTGTTTGTTGTTATCTGTGACATTAGTTCTAATAGTGTTTGTTTGATGAAGTTGGAAACCCCCATGTTAGGTGCGTATATGTTTAGGATTGTAATGTCCTCCTGTTGGAGTGTGCCCTTAATCAATATAAAATGACCTTCCTTATCTTTCCTAACTAATGTTGGACTGAAGTCTACCTTGTTAGATATTAGAATAGCAACCCCTGCTTGTTTTCTAGGCCCATTTGCTTGAAACATCATTTTCCAACCTTTCACCCTAAATGTCCATCCTTTGTAGAAAGGTGAGTTTCTTGGAGGCAACAAACTGAAGGATCCTGCTATTTAACCAAGTCTGCAAACCTATGTCTTTTGGTCCTTTGTAAAATCTGAATAAAATGTGATATTTTCAAAATCATTCTCTTGAATCTGGAATTGCTAAATCTTTTTTTTTTCTTTTCAATTTATTTTTATTAACAACTTCCATGATTATAAAAAATATTCCATGGTAATTCCTCCCCCTACTTTCCCCTTTGAAACTCCATTCTCCATATCCCCCCATCTCAATCAGTCTTTTATTTTAACGTCATGATCTTTTCCTCCTATTATGATGGTCTTATGTAGGTAGTGTCATGTCAGGCACTGTGAGGTCATGGATATCCAGGCCATTTTGTGTCGGGGGGGGGGGGAGTGGAATTGCCAATTCTTTGGTTAGTTTGCAGATATTTACTCAGGGCTTGGGGTTCCAGTTAGCATTCCAGAACCCCAATTTCCCCATTACAATATATTTATATGTACATAGACACACACATATATACGTGTGTGGGTAGCACATGCCTGTAATCCCAGAATTTGGGACGCAGAAGTCGGTGGATTGCCTTGAGTTTGAAGTTACCCTGAGACTACATAGTAAATTCCATATCAGCCTGGACTAGACCTCAAAAACCCTGGTGGCTCATGGCTGTAATCCCAGCACTTGACAGTCTGAGATAGGAAAACTGTTGTGAGTTTGAGGACAGCCTGGGCTATAAAGTGAGTTTCAGATCAGCCTAAGATAAAGTGAGATTTAGCCCAAGCTAATCTCAAACTGGGTATTAGCTGAGAATGACTTTGAACTTCTAATCTTCCTGCCTCTACCTCTTGAATGCTAAGATTACAGGTGCACCCAGTGTATGCAGTGCTGGGGCTAGAACCCAGACCCTCATGCATTCTATGCAAGTACATTATCAACTGAGCTACATCCTCAGCCCTCAAAAAAAAAAAAAAATATATATATATATATATATATATATACACATACATACATATATGGCTTAGTGGTGAAGGCACTTGCCTGGCAGCACACACCTTTAATCCAAGCATTCTGGAAGCAGAGGTAGGAGGATCTTCATGAGTTCGAGGTCAACCTGAGAGTACATGTGAATTCCAGGTCAGCCTCAGCTAGAGTGAGACCCTACCTGGAAAAAAAGAATTAGTAAAGATTATTTGAACAAAGAAAGCAACAGGGGGAAAAAACATTTCAGGGCTGGAGAGATGAGATGGCTCAGTGAGTGGTTAAGGTACTTACTGGCAAAGCCAAAGGACCTAGGTTCAATTTCCCAGTACCCATGTAAAGCCAGATGCACAAAGTGGTGCATACATCTAGAGTTCATTTGCAGTGTCTAGAATTCCTGGCACACCCATTCTCTCTGTCTCTCAAATAAATAGTTAGTTGTGTTTTTGTTGTTGTTGTTGTTTAAGGTTTGAGAATCTGGCAGTACCTAGGCCAAAGCAAGTTCTGAAAAATGCCAGCTCACAACCTGACCTGACATTTACAGAGAAGTGAGGTCACAACATGATTTAGACACAGGGGCCCTGGTAAGTGCTTGTCCCAGCATTTGGGAAGTGGAGGACATGACAGTACAGTGGTTAGTACTGTGCATTGTGGGAAGTGGAGGTCCGTGTCAGCGAGGATCAGGTAAGACCAAGCTCAGTTACACAACAAGTTCCCACCAGGGCTACATGAGACCCTGACTCAAATAAAAGGAGGAGGGATGGCATGTTTGGCATAGTACCTGGCTTGTATAGTGCATTTAAATGTTCCCATCTTGCCAGCAAGTCCTAGAATCCCAACTTGCAGAAGGCTGAAGGAGGAGGAACATGTGACTGGGGGGAAGGGTAGTTTTGGGGATAGAACCTAGGGCTTTGCCTCCAGATCCAGAGGCCAGCTTGGGCTATATGGCAAACACTGTCTCAAACAAAACCACAATAAGCTGGGTGTGGTGGAATGTGCATTTGATCCCAGGCAGAGATAGGAGGATCTCTATGAGATCAAGACAACCCTGAGGCTACATAGTGAATTCCAGGTCAGCCTAGAGTGAGACCCTACCTCAAAATTAAATAATAATAATAATAATAATAATAACCCAATCAGTTGGTCATGGTGGTGCATGGCTTTAATCCCAGCACTTAGGAGGCAGAAGTAGGATTGTTGTGAGTGCGAGGCCACCCTGAAACTGCACAGTGAATTCCCAATCAGCCTAGGCTAATGTGAGACACTACCTCAAAATTTATTTTTTTTAATTAATTAATTTATTTATTTATTTGAGAGCGACAGACACAGAGAGAAAGACAGATAGAGGGAGAGAGAGAGAATGGGCGCGCCAGGGCCTCCAGCCACTGCAAACGAACTCCAGACGCGTGCGCCCCCTTGTGCATCTGGCTAACGTGGGACCTGGGGAACCGAGCCTCGAACCGGGGTCCTTAGGCTTCACAGGCAAGCACTTAACCGCTAAGCCATCTCTCCAGCCCTACCTCAAAATTTAAAAAAAAAAAAGGAGTTCTGTATATGTGTATGCCAGGGTGCCTGGTTACTGCAAATAAACACCAGATCTATGCACCTGGCTTTATGAATAGAACCAACAGACTTTACAAGCAGGTGCCTTTCACTACTAAAACATCTCCTTAGGTCTGCAGTGACTTTTGTTGTTGCTATAGGCTGCTTGTTGTTTTTGTTTGTTTGTTTGTTTGTTTTGTTATTTTTCAAGGTAGGGTTTCACTCTAGCTCAGGCTGGCCTGGAATTCACTATGTAGTCTCAGGGTGGCCTCAAACTCATGGTGATCCTCCTACCTCTGCCTCCCAAGTGCTGGAATTAAAGGTGTGTGCCACCACGCCAGGCTTGGAGTTGTTTTTCTGCTTTCATTTTTTACTTATTTTTTTATTATTTTAATTTTTTTCATTTATTTATTTGAGAGAGAGAGGAAAGAGGCAGATAGAGAATGGGCACATCAGGGCCTCTAGCCACTGCAAATGAACTCCAGGTGCATGCACACCCATTTGCATCTGGCTTATGTGGGTCCTGGGGGTTGAACCTGTGTCCTTTGGCTTTGCAGGCAAACACCTTAACCACTAAGCCACCTCACCAGCCCTACTTTTTATTTTTGAAGCAGTATCTGTAGCCTAGGCTGTCCTGGATCTCACTCTATAGCCCAGGTTGGCCTCAAATTCATAGACATGCTCCTACCTCGGCCTTCCAAGTACTGGGATTAAAGGTGTGCACCACCATGCCCAGCTTGGAGTTGTTTTTCTGCTTTCATATTTCACTTCTTATTTATTTGCTTCTAATTTTATTTATTAAAGTTGTGTGACACCATGCCCAGCATATATATATGTATGTGTATATATATATATATATATATATATATATATATATATATATATATATGTATATATATTTTTTTTGAGGTAGGGTCTCATTTTAGCCCAGGCTGACCTGGAATTCACTATGGAGTCTCAGGGTGGCCTTGAACTCACGGACTCCTCCTACCTCTGCTTCCTGAGTGTTGGGATTAAAGGCGTGCGCCACCATGCCCGGCTTATTTATTTATATATATATATATATATATATATATATATATATATATATATATATATAATATTTAGTATTTCACTTGAGAGAGGCAGATAAAGACAGAAAGCGGGTGTACCAGAGTCTCTAGATACTGCAAATTCCAGGTGCATACACCATCTAGTGCATTTGACTCTATGTGGATACTGGGGAATGGAACTGGGGTCCTTAGGTTTTTCAGGCAAGTGCCTTACCTGTTGAACCATCTCTCCAGCCCAGGAATTATATAATTTTTAATATTTTATTTTTATTTATTTATTTCAGAGAGAGAGAGAGATGGAAAGAGAGAAAATGGATGTACCAGGGCCTCCAGGCACTGCAAATGAACTCCAGAGCATGCAACACTTTGTGCATCTGGCTTATGTTGGTCATGGGGAATAAAACCTATGTCCTTTGGCTTGCTGGCAAGTGCTTTAACTGCTAAGCCATTTCTCCAGCCCCCAGGAATTATATATATATTTTTAAATTTTATTTATTATTTTTTAACATTTTATTTATTTGAGAGACACAGAGAGGAAGAGGCAGGCAGAAAGAGAAGAATGGGCACACCAGGGCCTATAGCCACTGCAAATGAACTCCAGATTCATGTGCCCCTTTGCATCTGGCTCATGTAGGTCCTGGGAATTGAAATGGGGTCCTTAGGCTTCACAGGCAAACACCTTAACTGCTAAGCCATTTCCCCAGTCCTTTTTTTTTTGTGGTAGGGTTCCATTCTAGCCCAGGCTGACCTGGAATTAACTATGTAATCTCAGGGAGGCCTAGAAGTCCTGGTGATCCTACCACTGCCTCCTGAATGCTGGGACTAAAGGTGTGTGCCACCACACCCAGCTTAGTTATTTTTATTTATTTTTGATGTAAAGTCTCCCTCTAGGCCAGGCTGACCTGGAATTCACTATGTAATCTCAGGGTGGCCTTGAACTCACAGTGATCCTCCTACCTCTGCCTCCTGAGTGTTAGGATTAAAGGCATGCACCACCACACTCGGCTTATTTATTAAATATTTTAGTTTTATTTATTTGACAAAGAAAGAGAGAGACAGAGAGAGAGAGAGAATGGGTATGCGAGACCCTTCAACCACTGCAGACGAACTCCAGACCCGTACACCTCCTTGAGCATCTGGCTAACATGTGTCTTGGGGAATCAAACCAGGGTTCTTTGGCTTTGCAGGCAAACGCCTTAACCGAGAGGGGTGGGGGGTAGGGAAAATGGGTGCACCAGGGCCTTCAGCCATTGTAAATGAACTTCAGATGCATGTGTCACCTTATGTATCTGGTTTATTAGGGTCCCAGGGAATAGAACCTGGGTCCTTTGGCTTTTGCCGCCAAACCTCTTAAGTGCTAGTCCATCTCTCCAGCCCTCAGTTGTATTTTGTTTTTCAAGGTAGGGTCTCACTCTAGCCCAGGCTGACCTGGAATTCACTATGGAGTCTCAGGGTGGGAGTCTCAGGGTGGCCTTGAACTCATGGCAATCCTCCTACCTCTGCCTCCTGAGTGCTGGGATTAAAGGCGTGCACTATCACGTCCGGCTCAGTTGTAATTTTAAAAGATAGTATATTAAGGAAGACTGGAAATATACAGCTATTGGTAAAGTGCTTGCCTAGTGTGTGTAAGAGGCCTTTTGTTCAAAACCGAGTACCATAAAAAATATATACGTGTGTATGTGTATGTAAAAGTAATTGAAAGCTGGGTGTGGTGGGTCACACCCGTAAGCAATACCAGCATTTGAGGCTGAGGCAGGGGATCCCTATGAATTTGAGGCCAGCCAGGTGTACACAGTGAGACCCAGTCTCAAAAGAATAAATTAAAAAAAAAAATTAGGGTATGGTGGTGCACGCCTTTGATCCCAACGCTCAAGAGGCTATGGTAGAAGGATCGTTGTGAGCTGGAGGCCAATGTGAGACCATATAGTGAATTCCAGGTCAGCTTGGGCTAGAGCAAGACCCTACCTGGAAAACCTAAATAAATAAATAAAATAGTTTTAAAAAACCAAGTCGTTAATCAGTAATCCCATCTTCATCTGCACCTTAATACAGATGTAATCTTAGATAAGCCTTTGAGATTGCCTAGAAGGTATGCAATCAGGATTCTCTTGCCTTTTTGTTTGTTTTTTTTCCAGGCAGGGTCTCACTCATGCCCAGGCCAGCCTGAAGCTCACCACGTAGGCCCAGGGTGGCCTTCCACTCACGGCGATCCTCCTACCTCTGCCTCCCGAGTGCGGGGATTAAAGGGCGTGCGGCACCACGCCCGCCCCGCGCGTCTGCTGCCTTTTAAATTAGAAGTTTGTGCAAAGCGGCGGTGGGAGATGGTCTGAGGCGGCCTTTCTGGAGCCCAGGCCTGGGACGCCGGACGAGCGCCGCGACCCTGGAGGCGCCCAAAGGGGCGCTGCACACCTGACCCGCGGGCCGCCGCCACCTGAGCCCGTCCCCACGGGGGTATTTGAGGAAGCGCCTCCCACACCCGCCCACCGGCGGCTCTCCCGGGCTCTCCCACACTCGGCCGGCTCTCCTCAAACGTGGATCTCCAACTCCAGGATCCCGACTTCTGGAACAGCCTCCATGGCCAGGTCCCGGGCTTGCTGGACTGGGATCTGGGCAACGAGGCCTTGCTGGCCTGCACCACCTCGCACCTGCCCTTGTGGGAGCAGAACCGTGAGTCGCGTGGGCGCGGGCGGGGCTCCACGCGTGACCTCCAGGCCCCGGGCCCGCCACCCTCGGCCGTAGGCCCCACGCGAGGGCTGGGTGGCTTTTATTTTGACGGGGAGCCCCCGCGGGCAGTCCCGGCCGCCCGCCGGGTACCGGGCTTTCTTCACTAGCTCTCCACACTCCAGAACATTCTAGGCCTCGTCAGAGCCTTGGCGCCTGCGCAGTGCCGTTTGGCCTACTGAAGATTATTTCTCCCTGAAATACTCTTCTTTGACGACGTTCAGGACTGGGGAGGCAGTTAAAGGTTCTCGCTTGCAAAGTCTGATGGCCTGGGTTCCATTCCTTGGAGCCTGAAGGCGCGCATGCGTCTGGAGTTCCTCTGTGGTGGCTGCTGGGCCTGGAATGCCCCTAGTCAGCTCGTCTACCTCTAATTGTGTGGGCGCCACTCAGCCTCTGTACCAAATAAGAAATTTTTTGCTTTGTTTTGTTGAGGTAGGGTCTCACAATACCGCAGGCTGACCTGAAATTCACCATGTAGTCTCAGGGTGGCCTTGAACTCACAATGATCCTCCTACCTCTGTCTCCCGAGTGCTGGAATTAAAGGCGTGCGCCACCACGCCTCGCTATTTATTATTACTATTTTCTAAAACAGTTTTAGTTTTATTTATTTATTTGAGAGCAACAGATAGAGAGAAAGAAGCAGAGAATGGGCGCGCCAGGGCTTCCAGCCACTACTGCAAATGAACTCCAGATGCTTGTGCCCCCTTGTGCATCTGGCTAACATGGGTCCTGGGGAATGGAGCCTCGAACCGAGGACCTTAGGCTTCACAGGCAAGCGCTTAACCGCTAAGCCATCTCTCCAGCCCCTATTATTATTATTTTAACAAATATTTTATTTACTTGAAACAGACAGAGGGGGAGGAGGATGGCCATGTCAGGGCCTCTAGCCACTGTGAAGGAACTCCAGTCGTATGTGCCACCTTCTGTATCTGTTTTACGTGAGTCCTTGGGAATCCAATCAGGGTCCTTAGGCTTCATAGGCAAATACCTTAACTACTAAGCTTCCTCTCAAGCCCAAGAATATATATTATTTATTTATGTATTTATTTGAGAGATAGAGGGAGAAAGAGGAAGAAGCAGATAGAATGGGCAGGCCAGGGCTTCCAGCCACTGCAAAGGAACTCCAGATGAGTGCGCCACCTTGTGTATCTGGCTCATGTGGGAACAGGGCAATTGAACCTGGGTCCTTAGGCTTTGCAGGCATGCACCTTAACTACTGGGCAATCTCTCCAGTTTATTTATTTTAATTTTGTATAACTAACAACTTCCAGGATTGTAAACAACATCCTATGGTAATTCCCTCCCTCACTCCCTCTCTTCCTTCCCCCACTTTCCCCTTTGAAACTCCACTCTTCATCATATCCCCTCCCCCTCTCAGTCTTTTATTTTTCTCAAATTTCTTTAAATATTTTATTTGCATTTATTTATTTGAGAGAGACAGAGTCAGACAGAGGGAGAGAGAGAGAGAAAGAGAGAGAATGGGCACACCAGGGCATCTAGCCACTGCAAACGAACTCCAGATGCATGTGCCATCTTGTGCATCTGGTTTACATGGGTCCTGGGGAATCGAACTGAGGTCCTTTGGCTTTGTAGGCAAACGCCTTAACCGCTAAGCCATCTCTCCAGCCCTGATTTTTGTGGGGTTTTTTTGCAGCTTTTGTTTTTTTGTTTTTTTGTTTTTTTTTTTTTGGTTTTTTGAGGTAGGGTCTCACTCTAGCCCAGGCTGACCTGGAATTCACTATGTAGTCTCAGGGTGGCCTCGAACTCATGGCGATCCTCCTACCTCTGCCTCCCGAGTGCTGGGATTAAAGGCGTGCACCACCACGCCTGGCTTTTTTCTCAATTTTTATTAACATCTTCCATGATTATAAAAAATATCCCTCCCCCCCACTTTCCCCTTTGAAATTCCATTCTCCATCATATCCCCTCCCCATCTCAGTCTCTCTTTTATTTTGATGTCATCATCTTTTCCTCCTATTATGAAGGTCTTATGTAGGGTAGTGTCAGGTGCTGTGAGGTCGTGGATATCCGGGCCAGTTTGTGTGTGGGGGGAGCACATTGTAAGGAGTCCCACCCTTCCTTTGGCTCTTACATTCTTTCCGCCACCTCTTCTGCAGTGGACCCTGAGCCTTGGAAGGTGTGATAGAGATATTGCAGTGCTCAGCACTCCTGTCACTTCTTTCCAGCTCCATGATGCCTTCTGAGTCATTCCAAGGTCACTGACATCTGAAAAAAGAAGGTTCTCTAATGAAAAAGTGAGAGTAGCATTAATATATGGATATGAACATTAAGAGAAGTGCTTACTGGGCAGTTTGTTGAGCATAGTATATACATTTAGCCAAACAGTAGCAGATGTTACACCCCTAGGGCTCATGACTACCCCTGTTGTGGATTTTCAGTATCAGGGATTATTCCCTCCCATGAAGTGAGCCTCCCTCCAGTCAAATTAGAGGGCAGTTGCTTTCCACCACGTCAGACAAGTCTCTATTGTACCCGTTGGCTCATTTGGCCTTTTTGGCCAAATAAATATAAAGCTTGCAGTGTCCACTGTTGAGTATCTTCACTGGTGATTTCTCTCTCTCCCATTGAACTGCATGCAGTGTGGCTTTTTCCAGCTTTCTGTCAGCTGGTCTACATGGAAGAGGTTTTCAGCTCAGCTCCATCAGGATTTCTCAGTGACCTCACAGCCCAAATATGTGCAGTCTTCAGCAATAGGGTCTTACCATCTCTACCTGGTGGGAAACCAAGGGCCTCTGCAATGGTCTATAACGTTTGGGCGGGGGGCATCAGGGACCTCCCTGAAGAATATATTTTTAAAAATTATTTATTTGGTGCCTGGTGTGGTGGCACACGCCTTTAATCCCAGCACTTGGGAGGCAGAGGTAGGTGGATCTCCTTGAGTTGAGGCCACCCTGAGATTACACGGTGAATTCCAGGTCAGCGTGGGCTGGAATGAGACCCTTCCTCAAAAACAAAACAAACAAAAAAATTACTGATTTGGGAGCCGGGTGTGATGGTGCACACCTTAATTTTTTTTTTTATTAATTAGCTTTGTATTCAGCAAATACAGTTTGGTACCATTATTAGGCTCATCAGTGACCTACCCCCTCCCCTTGGCCCCTCCTTGATAAGGTATATGGGTCATGCATTGTGGAGTTAGCCCAATTATAGGTAAGATAAATGTCTCTGCATATCATGACCCAACATGTGGCTCTGACATTCTTTCTGCCCCCTCTTCCACAAAATTTCCCTGAGCCATGTTGGGTTCATTTTTGGTCTGCTTCAGTGATGAGGTGTTGGGGGCCTCTGGGTCTCTGGATCTCTAATTTGATAGGAGTTGATTTTTCTCTGTGTTGATCTCCTTCCCCCTTGTGCTGGTATCCGGTACACACCTTTAATCCCAGCACTGGGTAGGCAGAGGTAGGGGGCTTGCTGTGAGTTCAAGGCCACCCTGAGACTAGAGTGAATTTCAGGTCACTCTGGGGTACAGCGAGACCCTACTTAAAAAAAAATTATATATATATATTATATATATATATTAGTGTTGGAGAGATTGCCTAGTGGTTAAGGCACTTGTCTGCATAACCTAAGGACTCATTTGACTCTCCAAGTCATGTATAAACCAGCTGCACAAAGTCAAGCAAGTTGTGCAAGCTCACACATGTGCACAATGTGGTGCAAGTGTATGGAGTTCTATTGCAGTGTCTGGAGGCTTTAGCATGTAAATTAACACTTTTTCTTTTTTTTTTTTTTTGGTTTTCTGAGGTAGGGTCTCACTGTAGCCCAGGCTGACCTGGAATTCACTCTGTAGTCTCAGGGTGGCCTCGAACTCACAGCAATCCTCCTACCTCTGCCTCCCAAGTGCTGGGATTAAAGACATGCATCACCATGCCTGGCTTAATTAACTCTCTTTCTTTCTATCTTTTTTTTTTTTTTCTTTTTGGTTTTTCCAGGTAGAATCTCACTCTATCCCAGGCTGACCTAGAATTTACTATGTAGTCTAAGGATGGCATCGAACTCAGTGATCCTTCTACTTCCCTCCCAAGTGCTGGGATGAAAGGCGTGTGCCACCACACCCGGCCATTTCTCTCTCTCTCTCTCTCTCTCTCTCTCTCTCTTACTCTCTTGCTTAAAAAGAAAGGCCATTCTGTTGGGCTTCGCCCCCGCCCACAAAAAAAGAAAATCTTTATTTTTTTAAAATTCATTTTATAGCCAGGTGTTGTGGTACAAGCCTTTAACCCAAACACTCGGGAGGCAGAGGTAGGAGGATTGCCATGAATTCGAGGCCACCCTGAGACTCTATATTGAATTCCAGGTCAGCCTGGACCAGAGTGAGACCCTACCTTATATTTATTTGAAGCAAGAAGAGAGACAGAGAGAAAATGGGCATGCCAGGGCCTCTAGACACTGCAAATGAAATCCAGAAGCATGTACCACTTTGTGCATCTGGCTTTACATGGGTACTGGGGAAGAATTGAACTCCGGTCATTAGGCTTTGCAGGCAAGTGCCTTAACTGCTGAGCAATCTCTCCTGTCCAAAGAAAAATTATTTATTTATGTGTGAGTGTGCAAGCGCTCCGGGACATCTTGCTGCTGAGATGAACACCAGAGGCTTAGGCAAGTGGGACAGGGAGGGCTTATGTGTGTGGTTTAGGAATTGAACCCAGGCTGGTAAACTGAGCCCTTCATGAGTTCCCCAGTCTGACCTTTCCAAGCAAGCATCCTAACCACTGAGTGTCTCCCCCATCCCTTTGTGGTCTTTTTTTTAACTTATTTATTTAGTGAGAGGGAGAGAGAGAAAATTGGCCAGCCAGTACAATAGAACCCCAGACGCTTATGCTACCTACTGGGCATATACGACCTTGTGTTTGCCTCACCTTTGTGCATCTGGCTTTCATGGGATCTGGAGAATAGCACATGGGTCTTTAGGCTTCACAGACAAATGCCTTACCTGCTAAACCATCTCCAGCCCCATGGTGGTCTTTTAAAACATTTTTTTTCCTTCTTGGACTTCAACAAAGAAAAAACAAAACATTGGCTGGAGAGATGGCTTAGTGCTTGCCTATGAAGCCTACGGACCCTGGTTCGAGGCTCAATTCCCCAGGACCCACGTTAGCCAGATGGCTGGAAGCCCTGGCACGCCCATTCTCTCTCTCTGTCTGTTGCTCTCAAATAAATAAAATAAACAAAAAATTAAAAAAGAAAGACAAAACAAAACATTACAACTCTTAAGAACTGTATGACTCAGCTACTCAGTTAAGATTGAGCATAGGAGATTCAGGACAGGCTGGTCAACACAGCTGGACTATTAAAAACAAAACTGATAGATGACACCTAAAGTTGTTGGCTGATTGGAAGAAAAAGTTATCTTGTCCTCAGATGGAGAAGGCTTCTTTTTCTTTTCTTTTTCTTTTTCTTTTTTTCTTTTTTTTGGTTGGTTGGTTTTTCAAGGTAGGGTTTCACTCTAGTTCAGGCTGACCTGGAATTCACTCTGTAGTCTCAGGGTAACCTTGAACTCATGGCAATCCTCCTACCTCTGCCTCCCAACTGCTGGGATTAAAGGTGTGCACCACCGTGCCTGGCTGGGTTTTTGTTTGTTTGTTTGTTTTTTTAGAATTTTATTTGAAAGAGAAGGGTAGAGAGAGAATGGGCACACCCAAGCCACTGCAAATTAACTCCAGACCCAGGCACCACCTTGTGTATCTGACTTACTTGGATACTGGGGAACCAAACCTAGGCTTTGCAGGCAAATGCTTTACCTGCTAAGCCTTCTCTCTAGCACTTGGTTTTGCTTTTGTTCTTTGTTTTGAGGCTAAGTCTTTCTCTGGCTGATCTGAAACTCACTCTATCCTAGGCATGCCTTAAACTCACAAGGATCCTCCTCCTCCCTCTGCCTCCCTATTGCTGGGATCAAAGACATGTACCACCCTGCCCAGCTACAGAAGGCTTGAGGACACATCTGCCAAGGAAGATCAGCAATTGTGCTCTGGATTTGTTGATTTGGAGTTACTTACCAGTCATCTGAGTAGAAATATTGAGTAGGCACTTGAATAAAGAGCCTGGAGTACATGGTGGCACACACCTTTAATTCCAGCACTCAGGAGGCAGAGGATCACAGTGAGTTTGAGGCCAGCCTGAGACTACATAGTGAATTCTATGCCAGCTTGGGCCTAGAGCAAGACCATATTTGGAAAAACCTTTAAAAAAAAAAATTAAAAAGAGCCTGGAGTTTATGAGAAATTTGTGGGTTGCCAATATAAACTTTAAAAATCTTTGGGACTGGGTCTGGAGAGATGGTTTAGTGGGTAAGGTGCTTGCCTGTGAAGCCTAACAACCCAGGTTCAATTCTCCAAGTCCCACATAAGCCAGATGCACCTGGTGGCGCATGCATATGGAGTTCACTTGCAGTGGCTAGAGGTTCTGGTGTGCCCATTGTCTCTCTCTCTCTCCTCCTGTCTCAAGTAAATAAATAAATAAAATCTTTAAAAAAAAATCTTGGTGACTAGAGGGATTGCTTAATGGTTAGAGCATTTGTCTGCAAAGCCAAAGGAACTTGGTTTGATTCTCCAGGACCCACGTTAGCCAGATGCACAAGGGGATGCGTGCGTTTGGAGTTCATTTGCAGTGGCTGGAGGTCCTGGCACACTCATATTCTCTCTCTCTCTCTGTCAAAACAAATAAAAATAAAATATTTTTTTAAATCTTTGGGATATGGGTAGCATTTAAGGAGTGAAAATAGGTGACCAAGGCTGAATCTTGGGGACATTCCATTGTAAACACTTGAGAGAAGAGTTTACTATCACAAAAAGGTGACCTAGATCTCATTGTATAGCCTCAGGCTGGCCTCCAACTCACAACTATTCACCTACTTCTGCTCCCCAAATGCTGGGATTACAGGCCTGGGGCTTGTCCACTTTTTGTTGTTGTTTGCTTTTTGATAGCCCAGACTGGCTTGTAATTCACTACATATTCTCTGCTTCCTGAGTGCTGGTATTAAAGGTGTGCACCACCACGCCCAGCCTGAACAGCTGGTTGGGTAGTGGTGCACTTTGTTGAAACAAAGAATACAGGAGGGAGAACAAGAAAATGGAATTGAGTTTTAGAATGTTGAGTTTGAAACTGGTAATCCTGCCAGGTTTAGGTAGGAGAATGGAGAGTTTGAAGCCAGCCTGGGCTATTTAGTGAGACCATATCTTGGGAAGAGGGAAAGAAAATAAAAAGGAATGAGAGATGAGTTTGCCTCAGACTACCCAAGAAATGCCATCCAGTAAGCAGCTTTATTTAAGAGACTAGCAAAGTGTGGTCTAGAGGTAAAATTTGAGAACCCTGGATTTATTGATGGTGAATGATAAACACTGACATGAATGAGATTATTCAGAATAACGTAGGTGGAGTGAGAGAAAAAAGAATGCAGGGCTGGAGCGATGGCTTAGCAATTAAAGTGCTTGCCTGCAAGTCTGACAGCCCAGGTTCAAATCCCTAGGACCCACATAAAGCCAGATGCACAAGGTGGCACACGCATCTGGAGTTTGTTTGCAGAAGGTCCTGGTGCAATCCTTTCTCTCCTTCCTTCTTTCCCTGTGTGCAAATAATTATAAATTCTTAAAAAAGAAGAGTTCAGAGGAGACTGAAAAGGTCAGAGAGTGAAGGGAACACCAATAGGATGTAACCTCATGACCCCAAGGCCAGGCTCATACCAAGTCCCAGGAGATCTTTAAGGCCCAGCATCAAGGGGTCACGGTAGTAACTCTACAGTGTCTTGACCTTCTTGTCTTTTTGCCAGTGGCCAAATACAAACTCCAGATAATTGAGCCACCAAAACTGCCTCTGAAAAAGAAACCCAACGCTGATAAAGACGGTAAGAGTCATGAGTTCTACAAACTAGGCTCTATGTCCTGGGCTGGTATCACAGGGACACCCAAAGCCAGTGAGCTGTGGCACAGTCTGCTTTTGCTCTGCACAGGTCCAGCTATTGAGCCCAACCCATGGATGTGGGTGAACCCCAACATCGTGTATCCCCCTGGCAAGCTGGAGGTGAAAGAACGTAAAGTGGAGGGCCTGCCAAGCACACGTCTGTCCCGTCAGCCACTCCTGAAGAAGGAGGAAGCCAGCTCTTCAGACACCTCACAGGCACGGTCACTGTTGCCTTCCTCTAGTGAGCAGCCGCTGGCCTGGAAACGGAAGGAGCTCAAGCAGAAGCAGCCGCGGAAGCGTTCTGCCTCTTGCCCTAGTTCCTGGGAGGTAGGGATTGCTGGGCTGTGAGCCAGCCTTGGGTAGTATGCAGGGTGGGCACAGCGCTGAAGCGTCAGCATTTGGGTTTCTGAGGGTCAATAAAAGTATTCAGGCTCAGAAATGACAACCTGTAGCCTCGCACTGAGAAGCCAGGATGGTGGTCCTAGACTGCGCGCCTCTTCTGCCATTGCACCCCAGAGCTGAGGCCAAGGAGGCAGGACCAGTTCCTACTCTGTGCTCCTCTAGCTTACAGAAGAGGAGGAGGAGGAGGCCAAGGACCAGGATGACAGCTCCTCTGTGGCTCTCCCATCCCCTCACACAAGGGTCCCCCTCCAAAGTCGGAGGCTTCTTCGGCAAGCCATCAGCCCAGAGGGGAGGCTCTGGTCCCGGCCCCCTCTCAATTACTTCCACCTAATTGCCCTGGCACTAAGAAACAGTCCCCCCTGTGGCCTCAACGTGCAGCAGATCTACAGTTTCACTCGGTATGTGCCCAAGGGGCCCTGTGAGGAGGGAAAAAGGGAGGGTCAGGGTCTGTTGCCTTCCAACCTGGCCCTTGGCTGCTGACTCAGTTCCACATTTGGGCCTGAGGACATGTGCCTTCCCAGTTCTCTTTCCCCAGGCAAGTGCTTGCCTAACCAACCACCACTTTAGGCTTAAAATTTTAGCCCTCCCTCAAAAGAGTAATCTACCAGGTTCAGACAATAGCTCCTCCCACATTCCCTCTTAAGATTAGCTAGAATAAAATCCAATTTTCCCAACATTGACCCTCATTTAATTCTCCTTGGATTGTTCTGCCTGTAAAGCACCCTGTATCCCCAGGGGCACCTTATTGAAAGTTGCATTTAGTGATTTAATAGTGTGTGTGCATGTATGGTCTTCAGAATTGAACCCAGGACCTCACAGCTTTTTCTTTCTTTTTTTTTTTTTTTAATGAGAGAGTGTTGGCGAGCCAGGGCATCAGGCACTCCAGTCAAACTCCAGAGGCACGTACCACCTTGTGCACATGCATGACCTTGTGCGGCTGGCTTACATGGGTTCTGGGGAGTTGAAACTGGGTTGTTAGGCTTCTCAGGCAAGCACCTTAATTAACTGCTAAACCATCTCTCCAGCCCCCACCCTGTTTTTTTGTTTGTGGTTTTTTTGTTTGTTTGTTTTTTGAGATAAGGTTTCACTCTAGCCCAGGCTGACCTGGAATTCGCTACATAGACTCAAGCTGGCCTCCAACTCACAACAATCCTTCTACCTCAGCCTCCTGAGTGCTGGGAATGGGACGGAGTTTCTTTGGGGGCCCTTTTCCAGTATTAGGCAAAGAGCCCAATGTTTTAGAATATGATCTTACAGTGGTTTATCCAGTCCTTGATTTGTGCTATGATAGAAATCTTGAGCCCTCGGGGTAGGGAGGAAAATAAACTTGGGGTTAGGGCAGTGAACTAGGCTTAGAAGGTTCTCAGCTGAGTATGGTGGCACGCTGCCTGAAATCCCAGCACTCAGGTGGTAGAGGCAGGAATTCAAGGTTGTGCTTGCTTAGCTACATAGAGTACCCTTCTCCCACCCCAACCAAAATAAAAAAGAGTTCTCATAAGCAATGCACGAGGATTGAGGTTTTGCACAATCAACAAAGGGCAATTCCAGACCAGTTTGAGAGAAATGCTGAGGCTTCTGGCCCGTGGGGAGGGCACGCACTACAGAGGAAGCCCCTTCACAGAAGCCATACCTTTCCTTACTTTACTTTCCTGTTCACAGACAGCACTTCCCCTTTTTCCAGACGGCTCCAGAAGGCTGGAAGAATACTGTCCGTCACAATCTTTGTTTCCGAGACAGCTTTGAGAAAGTGCCAGTCAGTATGCAGAGGGAAGCCAGCACACAGCCTCGATCCTGTCTCTGGAAGTTGACGGAGGAGGGACACCGCCGCTTTGTAGAGGAGGCCCGCGCCTTGGCTTCCACACAGCTGGAAAGTATCCAACAGAGCATGAGCCATCCAGGTGTGAAGCCTTGTCATGCGTGGGCCCAAGGGTAGGGAACCTGAGGAATTAACCATGCCTGGGTGCATCAACCTTCATCACACTCTGGGGGCATCTTCTGTAGGAAGCAGGGAGAATAGCAGTGGTTTGCGACCCTCTAGTGATTGATGTCTGCCTGAGGTGAGACCTCTCCAATGGAATTGGGACTCGATGTACAAGGAATTGGTGGGGAAACAACTGAGGGTATAGCTGGGTCTGCTCACAGCCAGCATCAAGTGCAAGATCCTTAGAGGTCTTTCTTTTTCTTACAGATGTGATGCCCTTCCTCTTTGACATTCACCTTTAAGAAGAATCAGCCATACCCTATTAAAGTTTACCTCAGCAGCATGTGTGTGCATGTGTCTTTGGTCTCAGGATGAGTTCAAGGGGAGAGTGGAGCTCAGTTCCAAGGATGAAAATGGGGGGACTGGTGGAGAAGTGCTGTGAATTTAGGAGAGGCTAAGCCTTTCTCTTCTCAAAGGAGGAAAGGAATGAGCCTTCTGCAGAATCTTGAAGTTCCATATTTCTGGGGTATGACATTAGGTTGTAGAATCAGCCCTGGAACTTCCACCACCACTTATTCAGCTGACATTTAATTAATTTAATTTTTATTTATTTATTTAAGAGAAGGAAACAGGCAGACTGAGAGAAAGAGTGGGCGCACCAGGGCTTCTACCCACTGCAAAAGAACTCCAGATGCATGCGATTAGAGAGAGGACGAGGCACAGAGAAAGAATGGGTATGCCAGGGCCTTTAGCTATGCAAATGAACTCCAGACACATGCGTCCCCTGTGCATTTGGCTTACGTGGGTCCTACGGAATTGAACTGGGGTCATTAGCTTTGCAGGCAAACAACTTAACCACTAAGCCATTTCCACACACTCCCCCCCCCTCTTTTTTTTTTTAAGGTAGGGTTCACTCTAGCCCAGGCTGACCTGGAATTGACTTTGTGGTCTCAGGGTGGACTCAAACTCATGACAGTCCTCCTACCCTGCCTCCTGAGTGCTAGGATTAAAGGCGTGCACCACCATGCCCCACATTTTTTTTTAATTTGTTTTTTATTTTTTTTATTTACAACTTCCATAATGCAGACAATATCCCATGGTAATTCCCTCTCCCCTTTCCCATTTGAAACTCCACTCTCCATCATATCCCCTCCCCTTCCCAATCAGTCTCTCTTTTATTTATTTTTTTAATGTGTGAGAGAGTGAGAATTGTCATGTCAAGGCCTCTAGCCACTGCAATCCAACTCCACACACATGTGCCTTAAAAATATTTTTATAGCCAGGTGTGGTGATACATGCCTTTAATCCCACCACTCAAGAGGCAGACAATAGGAGGATCATGATGAGTTTGAGGCCACCCTGAGAATACAGAGTGAATTCCAGGTGAACCTGGACTAGAGTGAAACTGTACAAGTTATTTGAGAGAAACAGAGTATGAGTATGCTAGGGCCTCCTGACACTGCAAAAGATGCAGGTGTGACTGTGCATCTGGTTTTGTAAGCAAGGGCCATCTCTCCAGCCCTCTGCTGACATTTGTCTGCTCTGGGAACCAACATAAGAAGAGAGCACTGGCCTGCCTCGGCTATAATGGTAAAGGCATATGCTCAAAAAACAGAGGGCCTGAGGTAGGAAAACATTTAGAGAAAAAAGATACAGCTTTTTTTGGATGATGGGGGTGTGAGGCAAGCAAGCGTCAAACTGTAGTGCAAGGATCAAGTATGACCTAAATACCAAGGCTACAGGGGTGTACCATCTTGTGTTTGTTTGTTTTTGTAGACAGAACTGTACTAGGGCCCCTAGCTACTGCAAACAAACTCCAGACACATGTAACAACTGTGCATCTGGTACTGGGGGACTGAACCCCAGTCCCAGGTTTTGCAGGCAAGCACCTTAACTGCTGACCCATCTCTTCAGCCCAAAAGAATTTTTTGGTTTTATGAGCATGTGCCATCATACCTACCTCTGCTCCCCCCTCCCCCCCCCCCCGGGAAAAAGGTTTATTTTGGCTTATAGGCTCGAGGAGAAGCTCAATGATGGCAGGGAAAAACAATGGCATGAGCAGAGGGTGGACTTCACCCACTGGCCAACATAAGGTGGACAATAGCAACAGGAGAGTGTACCCAACACTGGCATGGGGAAACTGGCTTTAACTCCCATAAGCCTGCCCCCAACAATACACTCCCTCCAGGAAGCATTAATTCCCAAACATCCATCAGCTGAGCACCTAGCATTCAGAACACCTAAGTTTATGGCGGACACCTGAATCAAACCACCACATTCTGCCCCTAGCCCCCACAAACTGATAACCATAAATGGTGTAAAATGCAATGCATTTAGCTAACAAAAGTGCCATAGTTGAGAGGCCCTGGGTCATCATGACAGCCTTCAGAACCCATGTGTTGCTGTGAAGGCTGCTGTCCGGCTGTCAGCTCACAGCAGCTCTGTATCTGAGCCGGAGCGCAGCCCCAGCCCCGCGCTCTGCTGTAGGGTCCCGAGGCCACCATGCCGCCGGCTGGGCTCCGAGGCGGCAGAGTCTAGTAGAGCAGAGATGAAGAAACCTACATTTATGGATGAAGAAGTCCAAAGCATCCTTGTCAAGATGACAGGCCTGGACTTGCAGAAGATTTTTACGCCAGCTGTACAGAAACTGAAGCCACCAACCTACAAGCTGATGAACCAGGCACAGCTGGAAGAGGCTACCAGACAGGCAGTTGAGGCCGCTAAAGTACGATTAAAAATGCCACCGGGGGCTGGAGAGATGGCTTAGCAGTTAAGCGCTTGCCTGTGAAGCCTAAGGACCCCGGTTCGAGGCTTGGTTCCCCAAGTCCCACGTTAGCCAGATGCACGAGGGGGCGCACGCATCTGGAGTTCGTTTGTAGAGGCTGGAAGCCCTGGCGCGCCCATTCTCTCTCACTCCCTCTATCTGTCTTTCTCTCTGTGTCTGTCGCACTCAAATAAATTAATTAATTAAATTTAAAAAAATACATTTAAAAAATGCCACCAGTTCTGGAAGAGCAAACACCCATAGATGATGTGCTAGCTGAAGATAAGATTTTGGAAAGAGCACAAACGAACAAATATGTTTTTACTGATATATCATCTACCACACCGGGAACGTTTTGTCAGAGAACCAAATGGCACACTTCGTAAAGCCTGTTGGGAAGAACGTGATCGGGTGATACAAATTTATTTTCCAAAGAAAGGTTGTAGAGTTTTGACACCAATAATTTTCAAGGAAGAAAACCTTAAGACCATGTATAGCAAGGATCGACATGTTCATGTCCTCAATCTTTGTGTTGCCCAGTTTGAGCCAGATTCTGCTGATTATATCAAGCTTCATCACCAGACCTATCAAGATATAGACAGACATGGGAAGTACGACCTCTTACGCTCAACAAGACACTTTGGTGGAATGGCTTGGTATTTTGTAAATAAGAAGATTGATGGCTTGCTTGTGACCAGATTTAGAGAGAGTTGATCGATGATGCTACCAGCTTGGTCCAGCTGTATCACATGATCCATCCCGATGGTTCAGTCAGCTCGGGAAGCTAAAGAGCAGGCTGCTGAGGGAGCAAATTTGATTAAGGTCTTTGCAAAAGCTGAAGCCCAGAGAGGAGCATATATAGAACTAACACTGCAGACATATCAAGACTCATTCGTTAGACATTCTGCAGCTTTGTGAAATCATTGAAAACATTTCATTTTACTAAAAAAAAAAAGTGCCATAGTTTTTATCAATTCCAATGATGTTCATACATCTCCATAGTCCAAGATCTTTTTTATTTTTATTTTATTTTTATTAACATCCATGATAATAAAATATATCCCATGGTAATACCCTCCCCGACTTTCCTCTTTGAAACTCCATTCTCCATCATACCCTCTCCCCATCTCAATCAGTCTATTGAGTTTATTTTGATGGCATGATCTTTTCCTCCTCTTATGGTCTTGTGTAGGTAGTGTCAGGCACTGTGAGGTCATGGATATCCAGGCCATTTTGTGTCTGTGGAGGAGCACGTTGTAAGGGGTCCTACCTTTCCTTTGGCTCATACATTCCACCACCTCCTCTGCATTGGACCCTGAGTCTTGGAAGGTGTAATAGAGATATAAGGGTATGAACATTAAGAGAAAAGTGCTTACTGGGCAGTTTGATAAGCATAGTATATATATTTAGCCAGACAGCAGCAGACATTACACCTCTAGGCTTCATGACTACCCCAGTTTTAAGTTTTCAGTATCAGGGGTGTATTACCTCCCATGGAGCGGGCCTCTGGTCCAATTGGAGGTCAGTTGGTTTCAACCATGACAGACCTACCACTATTGCACCCGTTGGCTCATTTGGCCTAGCTGGCCAAATATAAGTCTTGCAGTGTCCACTGTTGAGTATCTTCACTGGTGATTTCTCTTTCTCCCATGGAACTGCATACAGAATGGCTTCTTCCAGCTTTCTGTCAGCTAGTCTACATGGAGGAGGTTATCAGCTCAGTTCCAGCAGGATTTTTCAGTGGCCTTGCAGCCCAAGTATGTGGAGTCTTCAACAATCGGGTCTTACCATCTATTCCTGGTGAGTATCAAACCTGGGTCCTTAGGCTTTGCAGGCAAATGCCTTAACTACTAAGCCATCTCTCCAGCCCTTTTTGTTTGTTTGTTTTTCTAGCTATGGTTTCACTGAAGCTCAGGCTGACCTGACCTGGAATTCACTATGTAGTCCAGGGTGGCCTTGAACTCATGGTGATCCTCCCACCTCTGCCTCCCAAGTGCTGGGATTAAAGGCGTACACCACCACACCAGGCTCTACTGCCCTTTTTAAGTGTATATATATATATATATATATATATATATATATATATATATATATATATGTGTGTGTGTGTGTGTGTGTGTGTGTGTGTGTGTATACACTTATATATATAAAGTATATATATATTTAAAGTATATATATATATACATATAATATTTTATTTATTTATTTATTTATTTGAGAGTGACAGACAGAGAGAGAAAGAGGCAGATAGATAGAGAATGGGCGCGCCAGGGCCTCCAGCCACTGTAAACTCGAGATGTGTGTGCCCCCTTGTGCATCTGGCTAACGTGGGTCCTTGGGAATCGAGCCTTGAACCGGGGTCCTTTGGCTTCACAGGTAAGTGCTTAACCGCTAAGCCATCTCTCCAGCCTAAAAAAAAATTGTTTTATTTATTTGCTAGCAGAGAGAGTAGGGGCACAGCAGGACCTCTTGCCTCTGTAGAGAAACTCCAGACTCATGCACCACTTTGTGCATCTGGCTTTATGTGGATACTGAGGAATCAAACCCAGACCTGGAGACCTTGCCAACAAGCTCCTTTAACTGCTGAGCCACTTCCCCACCCCCCCCCCCCGGGCACAAGTTTTCTGAACATTTCTACACCTATTTCCTTGATATTCAAATTGGAAATATTGGGTGGTCGTGATGGTGCATGTCTTTAATCTCAGCACTTGGCAGATTGAGGTGGGAGTATCACCATGACTTTTGCTGCAAACAAACATCACATGGACCACTTTTGTGACTGGCTTTATGAGAATGTTGGGAAATTGAACTCAGCCCTTTGAGATCAGCCTGTGCTAGAGTGAGACCCTGCCTCAAAAGAACATTGTGTGGGCTGGAGAGATGGCTTAGTGGTTAAGCACTTGCCTGTGAAGCCTAAGGACCCCAGTTCGAGGCTCGGTTCCCCAGGTCCCACGTTAGCCAGATGCACAAGGGGGCACACGCGTCTGGAGTTTGTTTGCAGAGGCTGGAAGCCCTGGCGCCCCCATTCTCTCTCTCTCCCTCTATCTGTCTTTCTCTCTGTGTCTGTTGCTCTCAAATAAATAAATTTAAAAAAAAAAAGAACATTGTGTAATTTTTTGTGTGGTAGGTTATTTCTTTGGTAAGATTCATTTCAAGGGGGCTGGGGTGAAGTCTCAGTGGTTAAAAGCACTTTCTTTTTCTTTTTTAAAATTTCTTTCTTTAACAACTTCCATGATTATAAACAATATCCCATGGTAGTGCCTTCCATCCCCCAACTTCCCCTTTGAAACTCCATTCTCCACCATAACCCCTCCCCCTCTCAATCAGTCTCTCTTTTATTTTGATGTCATGATCTTTTCCTCCTATTATGGTAGGTAGTGTCAAGCACTATGTGATCACGAATATCCAGGCCATTTTGTCTGGGGGGAGCACGTTGTAAGGAGTCCTATCCTTCCTTTGTCTCTTACATTCTTTCTGCCACCTCTTCTGCAATAGACCCTGAGCCATGGAAGGTGTGATAGAGATATTGCAGTGTTGAGCACTCCTGTCACTTCTTTCCAGCACCATGATGCCTTCTGAGTCATCCCAAGGTCACTGCCATCTAAAAAGAGAAGATTCTCTACCAAAAGTGAGAGTACCATTAATATAAGGCTATGAACATTAACAGAAGTGCTTACTGGGCAGTTTGATAAGCATAGTATATATACATTTAGTCAGACAGCAGCCGATTTACACCCATAGACTACCCCTGTTTTAAGTTTTCAGTTTCAGGGATGTATTCCCTCCCATGGAGTGGGCCTCCAGTCCAATTAGAGGGCAGTTGGCTTCCACCATGATAGATGTGCCACCATTGCACCCATTGGCTCATTTGGCCTGATTGGCCAAATATAAGGCTTGCAGCGTCCACTGTTGAGTATCTTCACTGGTGGTATCTCTTTCTCCCATTAAACTGCATACAGAATGGCTTCTTCCAGCTTTCTGTCAGCTGGTCTACATGGAGGAGGTTATCAGCTCAGTTCCAGCAGGATTTTTCAGTGGCCTTGCAGCCCAAGTATATGGGGTCTTCAGCAATAGGATCTTACCACCTATTCCTGGTGGGAAACCAAGGGCCTCGGCAATGGCCTATAATGTTTTGGGGGCATCAGGGACCTCCCTGGCCAGCAACTCACTGGAAAGTATCCCATCCCTGGCACTGAAAATTTTCTAGCAACAATCTATGGCATCTGAGTGTTCCATTGTCCAAAACTGTAGTTTCCATATGATTTATTTATATCCTCTTAGCTTTTGATTAGCCCTCTCTCCACCTTTCCTTTACTCAATCTCTTTCCCTGACCTCACTTGGGCCTCAGTGGTTAAAAGCACTTTCTTCCTTTCTTTTATTTTTTCTTTCAAGGTAGGGTCTCACTATCCTAGGCTGGCCTGGAATTCACTCTGTAGACCCAGGGTGGTTCGAACTCACAGTGATCCTCCTACCCCTGCCTCCTGAGTGCTGGGATTAAAGGCGTACGCCACCACACCCGGCTCTAAAAGAACTTTCTTGCAAAGCCTGCTGGGCTGGGTTCATTTTTCCAACATCCTCATAAAGCTGGATGCAAAAATGGCCCATGTGGTATTTGTTTGCAGCAGCAGGAGACTATCCACGTACATAATTTTTTAAAACGATTTATTTCAGGGAGGAAAAGCACTTGCACTATCCCTTTGGTAAAGCTGACAGTAGATGGCGCTAAAGTGAGCATCATACAAAATACAATGTCCACTCACAGGGCCTCCCTTTCAGTGCTTTTGGAAACCAGGGAGGGCAACACAAAGGAGTCAGTAATGGTCATGTCCAAATCCCCTGAGCTTAGCATGGAGTCTGTTGGGCAATAAGGCTGCACCCTTGGCTATGAATAGTCACTTCTTTCACAGGCAAATTCCATGTCCCTTGGAAACACACAGAAAGAGCAATTAGCTCTGATTGGAGGAGCTACAGATGGCTTCTCACAGGAGGAGGGGTTAGCACTGAGTGTTCCCCAAATCTGGACAATAATTCTTCTCCAGAAGTGCCCTAAGCTAGCCCTGCTCTGTGGAGGTCAGCTGATGCCCCACAGAAGTGGAGGTGCAGATGGGGGAGGTGAAGAAGAGCAGAGGTGAGTGGAAAAGCACAGAGAGACCAGATGCTCATCAAGTCACAATGCAGCTATGCCATATAAAGTGCTTCCCTCATTGAGACTGTCTTGTTGAAAATGCCTTGTACTTACCTAACCTAGGGAACTTCCTTGCTTAGCCACTGCGAACTGTTGAGCATCGGTTGATTCACTCATGATCCCAGGGTTTACCGGGAGCTGGGGCTTGGTGCTGCTACCTGTGGTGGCTCACGCCTTTAATCCCAGCACTCAGGAGGCAGAGGAGGGAGAATTACCATGAGTTTGAGACCGCCCTGAGACTACGTAGTGAGTTCCAGGTTAGCCTGGGCTAGTGAGACCCTACCTGGAAAAAACAACCAACCAAACAACTGGCTTGGGTTACATAGGAAGACTGTCTCAAGGGCTGGAGACATTTGCCTGCAAAGCCAAAGGACTCTGGTTTGATTCCCCAGGACCCACGTAAGTCAGATGCACTAGGTGGCGCATGCGTCTGGAGTTTGTTTGCTGTGGCTAGAGACCCTCATGCGCCCATTTTCTCTATCTGCCTCACTCTCTCAAAAGAGAGAGACAGAGAGAGAGATAGAGATGAGCTGGGTGAGATGGCATGGGCCTTTAATTCCAGAACTCACTACAGAGGCTGAGATAGGATCATCGTGAATTCAAGGTAGCCAGCCTGGGCTAGAGTGAGACCCTACCTGGAGGAGGGGAGAAATAAAAACACAATATAAAAATGAATAAAAGGGCTGGAGAGATAGCTTAGTGGTTAAGCACTTGCCTGTGAAGCCTAAGGACCCCGGTTCGAGGCTCGATTCCCCAGATTTTACTTTAGCCAGATGCACAAGGGGGCACACGCACCTGGAGTTCGTTTGCAGTGGCTGGAGGCCCTGGTGCGCCCATTCTCTCTCTCTCCCTCTCTCTATCTGCCTCTTTCTCTCTGTGTCTGTTGCTCTCAAATAAATAAAGAAAAAAGAAAAAAAAAAAAAAAAAAAAAAGAAGAAGAATCCAGGCGTGATGGCACCATGAGCTCGAGGCCAGCCTGTGCTAGAATGGGCAGAAGGCTGGTGTAGTGGCACACACCTTTAATCCCAGCACTCTGGGGGCAGAGGGCTAGAGTGAGACACTACCTCAAAAAAAAAAAAAAAAAAAAATAGAGAAAGAGTGGGCGCTAGCTGCCAGAGGGTGGAAAATAGCAAGGGTTGCAGAGGCCAAGAGGCAGTCTGCCAGGCCGCGGTCCCGGAGCACGCGGGGGTTACAGTTGGCTTTGGCAGAATTATATGAAGATGAAGCAAAAGGCAAGTCTTTCAAGTCTGGTAGACATAAAGCCATAGTCTTCTGGATCCGTGAACGCCACCTCAGTGGTTTAGTTCAGATGAGCGTTAGAATGGTGGATTACATATGGTTCAACCTTCAACTGGGAAAATTGTGAGTGAACTTTTCAAAGAAGCAAAGGAACATTGGGCCATTCTCTAAATGAAGCCACGAAATTTTTTTTCATTGCAGCAGTTAGAGGCCCAAGTGTGCCCATTCATTCTATTTGTTTTTTCTCTCTCCATTATATATTTGAGAGGGGGGGGGATAGTCAAGGCCTCCAGCTGCTGCAAACTAACTCCAGATGCATGCACCACCTTGTGCATCTGGCTTATCTGGGTCCTGGGGAGTTGGCTTTGCAGGCAAGTGCCTTAACTGCTAAGCCATCCCTCCAGCCTGAACAGCCCAATTTATATCTTCCTCCTATAAATGATTTAGTTTTGTCATCACTTGAAATTTTTGTGGGGCTGGAGAGATGGCTTAGCGGTTAAGGCACTTGCTGGCAAAGCCGAAGGAACCAGGTTTGATTCCCCAGAACCCATGTTAGCCAGATGCACAAAATGACTCATGCTTCTGGAGTTCTGTGGAGCAGAACAGTTTAGGTGATGGAGAATTGAGACTTTACAATGACCCAGCAAATACTCAGTTTTTGGAATCTGTTAAGAGAAGAGAGATTCTGCTGGAGCTTCAGTGACAGGTTTGTGGTGGCCAAGTGAGTTTGGATATGGAGGAACATGAGGACCAAGGGTACATGAAGCCTAGATTGAGTCTCAAAGCTTTTAGAGAAGCGCAAAAACTTGGAAGCCTTACACCTGAAATAGTAAGTACACCTTCTTCCCTGGAAGAAGAGGATAAATCAATATTTAATGCAGTTGTTCTTATTGACAATTCAGTGCCCACTACAAAAATTCATATTTGGGGCTGGAGAGATGGCTTAGTTGTTAAGGTGTTTGCTTGCAAAGCCAATGGACCCAGGTTCGATTCCCCAGGACCCCACATAAGCCAGATGCACAAGGTGGCCATGCCTCTGTAGCTCATTTGCAGTGGCTGTATGCCCTGGTGCACCCATTTTCTCTCTCTCCCTCTTTCTGCCTCTTTCTCTCTCTCAAATAAATAAATAAATGTCTTAAAAATATTAAAAACATATTTTAGCTGGGGATGGTGGCACATGTCTTTAGTCCCAGCACTTGAGAGGCAAAGGTAGGAGAATCACTGTGAGTTTGAGGCCAGTCTGAGACTACAGAGTGAATTCCAGGTCAACCTGGGTTGGAGCAAGGACATACATTGGGGGAAAGAAAAAATAAAAAATCATATATATATTGCTGAGGAATGGCTTGCCAGTTAAGGCATTTGCCTGCAAAGCCAAAGGACGCAGAGTTTTTTAATTTTTTTTTTTTTTGTTCATTTTTATTTATTGAGAGTGACAGAGAGAGAGAGAGAGAGAGAGAGGGAGAGGGAGAGAGGTAGATAGGTAGAGAGAGAGAGAATGGGCACGCCAGGGCTTCCATCTACTGCAAACGAACTCCAGATGCGTGCGCCCCCTTGTGCATCAGGTTAACGTGGGTCCTGGGGAATAGAGCCTCGAACCGGGGTTCTTAGGCTTCACAGGCAAGCGCTTAACCACTAAGCCATCTCTCCAGCCCCCAGATTTTTTTGTTGTTGTTGTTTGTTTTTGTTTTTATTCTTTTGTTTTTCGGAGTAGGGTCTCACTCTAGCCCAGGCTGAACTGGAATTCACTATGGAGTCTCAGGGTGGCCTTGAACTCACAGCGATCCTCCTGCCTCTGCCTCCTGAGTGCTGGGATTAAAGGCTTCACAGGCAAGTGCTTAACCACTAAGCCATCTCTCCAGCCCGATTTTTTTTTTTTTAACAGAGAGAGAATGGGCGCGCCAAGGCCTCCAGCCACTGCAAACGAGCTCCAGATGCGTGCGCCCCCTCGTGCATCTGGGTTATATGGGTCCTGGGGAATTGAACCAGTGTCGTTAGGCAGGCGCCTTAACCACTGACCCATATCTTCAGCCCTCAGGGAGATTATTAATGAAAAGTTCGGAACATAAAGCACCCTTTGTAAACATTAGTTATGACTTGTTACTTTGTCTAATTCGGGTCCTTCCAATGCCGAGATGGGTGTGGCCTGTGGTCCTAACTGGCTTGCGTCTCGCCTACTCCGCCAGACTTGCCAAAGGCGCAGGGGAGGGGCGGGCAGCGGGCGGTCTGCGCAGCCGCACGACGCTCTGCAGTGGCGCCCGCCGGCCGCTGGGGACCGCAGGAGTTCCCGCTTCGCCCCGCCCCGAGAGGTCAAGGGTCAGCGCACCGGGACTAGCCGGCCGCTGGTGGCGGGTATCCCGGGCTCCTGGCCTATGGCACCGCCTCAGCGCTGCCCCGTGTGTCGCCAGACCTTCTTCTGCGGTCGTGGGCACGTCTACAGCCGCAAGCACCAGCGGCAGCTGAGAGCGGCCCTGGAGCGACTGCTACCCCAGGTGCGGACGCCAGGCCGGAGGGGCCTGGGGCGGGTGGGCCGTGGGGACCGCGGTGGCCTGACACCCGGCCTCCTTTCTGCAGATAGAGGCCGCCCGCAAGGCCATCCGCGCCGCCCAGGTGGAGCGGTACGCCGCGGAGCACGAGCGATGCTGCTGGTGCCTGTGCTGTGGCTGCGAGGTGCGGAAACACCTGAGCCACGGAAACCTGACGGTGCTGCACGGGGGCCTGCTGGAGCATCTGGCCAGGTGAAGAGGGCCCCGGGAGACTCCCCCAGCTCCGATGCTCGCCTGTGGGATGGAAGGCTGGGATGGGGAGACAATGGTCTTTTTTGGGATTGGTCGAGGTAGATGAATTGAGTCACCTTACAGGCAGGCATTGCCAATCCTGGCTAGGGGTCTTCGGGTTTCCATGTCAGTGGCATTGGTGGTCTAAGTAGAAAAGCCAGTTTGCTTTTCGCCCAGTATTTCACATCTTATTAGAAGGGAGTATGGAGATCTTGAAGAGATTGGGAATAGTATTTTTATTTATTTACTTATTTTTTGTTCACCAGAAGAAAATTTATTGAATTTTCATGTGAGCATAATGAAGCAATCCGTAGTATCATCATAGAATTCCTCCACTTGGCATATTTTGTGGAGGCATTGAGTATTTTTTTTTTTTATTAACAATTTCCATGATTATAAAAACTATCCCATGGTGATGCCCTCCCTCCCCTAACCTTCCCTTTTGAAACTCCAGGGGATAGTATTTCTATCTCTGTTTTGCCCCAGGCAGAAACTTAGATGCCAGTCTGCATTATTTACCCAATACTCAGATAACCCAAGTTCCCTTTTACTATTTTATTACTTATTTGCTTATTCTGTTTATTTGATTGTTTTCGAACTAAGTTCTTACTCTAGCCCAGGCTGACTTGGAACTCACTCTTGTAGTCCCAGGGAGGCCTCAAACTCACAGAGATCTCCTACCTCTGCCTCCAGAGTGCTCTATTTTATTTTTTTAAATTAATTATTTCTTTTATTTGTGTATGGGGGGGGGATGCCAGGATCTCTTGCAATACAATGCCTGTGGACACCTGGGGACTTAAACCCTACCTGGCAGGCTATGCAAGCAAGTGCCTTTAAGAGCTGAGCCATCTCCCCAGGCCTTCTTTTACTATTTTACTGTATAGCTAAGATCATTTATCCTCTCCATCCTCAGTCCAGAGCACAAGAAAGCCACCAACAAATTCTGGTGGGAGAACAAGGCTGAAGTCGAGATGAAAGAGAAGTTTCTGATCTCCCCCCAAGATTATGCACGGTAAGTCACTTGTTATGAAAGATGAAGTAGCAAAGTGAATTCTCCAGGTCTTTTTGTGGATTTTCTTTGTTTTGCAATACTGGAGATTGAACCCAGGGCCTTGTATAGGTAGAAAAAGTGACACCTTTAATCCCAGCACTTGGGTAGCTAAGGTAAGAGAATTACCATGAATTTGAGGCCAGCATGAGCTACACAGTGAGTTCCAGGTCAGTCTGGACTAGAGTGAGACCCTGTTTTAGGGAAAAAAAAGAGAGAGTGAAATAGTTCTTGAAGTTGATAGTTGGTATCAGGGACAGTTAGCAAATAGAGAACAGTATAGTAAAACCAGGCTTGGTGGCGCACGCCTTTAATCTCAGCACTCTGGAGGCAGAGGTAGGAGGATCACTGTGAGTTTGAGGTTGCCCTGAGACTACATAGTGAATTCCAGGTCAGCCTGAGCTAGAGCAAGACCCTATTTCAGGAAAAAAAATTGGGGGCTGGAGAGATGACTTAGCAGTTCAGGCATTTGCCTGTGAAGCTAAAGGATCCAAGTTCGGTTCCCCAGGAACCACATAAGCCAGATATACACTGGGGTGCATGCATCTGGAGTTTGTCTACAGTGGCTGAAGGCCCTGATGTGCCCATTCTCTCTCTCTCTGCCTCTTTATCTCTTTCTCTGAAATAAATAAAATTAAAAAAAATTTATTAGAATCAGGAGAAATAAACCTGGGCATGGTGGTACAAGCCTTTAATCCCAGCACTCTGGAGGCAGAAATAAGAGGATCACTGAGTTTGAGGCCACCCTGAGACTACATAGTGAATTCCAGGTCAGCCTGAGCTAGAGGGAGACCCTACCTGGAAAAATAAAAATTAAAAAAAAAGGGGAGGGGTAGATAAAAGCCATGTTTGGTTGTACACACCTTTAATCCTAGCAGCACGCCTTTAATCCCAGCACTAGGAGGTAGGAGGATCACCTTAAATTCAAGGCCACCTTAGACTACATAGTTAATTTCAGGTCGCCCTGGGCGAGAGCAAGACCCTACATTGGAGAAAAAACAAAGTTGACTATGGGGCTGGGGAGACTGCTTAGTGAATGAAGCACCCATCATTCAAGCTGGAGGACTTGAGTTCAGTCCCCAGACCCTACATAAAAAGGTAGAAGCTGGGCTGGAGAGATGGCTTAGCGGTTAAGCGCTTGCCTGTGAAGCCTAAGGACTCCGGTTCGAGGCTCGTTTCCCCAGGACCCACGTTAGCCAGATGCACAAGGGGGCGCACGCGTCTGGAGTTTGTTTGCAGTGGCTGGAAGCCCTGGCGCGCCCATTCTCTCTCTATCTGTCTCTTTCTCTCCCTCTCTCTCTGTCACTTTCAAATAAATAAAGAAAGAAACAAACAAACAAAAAAAAAAGCTAGAAGCTGCAGTGTACTTACAGTGACAGCAAAGAGGGAAGGTGAAGGTAGACAGAATTTCCCAGAAGCTGGTGCTAAGCACAGCAAAGAGCAGCAGATTGAGAACCCTACCTTAAATGAGGTGACAGGCAGGACCAACCACTAAGCCATCCCTCCAGCCCAAATTTTTAAAAAGTTTTTATTTATTTATTTGAGAGAGAGGGACAGAAATTTAATTGTAGCACTTGGGAGGCAGAGGTAGCAGGATTGCCAAAAGTTCGACCCTGAGACTACATAGTGAATTCCAGGTCAGCCTGAGCTGACCCTACCTTGAAAAACCAAAATAAATAAATAAATAAAAATAATTTTATATCTATTGAGCGAAGTACAGAACCAAGGAAAAGCACCCACATGGCTAGAGATCCCATGGGAAGGGCCTGGAAAAGCCATGGAAAGTAAAAAGGGGAAAAGAAAGTTCAAAGAGCTCCTGCCATGTGGGGAGCTGGAGGAGTAAAGAACCTATGTGGAGAGTAAGGGCAAGAGGGTCCTTCCCTTGGCTCAACCTGACTGGGCCTGAGAAGCTGAGGGGAAAATTTATTCATAGCTGGAAGTTCTCAAGTGGTCAGAGTGCCTGCCCTCCCCTTGCAAAGGTATTTATAACTTTATGGTGGTGGGCTGTCTTCCTGCTAGGGTGAACTAGAGGGACAGCTGGTTGGGTAGGGCTAGGGGCTGTCTCAGGAAGAAATTAGTCCTGACACCAAGTTCCAGGGCTGAACCTGACCAATCACACTGTTTAAATCCTATGAAAGACCTCCCTCCCAGTAGGGGTCCTGTTTGTTTGTGGAAAAACTAATCCAAGGAACTAGGCAAGACTTTTCTGCCCTTTTTAGTTTCAGGGGTCCAGTCACCCTAACTGTACTCCCTCTCATTCCCACCTCTCATGAGAAGACACTAACTGCTGTTAGAGGAAAGGGGACAATGATGTCAGATCCTGAACTACTTCCAGGTGAGGGCAGGAGAGAGGGGGTACAGAAATATGACATTTAGAGTCTCTCCCAGAGAGAGGAATTGTTTATTCTAAATGACCCCGAAAGTGTATTGATGGAATGCAGGAAGAGAATGTTAGGGAGAAAGAATGTAAGTAAGGAGTTATTGAGAAGTGGGCACACAGCAAATTGGTTGCCTTTAGGCTTGTCCTTCCTTTGTAAAATTTTTTTAATTTTATTTATTTGAGAGAGAATGGGCACGCCAAGGCCTCCAGCCACTGCAAACTAACTCCAGATGCATGTGCGCCCTTGTGCATCTGGCTTACATGTGCCCTGGGGAATAGAGGCTCAAACTGGGATCCTTAGGCTTCACAGGCAAGAGCTTAACCACTAAGCCATCTCTCCAGCCCAGGATTGTCCTTCTTTTGTGGACTTCCAAGCCTTGGGAAGCATTTGAGGGAGCCCAGGTAGATGGAGTTGTATTGTCTCAGGACCATCTGAGCATAGACTGACTGAGATTTTCTGTCACAGCTGTTCATCGAATGGCACAATATTGTCTGACATGGCCAGAGTCTGTTTCTGTATGGCTTATATATTAAAAAAAAAAAAAAAAAAACACGAGAGGGCTTAACAGTTAAGGTGTTTGCCTGCAAAGGCAAAGGACCCAGGTTTGATTCCCTGGGGCCCACATTAGCCAGATGCACAAGGGGGCACAAACATCTGGAGTTTGTTTGCAATGGCTGGAGGCCCTGGCACGCCCATTCATTTTCTTTCTCCGTCAAATAAATAATAACCTTGATAATGGCAAATATGTCCTATTTTGTATAATAGCCTTCCAGAGTTTTTAAATTTGTCCTGGGGGTAGTCAGGGCCAAAAGTTGGTAACATAGAGCCATTGGGTGCCAATAGGGGCTGTACAGTATATTTTGGCCTCATGATGTCCTGGTACAAGTTAGAAAAGGCTTACCATTGTTTTCAGTATAAGGATTTTTTTTTTTAAAAAAAATATTCTATTTAGTTGTTTATTTGCAAGCAGAGTTAAAAAGAATATTGGCGCATGAGGGCCTCCAGCCACTGCACACTCCAGATACATGTGCCACTAAGTGCATCTGGCTTTATTTGGGTACTGGGAAATTGAATTCAACTATGTTGCAGTCAAGTCCCTTAACTTCTGAGCCATCTCTCCAGCACAATAAAAATATTTTTTTGTTTTTTATTTTTATTTATTTGACAGCAACACACAAAGAGGCAGATAGAGAGAAATAGAGAGAATGGGCACGCCAGGGCCTACAGCCACTGCAAACAAACTCCAGATGTGTGTGCCCCTTTGTACATCTGGCTAAAGTGGGTCCTGGGGAATCAAGCCTCAAACCAGGGTCCTTAGGCTTCACCGGCAAGCACTTAACCACGAAGCCATCTCACCAGCCCCCAATAAAATTTTTGTTGTTGTTGTTTTTTTTGAGGTAGGGTCTTGCTGTAGCCCAAGCTGACCTGGTATTCACTATGGAGTCTCAGGGTGGCCTCGAACTCACAGCGATCCTCCTACCTCTGCCTCCCCAGTGCTGGGATTAAAGGCGTGCACCACCATGCCTGGCTAATAAAAATATTTTTTAAGTTGACTATATTCAACTAAATAGATGTGAGATTCAGGCTGGGCATGGTGGCACATGCCCATAACCCCAGACAAAGCTGAAGAATGAGGATCCTAAGCTCAAGGCTAGTCTATGCTATATAGTGTTATCTTGTCTTAATTTTATAAAGGGGGCATGGCTGAGGAGACAGTGTAGTCAGTAAAGTTTTAACACAAGTTTGAGGACCTGAGTTTAGATCCCCAGCACCCACGTAAAATCCTGGCATGGTGGCACACTCCTATAATCCCAGCACTAGAAAGGAGGATCCCTGGGGCTTGCTGGCCAGCTAGTCTGCCCTCAGTGACAAGCTCTTATCTCAAAAAATAAAAGCTGTGCAGGAATGGTGACACACGCCTTTAATCTCAGCACTTGGGATGCTGATGGCTATATAGTGAGTTCTAGTATAGCCTGGGTTACCAAATGAGACCTTATGCCAAAAATTTTTAAATTCTTGAGCTGGGGAAGTGGCTTAGTGATTAAGGCACTTGTCTGTGAAACCTAAGGCCCCAGGTTCCATTTCTCAGAACCCACATAAGCCAGATGCACATAGTGCAAGTGGCTGAAGTTCATCTGCAGTGGCTAGAGGCCCTAACACACCCATTCCTTATTGCTGTGAGTTCAAGGCCACCATGAGACTACATAGTGAATTCCAGGTCAGCCTGGGCTAGAGTGAGACTCTACCTCGGAAAAAAAAAAAAGTCCATATGTATGGAGGTTGTCATTGAAAATACCTATTTGCAGAGCTTATCATAACTGGTATGGCTGGAGTTCTGGGCTGATTTGTCCATCTTATTTTCAATTGTTTGCTTGCTTTTTAGATTCAAGAAATCCATGGTGAAGGGTTTAGATTCCTATGAGGAAAAAGAAGATGAGGTGATTAAAGAGGTAAGAAGGGAAGGTCTCTGAAGAACCTTTCCTCCTTATCATGAACCTGTCTAAAGATTCTCTCTCCCACAGATGGCAGCTCAGATTCGTCAGGTAGAACAGAGCCGGCAAGAAGTGGTCCGATCTGTCTTAGAGGTTGGTTTCCCTCGGAGGATCCAGAGCAGTATCCAAATCCACTGATCCCTGCTTCCCCAGGTCCAGCACTTCAACCATCTGCTCTTCTAAGTGAACTCATGGATTAGTCTCATCTGCCTGGCTTGAATTCCCTTATCTGTCTGTCCACCGCGGGGGAGGGGCAGGCCTAGTTGGTGGAGATGTGGGCAAGGCTGGGAGTTTACAAAATGGGCAGTAGCCTCCATATGATACTGGGGTCTGAAGTGTGGGGACACCGCCTAGACAGGCTCTTAAGCATCATAGACACATTTATTTTTCCTGAATAAAACTCAGCCTCAGGTAGACCCAGACCCAGAAGAGGGTTCTTCAGCACCTGGAACCTGGGAAGGGACAAACAGGTAAGATTATGATTATCAAGAAGTCAATCTCTAGTTTAATGTGGTATCTCAGAGCAGTCTGTGGCCTTAATTATTTGTTTATAAGTAGAGAGACAGAGAAAATGGGCATGCCAGGCCTCTTGTCACTGCAAGCATACTCCATATGCATGCACTGTCTTATACATTTGGCTTTACGTAGGTTCTGGGGAACCAAACCGGGGCTGGAGGCTTTGCAAGCAAGTGCTTTTAAACTGAACCATCTGTGGGTTGGTTTTTTTTTTTTTTTTTTTTGAGGTAGCATCTTGCTCTAGCCCAGGCTGACCTGGAATTAATTCACCATAGTCTCAAGGTGGGCTTGAATTGATGGTACTCCTACCTCTGTCTCCTGGGATTAAAGGTGTGTACCACCAAGCGCAATTTGTTTTGGATTTTGTGAGAATAGATTTCAATCTAGCTCAGGCTGACCTGGAACTGACATCATCACTCTAGGGCTGGCCTCAGTCATGGTGATCCTACTTCAGCTTCCCAAGTGCTGGGATTAAAGACATATGCCACCATGCCTAGCTCTCTAGTCTATAACTTGGCTCTTACTCTAGTCTGGGCTAACCTGGAATTCACTATATAATCTCAAAGTGGCCTCGAACTCACAGCAATCCTCCTACCTCTACCTCCTGAGTACTGGGATTAAAGACATGTGCTGGGTTCCTTCCTGGCCAGGTAGTGCTGAGGGAAGAACCAGGCCTGCTGGTTCCTCCCTAGGGGTTGAGAAGGATGATGAGCGTCCGATGACTCAGAAACCTCTCCTGGCCACTGGAGTCTTTTCGATGCAGGAATTCGCAGAAACAACTCACTTTATTATTCTGATCAGTTGCCTATATCATGTTGGGGACCAAGGCGGGGATTTTAGGATGGGGGAAGAGGTAAGGGCCAATAGTAAACTTTAACTATTGAAATGGTAATTACAATTGCCACGGGGAGGTAGCAGGCCAGAAGCCATTAGGCGTCTTGCTGAGTCATAGCTGGCCAGAGACAGGTCGCCAAACTTAAGCTAAGCTCAGGAAGTCCCACTAGGCTCACGCCTGGGTCCTTCAGGGCCCAACACATGTACCACCACACCTGGCTTTTTTTTTTTTTTTTTTTTTTTTTTTTTTGAGGTAAGGTCTTGCTCTAACCCAGGCTGACCTGGAATTCACTGTATAGTCTCAGGGTGGCCCTAAACTCACCTCAATTCCAGTGCTAGGATTAAAAGTGAGCCCCACTTTGCTAGACTTGAGACTGTCAAGTGAGAACAGATCTAATCTCTGCCATCCCAGTGGCTCAAGAACTTCATCTGGGGGCTGGAGGGATGGTTTAGCAGTTAAGGCATTTGCCTACAAAGCCAAAGGACCCAGGTTTGATTCCCCCAAGACCCACGTTAGCCGGATTCACAAGGAGCCACATGCATTTGGAGTTTGTTTGCAGTGGCTGGAGGCCTTGGTGTGCCCATTCTCCCTCCCTTTCTCTGTCAAATAAATAAATAAAAATAAAAATATTTTTTAAAAAGAGCCCCATCTGCCAGCCTGGCTCATGTCTTTCAGCCAAGTAGCCTCCAGCTCACAGCAGCCCTCACACTTGAACCTGCGACCAGCTCCAGAGTTTGACTGGATGGAGACAGGACAACCTCTGACTTTCATTGGCCATCAGGTACTACAGACAAGCAACAGGATAGCCCAGTGTATGCCCTTCTGCTTCTGGTCATCCCCATCTCTGCTAACCTGCCGGTGTGTTCATTGCAGCTCCTCTCTCCGGCCCACCTTACCCATACTCATTGCCAGTGCTGCCACTCAGGAATGTTAACTACTTAGTACAGTGTGCTTTAAGTTATCCGTGGGCATCCGAACCCCCTGTGCTGCCACTCTACTTGCAGGTTCCTATCCTCTCGTCTCCCGTACTCTGCCAGTTTTACTGTCTCTACTCACTCTTGAGGTTCAGTGATTTACCATGCATTTCAACACCATCAAAACTAGTTGGGTCTACCTACCCTTAAATGTGTTGCTTCTAGCAGTGGGTGTCTTGTCTCATTACTTTATCTTGGGTCTTCTTATCCCCATTTTTACCACAGGATGCACCTGGAGTTGGTAATGTCCATTCAGGTAAGAGACAAAAAAAGTTTTGTTTTGAGACAGTCTGATGTAGCCCAGGTTGGCCTTGAATTTCTCCAACACTTAAACGCTGGGTTACAGGCATGTACCACCATGCCTGGCCTGTTTGTTTATTTTAGGGTCTTGCTCTAGAATTCACTATGTAGTCTCAAGCTGGCCTCAAACTCATGATTCTCCTACCTTGGCCTCCCAAGTGCTGGGATTAAAGGACTGCACCACCACCCCTGGCATTAAAAATTTTTATATATTTGGGGATGGGGGGAAGAAAGGCAGATAGAGAGTGGGCGTGCCAGGGCCTCCAACCACTGAAAATGAACTCCAGACACATGTGCATCTGCCTTAAATAGGTCCTTAGGCCTCAAAAGCAAGAGCCTTAAACACTAAATCCCTTTATTTTATTATAAAAATAAAGTTCAGCTGGGTGTGGTGGTGTACAACTTAAAAGTTCCAACTGTTGGGGGGGGATGCTGACATAAAAAGATTACTGTTGCCGGGTGTGGTGGCGCACGCCTTTAATCCCAGCACTCGGGAGGCAGAGGTAGGAGGATCGCCGTGAGTTCAAGGCCACCCTGAGACTACAGAGTTAATTCCAGGTCAGCCTGGACCAGAGTGAGACCCTACATCGAAAAAAAGGGAGAAAAAAAAGATTACTGTTGAGTTCAAGCCCAGCCTGGGCTGAAAAAGAAAAGTTGACTAAGTAAAGCGTGTATTTAGGTATTTCTATCCAAAATAGATCAAAGTTGAGCAAAACAATCCCAATAGCTAGATATCATGCACCCCTGTAGAACCAGCACTTGGGAAGATAAAGCAGGCAGGTTGAAGCCAGCTGCTTAGTGAAAAGGCCTTTCCCCAAAAAAGCAGGGATGGGGAAGGTGTTATATAAAAACAATGAAAACCCTAACAAGACAAACAGGAAGAGATGGAAGGTTGTAGTCCTGGGTGGCTTAGTCGAGGTCCACACTAAACTATAATAAAAAATGAAGCTGGGCTGGGCACAGTGGCACATGCCTTTAATCCCAGCACTTGGAAGACAGAGGTAGGAATGCTGTGAGTTCCAGGTCAGCCTGGGCTAGAGTGAGACCCTACCTTGAAAAACAAAAAGCTGGTTGCACCAAGTGTTGGCTACAATGTAGATGAAATGGAACTTTTCTATATTCAGCCAATAAGGAGATACTGATAAATGGAACATGGATGTTCTCAGCAGTTACAACCTCCCCTCCTAAGTACATCATTTAGTAAATGCCTCCAAACTTTTTCTTTTGAGGTAGGGTCTCACTCTAGCCTAGACTGATCTGGAATTCACTCTGTATTCTCAGGGTGATCTCAAACTCACAGCAATTCTTTTACCGCTGCCTCCTGAGTGCTGGGATTAAAGGTGTGTGCCACCACACCCAGCACCAAACTTTTGTGTTTTTTTTTTAAATTTTTATTTATTTGAGAGTAACAGAGAGGAGGCAGAGAGAGAATGGGCATGCCAGGGCTTCCAGCCCCTGCAAATGATCTCCAGATGCATGCGCCCCTTGTGCATCTGGCTAACATGGGTCCTGGGAAATCAAGCCTCAAACCGGGGTCCTTAGACTTCACAGGCAAGCATTTAACCGCTAAGTCATCTCTCCAGCACCCTCCTTTTTTTTTTTTTGAGGTAGGGTCTCACTCTAGGTCAGGCTGACCTGGAGTTCACTATGTAGTCTCAAGGGTGGCCTTGAACTCATGGCAATCATCCTACCTCTGGCTACTGAGTGCTGGGATTAAAGGTGTGCGTCACCATGCCCGGCCCAACCAAACTTTTAAGTGCACCACATGGACAGTGTATTGCTTTAAATTAGTCTGTTTTCAACATCTCATTTCAACTGAGCTTCAGAACTCCTAGGTTTGGAACACTGTAGTGTATAGGTTAAGTGCTTTAGTTTTTGTTCAGTAGCTCTTTTTCCAGGTGCCACGCCTCCCTGGATGAGCCAAGATGAGGACTGTAGCTTTGGAAACCAACAAATAGGGCCCTCCTATGAAGAATTTCTTAAACAAAGTAAGTAAGCTACCTCAAGAAGGGCAGAAATTTCAGGTATGGACACCCAAAGCCAGTCCCTAAGCTAAGTTCAATGACATGTATCTATAGACCTAGGTGCCTCACAGTTGCAGGCAGAACTGCTTGAGCCAAGGCCAGCATAGCCAAAATACTTAAAGACCCATCCAAGAAAAATGTTTCCTTATCTCTGCAGAGGAAAAACAGAAGCTGAACAAACTCCCCCCAGAACGAGTCGGGGCCAACTTTGACCACACCTCCAGCACCAGTGCAGGCTGGCTACCTTCTTTTGGCAGAGTGTGGAATAATGGACGCCGCTGGCAGTCCAGGTATGAATCCAGTGCCAGCACTACAGACAGCCTTCTATCTTTCCTGATTGTCACTAACTCTCATTTCTTTTCAGGCACCAATTCAAAACTGAAGCAGCAAGGAACAAGCAGCAGTCACACAAAGATAGCTGATGATGCTTCCCAACACATACTCTTCCAACCACAAGGCTCAAAAGGCCAATCTGTCCTCCCCTATTATTCCTAACCCCAAATCCTTTAAGAAACAGACAAACTCATTTGACTTAATAAATTTTATTTTTCCAAATGTACAGTCAGTTGAGTTGAACCTGTTAAAAAAAAAAAAAAACAACTCAGAACAAGTGTCATGTGAAGGGGACACATATGCTCCCTTCACCTTGAGTCCTTAGGTTCCTGCTCACCTGTTCATGCATCTTCACCAGCAGCGGGGGCATCTCCACCCTTGGTATTTCTGGTGTAAATCACTTGAGCTCTGTGCTTTGAAACCAGTTTGATAAGTCCTAAAGGGAAAGGACAAGGTTTTTACAGAGCTGATGCTTAATAGAACTGCCTAAGTAAGATAGCCACCATCTACAATACTTGAGGTTGAGACAGGATCTCAAACTCAGGCTGACCTGCATCCACAAGTGCTGCGATCATAGCCACATGCCACCACCACTCCTGCTTGCTGACAATTTAAATTCAGGATTTACTATAAACTTAGTAGCCACTATCTCCACATGTACAACAGTGGCAATAGTTAGTGAACCCTCACAATACAGGACCCTGAGTTGCCTGAACTAAATATTTAAGTTGGTATCTCAACACTGCTCCAGAAGTACTGTACCCTGTAACTTCATACATTTATTTATGTTTGTGAAGCCTAATAACCCAGCTTCAATTCTGCGGTAGCCATATAAAAGCCAGATGCACAAGGTGGCACAGTGAAACCCTACCTGGTGGTAAACAGGGTGGGGCCAGGCATGGTAGCACAGGCCTTTAATCCCAGCACTCAGCAGCAGGCAGAGGTAGGAGAATTGAGAGTTCAAGGACACCCTGAGACTCCATAGTTAAAATTCCAGGTCAGCCTGGTCTAGAGTGAGACCCTACCTCGAAAAACCAAAAAAACTTTTTGAAATACTACCACCAAACCCAGGGGCTGGAGGCTTAGGTGTTAAGGCACTTGTCTCTGAAGCCTAAGGACCCAGGTTCTATTCCCCAGTACCCACGTAAAGCCAGAGGCAGTTCATTTGCAGTGGTTAGAGACCCTGACGTGCCCATTCTGTCTAAAGTCAGTAACCCAGGGTGAGAGATGGCTCAGAGATTAAATGGGCTTGCCTGCAAAGCCTAACAGCCTTGGTTCAATTCCAACAGTACCCACATAAAACCAGATGCACAAAGTGGTACATGCATGTGGAGTTGTATTTTCAGCTGCGGGAAGCCTTGGTGCATCCATTCTCTGGCAATTAAAAAAAAAAAACAAAAAACGACAGTAACCCCTAAAAGCAGACACCACCTCCCCCCTCACCTTTACTAAGGAGCTCCTGAAGGGCTGCCCTGGCCAGGGAACCGCGGATCTTCAGTCTCTCAGAGACCACAGCAGGGGTAATAAGCTTATAGTTGGGAACTTCTTTACAGAGTTTGTCGTACGTAGCTTTGTCAAATAGGACTAGGTTGTTGAGCTTGTCCCGAACTTTGCCTTTGGACCACTTCTGCTCACAAACACAGAAAAAAAGAAATAATTTTCCCCCCAGAAATCCTGGTAGAATTACCAATTCGCTCCCAACCAACCTATGTCTGAGAAATTCCTTTAGTTATCGTAGGCAAGTTACAGATTTGCAGGTAAAGATACATCTTTGAGGCTTTGCACATGGAGGAAATCCCTACAGGACCTGTTTAATATGCTGCACGCTGGAGCTAACGCTTTATATAGTTATATAGTTTTTAAGGAATGTACACCCGAATGAGTGGCGATCAAGCCTTTATCTCAGGGGCTGGAGAGAGGGGTTGGTGGTTAAAGTGTTTGCCTGCAAAGCCAAAAGATTCCGGTTCGACTCTCCAGGACCCACGTAAGACAGATACACAAAAGGGTGCATGCATCTGGATGTAGTTTCTTTGCAGTGGCTGGAGGTCCTGGCGTGCCCATTCTCTCCCTCAAATAAGTAAATAGATAAAACATCAGAAAAGTAAATACAAATCTCTATCTCAGGAGCATGGCGGCCTAGCGGAAAGCGAACTCAGACTCCTCGTCCTTCGGGGAGGCCAGCCCCTACCTTCTTTTTGGCCTTGCCCCCAGACTTGTTGACTGGGTCTTTGTCTTTCTTAGCCGACTTCCCGGCGTCTTTCTTCTTCTTGTCGTCCTTGGGCGGCTGCAAGAGGACAGCGGGGATGGAGGAAGGTCTTAAAGGTTGGACAAGCCCCACTACTGCACGTCTCGGCCCAGCGCCAGCGCCCCAACGCCGCCCAAGCACATGCGGGCGCGAGCCCGGGCCCGCCCGAGACCCGGCGCTCAGCGCCCGAAGCCCTCCCGCCCGCCAGGGCCACCCCACGGCCTCGGAGCACCCTGCTGCCCTCGGAACCCCGCCACTCGCCGCCCGCGACGCTCACCATGGCGAAGCTTGGAGAGCCGCTGCGACCACTGCGGCTTCGCTAAGATGTCGGAGAAAAAGGAAGTACTGCTCACCGACGGTCCCAGAAACCTCAGGCCCAGGCAAGGACTTCCGGGGCGAGGGGCGGGGCCAGGCAGAGGGGCCCGGAAGTGAGACTCCAAGCCACGCCCCTAGCGCCCATTTGCGGCTGCGCGGACGCTGCTGTCAGTCACCACAGTCTCATAGCTTTCTCCCTGGCTTGGGATTGTAACGCCGGGTGCGCTAGCGCCGCAGGTAGCGGGCACGAGCCAGGAAGGACAGAGTCGGGGTGGCGGCCCGGGGAGGGTCGTGTGACCGAGGTTCTGGGACGGAAACCTCCCGGAGAGAGCAGATCGGAGTGTCCGGGAGGCTGCAGTTGAGGCAGCCATGGCGATTTTCAGTGTGTATGTGGTGAACAAAGCTGGCGGCCTGATTTACCAGTTGGACAGCTATGCACCTCGGGCCGAGGCCGAGAAAACCTTCAGCTACCCACTGGACCTGCTGCTCAAGCTGCACGACGAGCGGGTGTTGGTGGCCTTCGGCCAGCGCGACGGCATCCGGGGTGAGCCAGGCTCGGGGGCGGGGCCGGCGAGGGGCGGGGCCGGGGGCGGGGGCGCCTCTGATCCTTGGCCTCTGCTTTGCAGTGGGCCACGCCGTGCTGGCCATCAACGGCGTGGATGTGAATGGCAAGTACACGGCCGATGGCAAAGAGGTGCTGGAGTATCTGGGTAACCCTGCCAATTACCCTGTGTCCATTCGATTCGGCCGGCCCCGCCTCACCTCCAATGAGAAGCTCATGCTAGCCTCCATGTTCCACTCGTAAGACCCCTCGTGGTTTTTTTGTTCGTTTGTCTGTTCTCCCTAAGTCATCGAACCCATTGCCTTGCATATGCTTACCAAACGCCCTATCAGTGACCACACCCTCAGCCCCTCTTCCTTACCTTTCCGGTGCTCTTGTCCTGCACCTTTCTGTAGGCTGGTTAGGTTAACGTGCTTCTATGGGTATCCTCTGTAGGGGTAGTACGTCTTTTTCTACCTCTTAAGTGGTTGGTTCTGTTATCAAAAGAAAAGCTGATTTGAGTATATCTAAAGTTGTAGGTGAGATTGGATGGGGATGTGGTCTTTCGTGATCCAGCTTCTTATTTCAGCCATACTGTTTCATCATCTTTAAAGTAAATCAGTTGAATTAAGTATCTGTCCTTTAAAAATGGTTTCCAGAGTCTGGAGAGATGGCTTAGCGGTTAAGGCGCTTGCCTGCAAAGCCAAATGACCGGTTCGATTTCCCAGTACCCACTTAAGCCAGCTGCACAAGCATGTATCTGGAATTCATTTACAGTGGCTGGAAGCCCTGGCGCGACCATTCTCTCTCTCAAAGAAATAAAATAAAATATTTAAAATCTGAATAAGATGTGGTATTAGAAAAAAATGGCGCTTTTGTGCCTTAGGGGGCAGAGGTAGGAGGACTGCTGTGAGTTCAAGGCCACCCTGAGTCTACAGTGAATTCCAGGTCAATCTGGGCTAGAGGGAGACCCTACCTTGAAAACTAGAAAAATAAAAAGAGAAGTTGTTTCTGAGCTGGAGAGATGGCTTAGTGGCTAAAGCACTTGCCTGCGAAGACTAAGGACCCAGGTGCAATTTCCCACATACGTCAGGTGCACAAGGTAACACACGCACCTGGAGTTTGTTTGTAGTGGCTAGAGGCCCTGGCGTGTACATTTTCGATCTGCCTCTTTCTCCTGAGTAATTTAAAGCATCTCTGGAGAGATGGAGATGGCTCTGTTAGTAGAATGCTTGCCTAGCATATACAAAGCCCTGAGTTCTAGCCCTTGCACTATATAAAGCCAAGCAGGGTGGCCCACACCTGTAATCTGAGGAGGTTCAAGGTCATCATTAGTTATCTGAGACCCTGTCTCTTGTTTCTTTTGTCGAGGTAGGGTCTCACTGTAGCCCATGCTGACCTGGCACTTACTCTGTAGTCCCAAGCTGGCCTTGAACTCATGACATTCCTCCTACCTCTGCCTCCTGAGTGCTGAGATTAAAGGTGTTGCCACATCTGGTTGACACTCTCTTTTCCAAAAACCTTGACAGAGAAAGAGGAAGAGAGAATCTGCCTCTTAGTTATTTAAAAAACCTTTTCCAGGCTGGGGAGATGGTTCAGAGGTTAAAGGCACTTGCTTGCAAAGCCTGCTGGCCTGGGTTTGATTCCCTAGTACTGATATAAAGCCAGATGCACAAAGTGATGCATGCATCTGGAGATTGTAGCAAGAGGCCCTGGTGTGCCTATTGTCTCTTGCTCTCTTGAATAATGTGTGTGTGTGTTCCTTCTCAACTGTGGCATAAGATGTGCTGGTGTAGGCCTAGCCATGAACTAAGCATGCATGCATGCACATATTCCCCAGTGTTGATTTTTCCAACTTTTTCAATGTCAAATGTTTTGCAGTGAAATGTGTAACATGAGATGTATGCAAAGAGTCAAGTGAATTTGAGCTGGGTGTGGTGATGCACACCTTTAATCCCAGCACTCTGGAGGCAGAGGTAGGAGGATCGCCTCAAGTTTGAGTCCACCCTGAGACTACATAGTGAGTTCCAGGTCAGCCTGGGCTAGAAGGAGACCCTGCCTTAGGGTGGGGGGAGTCAAGTGAATTTGAAAGAGATTTTACAGTGCTGGCTAGCAGTTCACACTTCTCCTGACTGTCCCAGGCTACAAAGTGAACTTCTCAGCAGATAGGGTTACTAGTGGGAAAGTTTTGAGATGCTCCCTTCCCTTACAGAGCTGGGTACATTCTTGACTTTGCCTCCTTTGCATCCAGGCTCTTTGCCATTGGTTCCCAGCTGTCTCCTGAACAGGGAAGCTCAGGCATTGAGATGCTAGAGACAGACACATTCAAACTGCACTGCTTCCAGACACTGACAGGTACGTGTCTCCAGAGAGGCCAAAGGGATAGACGGGGCATGCTAGACCACGGGATTGACCAGAGGCAGCTTTGGTAAGCAAGAATAAAAGTGGTATCAGGTTTTCTGGAGACACTGTGACACTTCTGTTTATTTTGTGAATCCAAATGTCCCAGTATGCTCAGCCCTGGCTGTCCTGGGTTTGGATGAAACTCATCATGTTAAATTGCACACATTTTAGAAGGTGTAAATGTTTCAAATTTGAAAGCCAAATGGAAGTGGCCTTTGGATCCTATCATTGCTTCACTCCCTTGATGCAAATCATAGAAATTGCTTTTCCTCTCTGCCTAGCACTATTTCTGTTGAGAATTCCAAGTCTGAAAGTCTAGTCACTCAGTCACCTAGTGGCTGAGTAAAGTTATTTCATTTCTCTAGCCCATTCAGTATCCTATGTTATATCAAAGACAAAATTAAAATGGGCTTGTAATAGTGCTGGACAAAACTGAAATTGCTGCAAAAATGCAAGATGACATTGGATGCATTCTCTGTCCTTGGATGACATTCCTGGCTTTTCTCTAGGGATCAAGTTTGTGGTCCTGGCAGATCCTAGGCAAGCTGGAATAGATTCTCTTCTCCGAAAAATTTATGAGATTTATTCAGATTTTGCCCTCAAGAATCCATTCTATTCCCTGGAAATGCCCATCAGGTAGGTGGTCCCATTTCCCAGTTACTGAGCAAAACCTTGTGCTCCTCCCCAAAGTCAGTGAAGTGTACGAGTTTTATCTTTAAGCAAAGACGAGTGATTGGCCTTTGAGAACCCAGTGCTTCCTTGTAGTTCATGTCCCTCAAGTAGAATATTCACTGATCATCCCTAGGTTCCAAATAGTGACAGAGCTTGAGTTCTTACACTTGTTTCCTTGTTTTGGCGTAGGTGTGAACTGTTTGACCAGAACCTGAAGCTAGCTCTGGAGGTGGCAGAGAAGGCTGGGACTTTTGGACCTGGATCATAAGCTAACTCTGCAATGGACCTCTGAATTCTAAGAGATCCCGCAACAAGGGTTGTGCTGTTTCCATTCCAATGGAGATCCTGTTGCAGCAGCCTTGTTAGTATACTTGAAAAGTGGGAGAACACCAAGTTTGGTGACACCAGTTGATCCCTAAGCCAGAAAGCCATGCCTGCTTCCTTTCTGTATATATCGTCCTACTTCCCTGTGCTGTACAGATTTATTTATGGAGAAAGCCTGCCCATAATGCTATAATAAACACTCTTTTGTTCTACTAGTTGATGTCTTGATGATTTGGGAGAAAGGCATGAGGTGGTATGGAAATAGCAAAATGAGATGCTTTGTTCTGGTAGAAAACAAAACCCATAAGTGTTTACTGCATAAATGAACATGATCATTTGACTGACAAGCCTTGGATCTAGTCCCAAAATGGCTATTCCCTGGGAGGCTGAGATGCTGGTGGTAGTTGGACATTTGCCCATTCTCACTTCACCTATTACATCGGGAGATACATTCTGTTACAGGCAGAATTAAGCAAGGTACAAAATCTGTGCTTCCAGCAAAGTACAGCTTGGGATTTATGAATTTCTTCACAGCTGTGAATATTTTGCTGGGGTACACTGGAGATAGAAGACTGCTGAAAAGTTTTATATTTGGGATTTTGTTTTAAACACTTGTTTCTTCAGTGAGTATTATAGAACCAGACTGTCCATTCCAAGACGTCTTTTCTCTGATCACAAAGAACAAATGTCAGTATCTCTTATGATGGTGGGAAAAGGAGTTAATGAAAATAAACTTTTCACAAAATCTTTGCTTCAATGTTCCCAAGCAAAGGGCTGGAGAGATGGCTTAGCAGTTAAGGCACTTGCTGGCAAAGCCAAAGGACTCAGGTTCATTTCCCCAGTACCCACATAAAGCCAGAGGCACAAGATGGTGAACGCTCCTAGAGATGATTTGTAGTGGCTAAAAGCCGTGGTGTGCCCATTCTCTCTCAAATATTTAAAAACATAAAGTCCGCAAATAAATATATAAATAAAAATATTTTTTAAAAAACACATAAGGTCCCATCTAGGCATGATGGCACATGTGTTTAATCCCAGGACACAGGCAGTAGGGGTAGGAGGATTGCTATGAGTTTGAGGCCACCCTGAGACTACACAGTGAATTCCAGGCCAGTCTGGACCAGAGTGAAACCCTACCTTGAAAAACTAAAAAAAGGCAGGCATGGTGGCACATGCCTTTAATCCCATCACTTGGGAGGCAGAGGTAGGAGGATCACCATGAGTTCGAGGCCACACTGAGACTACACAACTACATAGCGAATTCCAGGTCGGCCTGGGCCAGAATGAGACCCTACCTTGAAAAACCAAAAAAAAAGTCACCATGTGAGTTTGGACGCATGCTTTCTGACCACCTATCAGTGAACTACTATTATACTGACCACCTTCATCAAGCCATTTCACCTGCCAGCAACCCAGTAGCTTTGTCTGTAAGATTTCCACTGAATTATACAGTGTTCAAATGAAAACTGAGCTTGAGCTCAAAGGCTCAAGCTATACTTCAGCTCTCTCATACCAGGAAAATGAAATGTTTCATTTGGAGTGGAAAGAGCTGGGTGATATTCTTGTTTTTGTGGTAGCATGTCAGTTTAGCCCAGGCCAACCTGGAACTCACTCTGTAGTCCTGGGCTGACCTTAAACCCACTACTTCAGCGTCCTGAGCCTAAGAGCACGTGATAAGAGTAATTTCTCAGGGAAAGCTGTCTCTAGCTTATAGCACCCCTTTTGAAAGAATGAGTCACTGTTTACTATCAAATCTCGTTTTTTAATCTATAACATGTCAACTTGCACCTCCTCCCCCACATACCTCCCTTGTGTACCCAGTGTATTGATGAGAGTGGCTGCCTCTCTTCCCTTGGGGTGATAGCTTTGCCCACTGTCAAGAGGCCTTAGGGCTGAGCAGAAGCCACAACATTAATGTCCTGCAGCCACAGGGACAGTCTCACCTCAGAGGGGGATAGATGGCATGGAAACAGGACCCAGGCTCAGGAGGGGGAAAAAATGGGTAACTAGACTCCCTACTACGGGAGTTTGTTTGTTTGAAGGTAGGAAATAGGAGCTGATGCGGTCCACAAAGGTTTTCACTTAAAAAAAGCAAAGATGGGCTGGAGCAAAGATCAGGGGAGCCTGGACCTCCTCAGCCGCTGATAACTTGTAGCACCGCTCTGGACAAGGGAGCTAGTGCAGACATGTTCCAGTTGCAGGTTCTGTGCTGGCTGGAACAGTCCCCTGTCCTTGCTGCATCCCACCAGGGAGCTTCAGGTGGAGATCCCCATCGCAGGTACTCTCTTCACTCAGCTTTCTTGGGTACTCGGCCCATCTTGGTGCGGATGTTTCGGAGCAGGAAGAAGGCAGCTGTGCTGGCTGCACAAATCACCTCAGCTACCCAGAAGGCTGTGCTCCAACTATAGTGCTTGGCAATGGTGCTGAAGGGTAGCCCAGCCAGAAAGCCACCCACTGCCAAGGAGAAAGGGAAAAACCTGAGCCACACAAGGATAAAGCCAGTGGGTTGGTTCCGTATCTAATAGGCCTGGGCACAAGGCATAGTGAAGCAAGGCAGCTACTGTAGAAGGTACCACTTACCATTGGCCATAAGCCCCACAATGGCATGAGAGGTGCCACATAAGTTGGGAGGAGCGCTCTCATTGGCTATGACTCCAAACAAGGCAATGGGACCGTAAGAGGAGAAACCAAACACAGCTCCCAACACTAGGATCCAGATCTGCAAGGGCAGTCGGGGAGGCATCAGTCACAAAGCCTACCTGCTGCATGCACATCGCTGCTAAAGGAGAGTGGCCCCCAGGAACAGACCAGTCAGGGGTACTCAGTGACCTTCCTCAACCCACTTCCCAGAACAAGTGACAGAATGGGTGCCAGAGAGCCAACCCAAGGCCTATGTGGGAAGGGACAAGAAGTACAGCCAACTCTCTGAGTTGGATGCTGGCTCAGAATTTATGCAAGCTGGATTGCTTTATAGGGGCAAAGCAGAGGGGCAGAACAAAAGTGAGACAGACCAGGAGGGAAACCAGAAATATCTTTAAGGCACCTCGTGCTCTGTAAAGCCCGTAAGTTCAGCGAGAGAGTGGAAAGCCGAAGTCCAGAGAGCTACATCCTAGAAGACCAGAAAGAAGAAAACCAGGCCCAAAGTGGAGGAGGGAAACCAAAATACAAAACACAAAGAGGAAATGAAGTATTAAAAAAAAAAAAAAAAAACTGAAAGGGAAATCGGAGAGGCAGAGAAAGGGCTGGCCCATGGTAGGCAGCCTTGGGAGAGAGAATCTTATTTTCTCTCCTCGTACCCTGCCGTTGCCTCTTCATACTTACCTTGGGAGAGTCACTGGTCACTGTTACCCGGAAGAGGTACATGGAAACCGTCATGCCAGCCATCATGAACAGCAGCAGCCCATGGCGAGGGTTCCCATACACAGACAGCCCTGCCTATGGATACAGTCAATACAGTCCCAGCCACATCAGGCCCTCAGAGCAGGGCAGAGCACCCCCACCCCTGGACTCTGACACAGCAGGGCCACTGCTGACAGGTCTTTGGCAATGCCATCACAGTTCTTGGCCCCAGGCAGCTCTGGGAGGCCCTGGGACCTGCTCATGTTCTGAGGCCAAATTCCACAACAACCCTTCCTCCACCTTAGTAGGGCAGGCATGGGACACGTGCTGAGAAGCTGCATGCAGTCCACTGCCACCCCCAGGCTTCCTGGAGCAGTGGAAAAGCCTACAGACTGGGGTTAAAGAGATTTTGGCTGTCCCTGCCATCAGTTAAAACTTTTTCCCCAGCAGCCTTATGTCCATATCCCTAGGGCAAGTAAAAGAAATCTGGAATCATCCCCACACCTCACCCAACTTAAACCTGAAGTGCTATCAGGCCCATATCCTGGGATTCCCACCTCTTCCTTCTAGTGCTTTTGCTCAGCTCACCTTTGCCATGGCCCGGTCTGACAAGTAGCCAGCTGCGATGCTGCCTATGAGGCCTCCAACTTCCAGAGCGCTCATGTAAGAACTGCCTGCATGGAGAGTTGTAGAAAGACTGAGAAAGGGTGTTTCAGATTGTGATTGCCCCACAATGGCTTATGGAGAGATACAGAGGCCCCAAGAGTGCCTATCCTTATTTATTTATTTGACAGTGACAGAGAGAGAAAGAGGCAGAGAGAGAATGGGCACGCCAGGGCTTCCATCCACTGCAAACGAACTCCAGACACATGTGCCCCCTTGTGCATCTGGCTAACGTGGGTCCTGGGGAATCGAGCCTTGAACCAGGGTCCTTAGGCTTCACAGGCAAGCGCTTAACCGCTAAGCCATCTCTCCAGCCCAGGTGTATTTCTTTAATCCCAGCACTCACAAGGCTGAGGAAGGAGGATCACTATGAGTTTGAAGCCTGCTTGGGTTATACAGTTTCAGGTCAGCCTGGACCAGAATGAGACCCCCACCTCGAAAAAAAGGAAAAAAAGGGCAGAGGGGCTTGGATTACTCATCCTTTGCACTGGTTCCTGGTTTTTGGCCCACTCCTGTCCTAGTACTCATCTTACCCACAAGGGCAGACTGTCCTTTTTCCTGGATGAGGAAGAACTGGCCCCAGTCTGTACAGCAGGTCTTTACTCCAAAAACCACAAGGTAGCCAGTGGAAAGCACCCATAGGTAGGGAGATAGCAGCAGCTCCTGTAGGGTACTCTCCTCCTTTGAAGAGCCTGGAGGTGGGGAAAGGCCAAGCAGGCCTCAGCTCTGCTTCTGCAACCCTGTCCCCACTGCACCCCACCATTCATTAACCAACCCTAGGGACAAAGTCCATGGGTACAACCGGGGTCAATGTGGTATCCCCTTGAGCTCGTCCTCCTCTCCCCAACTCTGCTGCAAACCTCAGTGAATGAATGGAACTGGGGGCTAGGGCACATGGAAGGAAGGCACTCAAACCACTTGAACTTGGGATGCTATCCAGGACAGGCAGGTCTATGCTGCCATGAGAAGGCTTAGGATATAATGTGAGTAGAATTTCACTTATTTCCCACCCAATGCCTATTGCCACTCCTTTCCCTACATCCACTGGCCAGCACAGGACAAGGCATAGGCTATTCCTCAACAAAATTTTCCCATGTGGAGGCTGAATGAAGGTGCTCCAGTGGTCGGCTTGGTGCAGGCTCACCCTTCTTGCCCTTTGAGGGGGTAGGGTCCAGGTTGCGGAGTCCAACATCAGCAGGTTCATTGTGGATGAGCAGTAGACAGAGGAAGGAGACAACCACACACAGAGCCCCAGACAAGGCCAGCGTGCTGCGCCAGCTGTAGCTCTGGGCAAGGATGGTTGCCAGGATAGGGCCTAGCCCTCCAGCCAAGTTCATACTGGTCGACAGAACAGCCCACCAAGTGCCAAACTGGGATGGCTCAAACCACTGTGAGGCAGAAGGGGCAGAGTAGGTGCCTGGTCTATAGCCCACATTGAGGGAGGGGCTCACGAGGGGCAGATGCAGAATCTCACATTACAGGAATGAGGGAGAGGGTGCAGTTACTTGGCAGGGTCACTTCCCTCATCTGCCACCTGATCCCACCACTCCTAAAATATCTTGGCAAGCAGTAGGAGCTGGCAGAGAACTCCTGAGGAACCTGCTGTGGGTTAGGTACAGAGGGGAGTGGATAAAAGGGGGCGCTCCCAAATTCTCATTCGGTAAATAACTCCAACCATTCTAGAAAGGCTTGTTTATATGCACTCACCTTCCGTAGGATCTTCCCACAGGGGGGCCAGCCCAGTCCCTGTGCCAGGCCATTAAGGAACCAAAGCGCAGCGAAGACAGACACCATGGAGCTCCAGGAAAAGACTATGTTAACTAAGCCGACCAGGAGTAGCCCAGAGGAGAAGAGCCAGCGAGCACTCATCTGGTCGGACAGCACCCCGCTCACAAACTTGCTGATGGCATAGGCTGCTGACTGGCTGCTGGTGATGAGCCCTGCAGTGGAGGGGAGCAGGGAGTAGGACACCTGCGGGGTTAGGAGCAGGGCAGAGGCACAGGAGGGGTGGAGGAAGGCAAGGGGTCAGGCGTGTACAGGTGCCGGCAGAGTAAGGTGGGTTCCTTCCCAGAGAAACAGGAGGACCTGTGCTGCACATGACTCTTTTCTGTTTGTTTGTTTTCAAGGTAGGGTTTCACTGTAGTCCAGGCTGACCTGGAATTTACTATGTAGTCTCAGGGTGGCTTCGAACTCATGGTGATCCACCTACCTCTGCCTCCCAAGTGCAGGGATTAAAGGCGAGCGCTACCACGCCTGGCGCATCTGACTCTCTTGAAGGGCCTGCTGCCTTGGCTAGCTCTCCTGCCTGCCACATCTACGCACCATAGCCCCAGGAATGACCTGTGACTTCTCAGCCTCCTGGAGAATTCTACTGCAGGAGTCTGGACAAGGGAAATGTTTCCTTCCCTAAGAATTGCATATGCCTGGTTTCCCATCTCACCCTACATGCCAACCTAAGGCCTCTAGCAGTTCTGTTGCCTCCCCTCTGAACATGAGTGAAAGGCTCAAGCTTGTAATCAGAAATCTTACTCTTCCTGGCGGGAAGCGTGCCGGGCCACATCAAATCATGGTGCCTGCTTCTCCATGCTCCCCGTGTCGCTCACCCGCAGCTTCAGCATGCCCACCACACAGGGTGAAAACCTTGCTCAGAACCTCCCACCCCACCCCCAGACACACTCAACATGAGCAGTGCTTCTGAAGTCACATGTGGGTCACAGGCATCCGCTCATCAGTTGTGAAGCAGCCCGCCTCAGTCCTTCACCCACACCCGTGCACATGAACCTCGGAGCCTCTGCATCCGGCTCGTGCTGCTGTGCAGGTCCTCCATGCATTCTGCATGCCTGCACATAACCACACTGCCCAGTCAGTCTCTTCCACCACCCTACCCTTACAGAACTCACCCAGATCATCCTTGTCCAGTGAGATCTCTTCCACCAATGACGGCATAACAAAGGAGAAGGTCTTGCGGTTGAAGTAATACAGGCTGTAGCCCCCAAACATGGCCGCAAAGATGACGGTGCGGTAATAGCCATAGCCTTGGGCTGCCATGGTGGAAATGAGTCGGCTCTGCCAGCCAAGTCACAGCACCTCTGACCACAGCCTCTTCGCTGCTCCTGCCTGCTGCCTTCTCAGTGCCCAGATCTGCTGAGTTGGTTTTTCTTACGCTCCCTCCTCCACCCAGGCTCCCTTTATAGCTGCCTTCTGGATAATCATTAACCCCAGGGTGGCAACGAGGGAACCTAGTGTCCTGAGGGAGACAAGAAAACAGGAAATTGTTGAAACCAAACTGTGGGGGCTGGGGGAATCCTAAGAGGGGCTATATGTGTAAATCTGGCCAGCACTCTCTGTGTCCCCAGGATTTCTGCCTTTCTCTCCTTTTCCATGTTCTCCTGCCAGAGAAACCAACTGTGATTAAGAGTTCAACATAATTACTTTTGTCAGAATGAGCCCAGGGGAGGCCAAGGTAGGATGAACAGAGGTGCCCTCTCTATGTGGCCCAACTGCCTCAGTCACTGAACCTTATTCACTCAAAGATCTACTGAGGGCCTCCTGGTTACCAGGCATTACAAATCACCAGTTTCTTTCACTTTCAGTCAGTCGCAAACCGGTGCTACCCTAACTACTCCATCTCCAAGCTTTCCACAGGTGACCTCACCAACATTTAGCACATGATGGTGTGTAACTTTCCGGGTTTAGCTGTCCCCGCCCCATCCTCAGGGGTTATATTCAAAGACCTCAAGACAGTACTGAACTCTGTACAATACTTAACATATAACAATTTGACTTAACTTATAAAGCACTGTAAAAATTAATAAACAGAGCCGGGCGTGGTGGCGCATGCCTTTAATCTTAACACTTGGGATGCAGAGGTAGGAGGATCGCTATGAGTTCCAGGGCATCCTGAGATTACATAGTGAATTCGAGGTCAGCCTGGGCTAAAGCGAGACAGACCCTATCTCGAAAAAACAAAACAAAAAACAAACATATATATATATATATATATAAAATGGACAATTGGAATAATATATTGCAATAAAATTACTCAAAGACCACTGTTTATTTTTGGAATTTCCCATTGAGATTGACCCCGGTAAGTGAAATGGAAAACAAATGGACAAGAGAGGACTGCTGTAGTTGCAGAACTTTTGCAGGGGCAATCTCCCCACTTCACCCAACAGTGTCATCCATAAAGCGCCCTAAGGAAGGGTTGAGATCTTGATGGGGGGGCTTGGACCACTGTCCTTGAGTCCCATTACCCGGCGACGTCAGTCTGGGCTTCCGTCCGGCTGGGGTTTGCCGGGGTCTGGGCGGCGTGTGGGCCGCAGGGTGCGCGGGCGGCTCGGGGCCCGAGTGCGGAAGCGCCCAGTCCCGGGCCCGGCCGCATGCCGCGGTCTCGCCGCTCGGCTGAGCAGCCTGCGGAGCGGAGGGCGTGGGCGCCGGCGGAGCCGCGGCCGCACAGAGCCTGGCAGCCTCTCTCCCGGCGGCCTGCAGGGGCCGCGGGGCGGCGACAACCGGGAGGACACCTGCCCAGACCTCGCGTCTTCCAGCCTCCCAGGACGCCCGACTCCCGGGCTGCGAACCAGGAGCCTCAGGAAATGTCCCTCGTCCCGGAAGGACAGGCCTAGCTGGTGTCAGAAGTCGGGGCTCGCAAACCAGGGAGCCCGAGGGCCTGAGACTCCCCCTCCGGCCCCGCCCTAGAAAACCGCCCTCCCTCGCACACCTCGCCCTACCTGGACGGAGGCGGGAACCCGTTAGCAGGGGCGGGCCGGGACGAGGGGGGCGCGCATGCGCCGCGTGGGCGGGGCCTCGGCCGGGCGGCGGCGGCGGCGGCGGCGGCGGCGGCGGCGGCGGGCGGGCTCGAGGCGGGCGCTTGGTTTGGTTGTGCCTTGAGGGTGATGATGCCCCTTAGGGGTGGGCCGATTACATTGAACAAGGAAATTTCGAGTGCGTGCGTCCTAGTAACACACACGTGCAGGAAAGTAACTAATCATTCCTGAGTTATAGTCTCGAAGCAGTCTTGTAGCGATTTCTTTTTTCTTTTCTTTGTTTTTTCGAAGTACGTTCTCACTGTAGCCGGGGCTGACCGAGAACTCACTCTGTCGTCCCAAGGCTAGCCTCAAACTTTCATATTTACGTATGTAGGAAATGCATGCAGTCTTCCTTACAAATTTGGAATTTTAGCTCGTGGTGGCACTGTTGGGGGTAGAGATAAAACAGTATCATTTTGGAGGCCAGACTTGCTTCAAACTCCTGAAGATCCTCCTGCCTTTACCTCCTAAATGCGCATGTGTCATCACACTTGGTTTAGACTAATTCTTCAATCCACTATATTAAAAAAAAAAAAAAACCAACACCAACAAAAAAACCACTGGGCTGGAGGGATTTAAGGCGTTTGTTTGCAAACCCAAAAGACCCAGGTTCAATTCCCCAGGACCCACGTAAACCAGATGCACAAGGGGGCGCACACGTCTGGAGTTTGTTTGCAGTGGCTGGAACCCTGGCGCGCCCATTTTCTCTCTCTCCCTCTTTCTCTCTGTCAAATAAACAAATAAATAAATTTAAAATATTTTATTTTTATTTGAGAGAGAGGGAAAGAGAAAGAACAAGAGAATGGAAGTGCCAGGGCCCCAGCCACTGCAAAGGAACTCCAGATGCATGTGCCTTATGGTGGGTGAACCACATCTTGACCTTAGTTATGTGTACCTCTTGCCCTGTATTTAAACCTAAACCTTATCTGGACATGGTGGTACATGCCTTTAATCCCAACACTCGAGAGGCAGAGCTAGGAGGATCACTGAGTTTGAGGCCATCCTGAGGCTTCATAGCGACTTCCAGGTCAACCTGAGCTAGAGTGAGACCCTACCTCAAAAAAAAAAAAAAGAAGAAGAAGAAGAAGAAAAAGAAGCCCCCCGTGGTGGTGTATGCCTTTAATCCCAGCATTCAGGAGGCAGAGATAGGATGGCCATGAGTTCGAGGCCACTCTGAGACGCCATAATGAATTCCAGGTCAGCCTGGACTAGAGTGAAACTCTACCTCAAAAAAAGAAAAAGAAAAAGAAGGGGGGTAAAAAAGAAGATGGACTTGGGGATCACTGGACTTCATTTGTACTGCTTCTCAGTAGTGCCACACAGAATAAATCTTTCTCTGCTTTCCATTGTTGTCTAATTGGTCTGTTGAGAACAGCTGGTTAAGCCTACCTTGATTGGGCTGCTAGGGTGACCTTAACAACTCCAGTAACAGGAGTATTTTTTTTTTTTTTTTTTGAGGTAGTCCCAGGCTGGCTTTGAACTCAGAGATTCTCCTATCTGTGCCTATCAAATACTGGAATTAAAGGCGTGTGCCACCATGCTTAGCTACAGGAAAAATAGGAATAAAGATACCATTAACTAATTACATTGAACTTATCCTGGCCATAAATAAAGCAGGTGAAACAACCTAACGCAGGGCAAGTTTTGAGATAGATGAAAAGTACTTGTTAAGGCATGGAGGAAATGGCACATGCTTGAAATGTCAATGTTTAGCAAGTGATGGCAGGAGGATCAGAAGTTCAAAGTCATCCTCAGCTCTGTAATGAAGTTATCCTGGGCTACATAAGAACTTGCCCACACCCCAAAAAAGTTCTTGTTGATTCTAGATTGGTTGAATTGTAATAAAAATCTAGAGGGAGGGAATTACCATGGGATATATTTTATAATCATGAAAAATGTTAATAAAAATTTAAAAAAAAATCTAATGTCCCTATCACTGTCCTCTGGGAGCTTTTGTTTCAGTTTATCTTTTTTTTTTGGGTGGGAGGGGGCGGGTGTTGAGGTAGGGTCTCACTCTAGCCCAGGCTGGCCTGGAATTCACTCTATAGTCTCAGGGTAGCCTTGAACTCATGGCAATCCTCCTACCTTGGCCTCCCAAGTGCTGGGATTAAAGGCATGTGCTCCCACGCCCAGCTAAAAGAGATTCTTTTCTTTTCCTTTTTTGAGATAGGGTCTCACTCTAGTCCAGGCTGACCTGGCATTCACTATGGAGTCTCAGGGTGGCCTCAAACTTGCAGTGATCCTCCTACCTCTGCCTTCTGAGTGCTGGGATTAAAGGTGTGCGACACCATGCCCGCCTTCTTTTTTTCTTTTTTTTTGTTTTTAGTTTTTTGAGGTAGGGTCTCACTCTAGCCCAGGCTGACCTGGAATTCACTACAGAGTCTCAGGGTGGCCTTGAACTCACGGTGATCCTCCTACCTCTGCCTCCCAAGTGCTGGGATTAAAGGCGTGCGTTCTTTTTTCTTTTTAAGCGAGAGAGAGAGAGGGGTGGGGGCGGAGAATGGGAACTCCAGCCACTGCAAACGAACTCCAGATGCATGTGTCCGAACTCCAGATGCATGTGTCCCCTTGTGCATCTGGCTTACATGGGTCCTGGAGAATCAAACCTGAGTCCTTTGGCTTTGCAGGCAGGCTTTAACCGGTATGCCATTTCTCCAGCCCCTTCTTTTCTTTTTTTTTTTTCTTTTTAAGTTTTTATGCCAACTAATGCAATAGCAGTGTGTCCTTTTTTTTCTCTTGGTTTCTTTATGGTAGGGTCTCGCTCGCCTCGCTCTAGTCTAGGCTGACCTGAAATTCAGTACGTAGCCTAAAGGTGGCCTCAAACTCCCAGCTATCTTCTTACCTCTGCCTCTTGAATGCTGGGATTAAAGACGTGTGCCACCACGCATGGCACGGTATGTCTATTATTGTAGGCCTGCTCCATTAGAGGGAATACAAGCTGGTACTGAAAACCTATTCAAAAGCTTATGGTGGGGAAGTCATAAGCCCTAGAGGAGTAACGCCTGCTATCTGGCTAAATGCATATATTATGCCCCAAACTGCTCTGTAAGCACTACCACGAAAAACCAAAACAAACAAAAACACGCCACCCCTAGTGCTGAGAAGGAACAGTGAGTGTTCAGCACTGAAACATCTCTATCACACCCTTTGAAGGCTCAGGGTCCCTTGCAGAAGTGGTGGAAAGATGTAAGAGCCAAAGGAAGGGGATGACTGTTTACAATGCAATCTTCCAGACACAAAATGGCTTTGATACTCATGACCTCACTGTGCCCGGCACTACCTACACAAGACCTTCATATTAAGAGGAAAAGATGACATTAAAATAGAAGAGAGACTAATTGTAAAGAAGGGATTCAATTGAGTAGTTTTGAGAAGGGTAGAATGGGATTATTATTTTGATTTTTGGTTTTTGGTGGTAGGTCCTCACTCTGGCCCAGGCTGACCTGGAATTCATTATGTAGTCTCAGGGTGACCTCAAACTCATGGTGATCCTACCTCTGCCTCCTGAGTACTGGAATTAAAGGCGTGCACCACTACGTCCGGCTTTAGAATGAGATTTATATTCGTGGAAGATAGCACTAAAGAGCTGTCAGAATATTTAAAGGGAGGGAGCTGGGGAGATGACTCTGCAGCTAAAGGTGCTTGCTTACAATGCTTGATGGTCTGAGTTCTATTTCCCAGTACTTACCCACATAAAGCCAAATGCACAAAGTGGTACATGCACCTGGAGTACATTTAAAGTGACAAGAGGCCTTGAAATGCTCACTTTTTCTCTTTTTGCAAATAAGTAAACATAAAATATTAAGTACGCCTTTAACCCCAGCATCCGGGAGGCAGAGGTAGGAGAATTGCTGTGAGTTCAAGGCTACCCTAAGACTATATTGTGGATTACAGGTCAGCCTGGGCTAGAGCAAGACCCTACCTCAAAAAAAAAAATTTTTTTTAAGATATTTTGAGGTAGACAAAATACATGCACTAAGCCTCTACTACACAGGAACTCCAGATGCATGCACCAGTTTGTTTTGCTTCATATGACTATTGGGGAATCAAACCCAGGCCAGCAGGATTAGCACTCTTTTAAACTGCTGAATCATCTCGCCAGTCTTATTTTTTCTTAACATTTTATTTGAGGAAGAGGGAGAGAATGGGCGTGTCAGGGCCACTGCAGACAAAATCCAGACACATGTGCCCCTTGTGTATCTGGCTTATGTGGGTCTTGAAAGAGTCTAACCAGGATCCTTTGGCTTTGCAGGCAAATGCCTTAACTGCCAAACCATCTCTCCAGCCCTCTTTCTTATTTGCACATTTGTGTGTGTGTGGGTGCGGGGGGGGGGCACACATCAGGGTCTCTTGCCACCTGGAAATGCCTGACTTTACATAGGCAGCTAGGGCTTTGCAAGACTAGCAGGCTCTACGAGCAAGCACCTTAAATTGCTGAGTCACCTCTTTATCCCAAGGATTTCTTTAAAAATATTCCCAATATTGGAGATTGTTATGAAAAGACTCCTGCATGATAGCCAAGGAGTCTACCACTGTGCTACAACCCCAACCTCCCCACGCTATGATGGTTTGAACGCAAGATGGTCCCCATCGCCTCATGTATTTGTAAGTAAGCCTCATGCTTGATCTTCAGCTGGCGCAGCCTTAGAGGAAGTGTGTTGCTGGGGGTGGGCATGGAGGTTTAATACTCCACTGGGTGGTCATACTTTTGCTCATTCATGCTACCATCTCCTTGCTGATGTGACAATGTGAGTCAGCTTCCTGCTCATGTCTTGTTTTCCCCACCATAATGAAACTGGAAAACAAAAGCCAGGCATGGTGCTGCAAATCTTTAATCCCAGCATTTGGAAGCAGAGGTAGGAGGATCACCATGAGTTCAAGGCCACCCTGAGAAGAGTGAATTCCAGGTCAGCCTGAGCTAGAGCAAGTCCCTACCTATTAAAAAAAAAATCTAGAAAACAAGGGCCAGAGAGATGGCTTAGCAGTTAAGGAAGGCACTTGCTTGCAAACCCCAAAGGACCCAGGTTTGATTCCCCATGTAAGCCAGATGCAAAAGGTGGTACATACTTTTGGAGTTTGTTTGCAGTGGCTAGAGACCCCAAAGTACCCATTCTCTCTTAAATAAATCTATATATGTATATATAAATATGTATATTAATATATATATATATATATATATATATATATATATATTGTTGTTTTTCGAGATAGGGTCTCACTCTAGCCCAGGCTGACCTGGAATTCACTATGGAGTCTCAGGGTGGCCTCGAACTCACAGCGATCCTGAGTGCTGGGATTAAAGGCGTGTGCCACCATGCCTGGCTCTAAAAATATTTTTTTTTTTTTGTTCCTAAGTTTTATTCATGAATTCATACAAAATATTCCAGACCTCCTCCTCTTCTTCATCCTGGTTAATCTGGAAGTAACGCAATTCATAACTCTCTTTGCTGTTAGCAACTACGCGTAACCAATCACGTAGGTTATTCTTCTTCAAATATTTTTTGGTGAGATATTTCAAATACCTTTTGGAAAAAGGCACCTCGGATGTTACGGTGATCTTGCTCTTGCTCCTCTCGATGGTTACAACCCCTCCACCAAGGTTCCCAGCCTTTCCGTTCACTTTGATTCTCTCTTGGAGGAACTGCTCGAAATTGGCAGCATCCATGATTCCATCTTCTACAGGGTGGGTGCAGTTGAGGGTAAACTTCAGAACCTGCTTCTTTTTTTTGCCCCCCTTCGCCACAAGCTTTTTCACAGGCGCCATGGCAGCAGCGGAGGCAGAAAGGCTAAAAATATTTTTTAAAAAAATGTAAAACAAGCCAGGCATGGTGGCACACTTTTAATTGCAGCACTTGGGAGGCAGAGGTAGGATTGCGAGTTTGAGACCAGTCTGAGACTACATAGTGAATTCCAGGTCAGCGAGACCCTACCTCAGAAACATTAAAAGGACAAGGGGGACTGGAAATAGCTCAGTGGTAAGAGGTGTTTGCTTGCAAAGCCTGCCCATGGGGGTTCTACTCCCTAGCAATCTACATAAAGCCAGGCATTCGTTTGTAGTGGCAAGAGACTGGTGCACACACATATGAAGAAGTCAGCAAATAAAAACACAGCTCTTTCTAGCTGCTCATCTCTCCTGATGCCTGAACCCCCAGGCCCCTGCTCTGGTAGGTTTTATGGTATCCATATAGTCAAATGTATGTCTGGAGTTCCCATTCTCTCTCTTCCTTCTCTCAAATATTTATTTTGGGTTTTCGAGGTAGGGTCTCACTCTATCTCAGGCTGACCTGGAATTCACTATGTAATCTCAGGGTGGCCTCGAACTCACAGCAATCTTTCTACCTCTTCCTCCCCAAGTGCTGGGATTAAAGGTGTGCACCACCACGCCTGGCTTTCCCAAATATTTAAAGTAACAAAATTTATAGAAAAGAATATTTTATTGAAAGTTTGTCAACTAACAATGGAGCTAAGTACAGTATGATTCAAACCTGTCCAACCAGCCTGAACTGCTAATGAAAGAACTCAAACATACAGAAAGAGGGCTGAGTGGGGCCTTTAAGTCTCTGCCAATGTGGCAAAAAAAGGAGGGGGGAATAGGAGAGAAGACAAAATGACTGACACGACTGGGTTTGTTTTGTCCTGGGGCTAGTACAATAGCCCTAGTTCCTGTTACAGACATGATACTTCAGGGCAGGCTCCCCGGGCATCAGCATAGTGGGTTAGGGCTCCCTCTTAGCAGAGCAGTGCACCCCAGGAAGGCCAGCCCCGACCCTCTTCCTTTACCCACAAAGCCTGCCTCAAAGAGTGAGGTGGCATTTTTACATTCACACCATGGTCTTTCCATCTTCCAGAGTCTCAGGACAAGGGCTCACAGTAGAAAGCACATTTTTGGTCAGTCCAAGGGGAAGGAGGGGAAAGGAAAAGACTTGGTCTGGAAGAGGCAGGGAAGGGGTATGTGTCACAGGAACCTGGAGAGGAAAGGGTTCTGAGTGCCTACAGATACCGGCATCCTTGCCAACCACTCTACATGGCTTTCCAGAGCCCCATAGCTCACAGGTGGCTTTTCTACATCTCTCACTCCAGGAAGGTAGGGGACTCCCTTCTTACTCTGGCCACCAGGGGTCGCATGGGCCTGTGAGAAGCAGCCCAACCTTCACCAGGAAAGCAAGGGAAAGAGTGAAGCCAGAAGCCAGAGAAGAATTTGGGGGAGGGGCTAAGGAAAGAAGAGGGAAGAGCTCGGAAAGACACCAAAGCTGATGACTGACCAAGGCTCTCTAGACACTGGCCCAAATGGGACACTGATTTCAAGGAAGAGGAAAGGATGTCTAGAGAAGATGGGACACTCCCCAGTGTCCCAGGACATTCTTCCTTCCTGTTATCAACCACTGGGAGCCATTCTCTCACCTACCCACAGGCAACCAATTAAGACATAATAGTGATTTTTCCCAAATGCAGGGCCGGATGGGTAGGGGACCAGAGAGTAGGGCAGGGGACAGAACAAAATTAGATTTTAACCATGGAGCTATTCCATAAGGAACTGTTGAGCGCTCCCCTCCTGCCCCAGGGTGAGAGTAGGAACTTGAGCCCCTGAGGGCAGGATCAAGCCTCGCCCTCACCCTAATGTGTAATAAATAGAGGGTAGGGGCTGGAGATGAGTGGGGCAACAGGAGGTGGGTTATAGCTCATCGTTCTTCACAGGCCGCTTCTGTTCAGCTGGCTGCTCCTTTTGTTCTGATTCTGTGGGAGAGGAGGAGGATGGCAATGAAACACAGCCAGCTGTCTGCCTCCCAACCCTACCAGGCACCCAAGACCTGTGTGGAGCCCTCACCTGCAGCAGGACCTTCTAACTCCAGAGGTTCAGAGTCTGCTGCGTCTGCTTCCAAACCTACATTTTAGAAGCAGTTTATTAGCCTCTAAAGGTAAAGAGCCAGCTGGTAAACATAATAAACCAGATGTGTGGGCCAAATTTGTTTTCTTTGTCTTTTTTTTTTTTTTTTTTTTGAGGAAGGGTCTCACTCTAGCCCAGGCAAGCCTAGAACTCACTCTTGTAGTCCCAGGCTCGCTTTCAATTCACAGCGATCCTATCTCTGCCTCTGAAGTACTTGGATTAAAGGTGTATACCACCATAATTGGCTCCCTTGTTTTTGTTGTTGTTGTTAAATTTAAAAAACTTATTTGCAAGCACCCTCAGAAAGACAGAGAATGAGCACGCCAACGCCTCTAGCCACTGCAAACAAATTGCAGGTGCATGCGCCACCTTGTGCATCTGGCTCTGTGTGGGTACTGGGAATCAAACCCAGGCTGTCAGCTTTGCAAGCAAGCACAGTAACTGCTGAGCCATCTCTCCAGGACCCTCTCCTCCCGCGCCGGTATTTTTAGTTATGCGATGTTTTTAAAAAAGTAAAGACCTAAACCAGAGTGTGGTGGCTCATAACTTTAATCACAGAACTCAGGAGGCTGAGCTGGGTGGACAGTTGTGAGTTCAAGTCCAGTCTAGGCTACAGAGTGAGCTCCAGGTCAGCCTGTGCCACATGAGACCTTGCTTCAAGAAACAAAACAAAACAAAAAGCTGGGTGTGGTGGTGCACAACTTTAATCCCAGCACTCGGGAAGCAGAAGTAGGATGACTGCATTGAGTTCTAGGCTACCCTGAGACTACACAGTGAATTCCAGGTCAGTCTAGGATACAGCAAGACCCTATCTTGAAAAACAAAACAATACAAAACAAACCAAAAGGGCAGGGGGGTGGTACCGGCCTGGGTCAGTGGATAAAGCACTGAAGCTGAAGTACTAGGGTTTAATCCCCTGGATCATATAAAAAGCTTGAAGCCATGGTGGCCTTCTGTAATCCTAGCACACTGACAGGAGAGATAGCAAAATTTATAGGAGAATTTCTTAGAAACTTGTGTTGAGCACAGCCAACAACAGCAGAGCAAGAATCCAGAGAAAAACCTAGCCGCAAGTGAGGTGGACAGGCAGAGAATGACCTGAAAGTGGTTCCCTGACCTCCACATACACATGCCCACACACCAAAATAATTACAGGCCATCTACAGGTCATGGGCTATCAAGAAATAGGCCATGCCCCAGTTTACTTGCCCCCAACTTATGCTAAGTCCCACTCTCAATCACAGCTTCCCCAACTCACGAGACTCTTCTTTTTCAGGTTCTATAATGGGCTTTGCCTCTTCAGTCTGGCCTGGAGGGAAACCAGGAGTAAGATAGAGCTCTAGGAAAAACAGGGGACTTCCCTGCCTGCAGAAATTGGAGCCAAGCACTCTGGCCTCACCTGTGGTTGGGATGACTTTCTCCCCCTGGTCACTGGCACTGGCATTGAGGGGAGGCTCTGTTCGGGTGCCATTCTTGTCCTTGGGCCGGGGCCGGGGCTTGGTAAACTTGGCTTTGTTGAGCAGATACTGTACTTCACGGTCCAGAGCCAGCATCTTGGCCTCAATGTCTTTTGAGAGCAGCACGGGCTTCTCTGTAGCAGGAAGCTTGGCCTGCTCAGCCATAGTTGCATTCTTCCAGGCCTGTGGACAAAGCCAGGGTGGGCTCAGAGCGAGATGTAGAGGACAAACACCTGCCCCAGAGGAATTCACTCTATCAGTTTCAGGCTCCTTCTACAAACCACATTATCACCCTGCCACCCTTGGCATCCCAGAGCACCAGCTAAGGGTCCAGTTGTATATTCACACAGTGATTACCCAGGTCTCATTGATGACTTTCTCTAACGTTGTCATCTCCACCTCAGTGAAGATCTGGTCCATCTCTGGGATAAGCCGGGCGCCCCTGTGAGCCACAAAGGAAACAATCAGCCCGGGCAAAGGGGCCTGGGCTGTGGGGAATGGGCAGCTGACAGGAATGGCAGCCTTGGCAGGACTTACACAAAAAAAGTAGGGCCACTCACTTGAGGAAAATGCTAGAATGGTTGAGGAGATTGTCCAGGGCTGAAAGCCGTTCAGGCCATTTCTTGCGCTCTTCCACCCGAAAAAAAAGTCCTTGGCATAGCTTCCTTAGCTCAGCCAACTTCTCCTTCAACATCTGATGGACAAGGGGTTAGAAGTGATGAACAGCTGGAAGCAGAGCCCTGGACTCAGCCTTGGATCCTTCTCTCCCTCACCCTAGTAGCAGAAGACCAGAGTGCCCATCCACCTGCCATAATACCCTGGGAGGCCCCTTACCACAGTAGTGGCCCCAAATCCTTCATCCTCCAGCCAGGTGGAGGTGGCACTGAGTTTCGCAGAGATCTCTTCCCTCTGTTCCTCAGTAGACACTTCTTGGTACTCGGGCTGATACAGCTTGTCCTAAGGAAGAACACAAATCCAAGTATGATGTGAGCCCCAGGGCAAGCTCAGAGCCAGGTGCTCCCAAACCCAAGCCCTCTGGGGCAGGGAGTGCCCCCAACCTGCTGACCTGGGTCTCAAAGATAAATGCTTCCAAGCTGTTGGCAGCTTTCTCTCGTTCCTGCTTTTCCAGGTCTCGGAGGGTCAAGTCCTCAAGTCTTCAGGGAAAAGGAGGGGCAAAGATGAGGGAGGTGCTGGAACTTGGTCCCCTCCCAGAGGCAGCATTCCTCCCTCAGTATGTCCCTGCGTCCCTCTACTCACTTCTGCACAGAACGAGCCAGCTCATCCTCTGGCAAGTCAGGCAGGTCCAGAACAGCTAACTCCACAGCGATCTCCTCTACCATCTTCTGCTTCCGGGCAGGCTTCTGCTTCTTTTCCTCCTCAGAGGCTGGAGGGACACCCTCAGGCCCTACCTGCCCCTTTTCATTGGGCTTCTGAGTGCAAAGAACAGTGGCAAAGTTAGCAAGCCACCTTCTTCCAAACAGCAAAAATAAAGTAGCTACAGGGCCGGGTATGCCTTTAATCCCAGCACTAGGGAGGCAGAGGTAGGAGGATCACCGTGAGTTCGAGGCCACCCTGAGACTACAGAGTGAATTCCAGGTCAGCCTGGGCTAGAGCAAGACCCTACCTTGAGCGAGGGGGGGGGGGGGGAGCAAAAAAAGCAAAAAAACAAAACAAAACAAACAAAAAAAAAGCAGCTTCCATCTACTCCCTTAGCTCCTGGCTCCACTGTTCATCTACTGGCTATAGCTCACCTGGGGCTCAGGCTTGTCCCCACTATCTTTTTCAGCAGGCTTGTCTTGATCAGTGGCTTTGTCCCCTTTAGGCCCAGGAGTAGTAGACTGAGAGGTATCCTCCACTGGGGCCTCAGCTTCCTCCTTCAGCTGCCCCTGCTCTCCAGGCTCATCTTTGCTTCCCTCAGCAGGATTCTCCTCTTCTTCCTGGGAGACAATTACAGCTGAGCCTATGGGCCAGGCCTGGCCTTCACCACACCTCTGCCCAGAAGGGATCTCAGAAGAAAGCAGAAGAGGAGACAGATGACATCTGTATGTGAACAGTCTGGGGCTACGTGAGTAAAAGGACGGTGACAAAGGGAGCTGAAGAGAATGGGCCTTGGGCTCTTACACAAGGATTGGCTCCAAGTCAGAGGAGCACAAGCAGGAGAGCATGGTTAACCCAGTATAGGCTTAGGCAAAGGCAGGGTCATCACAGCCCAGGCAGCTAGAATGCCCATCAGATTCTCTGCTTCTGCTACCTGCCCCCAGTGCTGCTCTTCATGCTACCCTCTTACCTGGACAGCATCAGTACCATTCTCTTTGGTATCTGATGTGGTACCACCTCCAAACAGGCTGGAAATAGTGTTGCCAAGTTCTAGGGAGAAGGAAACCCAGAGACTCATGAGAGGACCTAGCAGTGGCTCCATTTCCTACTTTAAGGGCATGCCGTCACCTCAAAGCATACACCATGTATGTTTGTTCACACATACACACAGGTGACCATACTCATCTTACTGGTTAAAGTAGATTCCTCCTCTGGGCTATCCTCCACCAGGGTCTCAAAAACAGACTCCACCTATTTCAAAACAGGTCAAAATACAGAACTGCACACGCAAACCACACTTCTCCACCAATGTCTGGCTTATACATACTACATGATCTGCAGCTGTGCTGGCCTACTCACTCACTTTTCTTTTCTTGGTTTTTCAAGGTAAGAGTCTTGCTGTAGCCCAGGCTGACCTAGAATTCACTAGTCTCAGGTTGATCATCCTACCTCAGCTTCCACACCTGGTTCACTTTCCTTTTCTAAAGACTCTGGATGGTCACCTGCCCCCTTGATTACCAGCCCTCTAAGGAGAGGCTCACATTCTTTCTCTCAAAGCCATCCATGTCTCAGTAACACAATGGACCAAGCTTCCTAGTGTGCTACAGATACTATCCAAGATTTACTTTTTAAAAACAGGCTTTTCCAAAACAAGAGTAAGAAAATCTCAAGGCCTAGGCATATTGATGCATGCCTTTAATCCCAGCACTGGGGAGGCTGAGGTAGGATCACAGTGAGTTCAAGGCCAGCCTGAGCTACAGAGTGAATTCTAGATTAAGCTAGGCTAGAGTGAGACCTTCCCTTGAAAAATTAAAAACAAAAGTTGGCTTAGTTCCCTCTAAACAAGTTACAAAGCCCATAAGAATGTACAGGCTATGAGAAAGCCCCATCAGAACCCTGTTAGCTCTGTTTAGAGACAAGACTGCTCTGACTTGATTCTGTAACTTCTTTGTTTATTCTGTGGAACCCACTTTGGGCAAGGCTGGCAGGCCCCAGGCTCCTGCTCTATCCTCACACAGGGTCTCCTTTTGTTCTCACCCTGTCTAGACTGAGCACACCACTCTCATCCAAGTTGAAGTGCGCCTTGATGCCCTTGGACTCGTAGTCTGGATATTTCTTGAAGCTCTCACCCACACCTTTTAGCTTCACTGTGGTCAGATTCTGGGAGCCAAACACCCTGGTTGGGAAGGAAAGGAGTTTGAGGAGACCCACCAGGCCCACTTCTGACCCTAGGCGATAATACAGCCTGTTGGCATGAGATGTCAGGGATCCTGCCCAAAGACACTCAGAAGGGAGGAGGCACTCTTGAGAGGCTGTCATAACCTCACCTTAACCCACTGAAACTCTGCAAGCCTCACTTTTCCCTCTCCATAATCCACAGGTCATCTGGCAAGTGCACCTCCCCCTCCCTAGAGGTCCCATCCTGCCCCCGCCCCTCACCGAAGATCCTCAGGCCCCAGGAAGCCCAGGTCACCATAGTTGATGTGAAAGTTGAAATCATGGCTGTAGCGGTTAAAGGTGATGACTTTTCGTTGGGGGTAGGGCCCCATGCGTGAGAAGAGCACGCGTTTATTGTGCTTCAGGCTGTGAATCCCAGGCTCCTCCTCTACCTCCCTTGTGAACTCCACCTACATAACAGGCAGAGAGAAGGTACACAGGAGAATAGGGTAAGTTCTGCAGTAGGGATGTGAATGTGAGGACCTCTTGGTCAGAAGGCATAGGATGGGCTTCTCCCACGTAGAGAAGCAAAGGGCATTTTTCAGACAAGGTTACTCACCAGGATGGGGTAGATGACAGCATCACGCACGACAAAGGGCTTCACCTTGAAGGCCTTGCTGAGTGCAGCTGCCTGGTATACAGCCCCCATGGCAGCTGCTTCATCTGCATTGATGTTCTTCCCTAGCTCCTCCCTACGAGAGGAGGCACATGGTCCAGCACCAGTCACCGTCATCCCGTACCTCCCGCTGCCCAGACCCCATGACAAACCCCCACACTCACTTGCCCACAGCCTTCAGCAGCACGTCCTGAACTTTGGGAACACGAGTGGCTCCACCTACTAGGATCACCTGCTCGATCTCATCCTACAAAAGGGGGAGAAGGTGAGATGCAAGCAGTTAATGCCTTTTCTCTACACTGGCTCTCCCCCGTCCCCAGTGATGTTTCCTGTCCCATTCCCGCCAGGCACTTCTGCCTTCCCCATGCTCTCACCAAGCTCATCTCCGCACTCTGGAGAGCCTGATGGACAGGCCCAGGCACCCGCTCAAACAAGTCTGCACACAACTCTTCAAACTCCACTCGAGTCACTTTTGCCTTGAAGTCCACATCATCCATCAAGCCTTCAATCTGGAGGAGGAAGAAACTACTTATTAGGAGGGGTTCTTATCCAGTCCTACTCTCTGTGGTAAAGGACTTTGAAAGGGTGGCAGGTTTGCCCTCCACTAAGACCCACGTAGGAACCTGGGCCATGTGGTCGGCATTGGCACTCAAGATGGTTTTGAGCCGATTGGCCTCCCGCAACAGCTTGGCCATGGCACGTGGGTTTTCTCGGACATCCTTAGCTCTCTGTCCCTTGCGTTGCTCATTAAAGAGTCCAGCCAAGTGTTCCCGTAGGCGAAGCTCCATCTCTAGGCCACCCAGGGTACGGTCAAACCTGTTCAAAAAAGAAAGGAAGTACTGTGAGGATACACAGAGCCCCTCCATGGCACAAGAGCCAGTCATCCATATTTGGAAATATACTAGTAGCAGAAGGGCAAAGGATATAGCTCAGTGGTAAGCACCTCCCCAAAGTGGCAGGAGTTGGAGGCAGTGTGACAAGACAGGTCTCTGCTGTCAAGTGGTTTATAATCTTGCAATTCAACAGCCTTGTAAATGTGCAATCATAACCACATGTGTTAAAAATGAGGGCACACCAGGCTAGTGGACCACACAAGAGATGTGTGCTACTCAAGGCAGTTAAAGAAAGAGTTCCTGAGTAAAGATGCTGGAACTGAAGCCTCAAGGAAGAGCTGGAGATGACTGGGTACAGAGAAAAGGAAAGAATATTCTACACAAAAGACAGAATCTGGGCTGGAGAAATGGATTAGCGGTTAAGTGCTTGCCTGTGAAGCCTAAGGACCCCGGTTCGAGGCTCGGTTCCCCAGGTCCCACATTAGCCAGATGCACAAGGGGGCGCACGCGTCTGGAGTTCGTTTGCAGAGGCTGGAAGCCCTGGCGCGCCCATTCTCTCTCTCTCCCTCTATCTGCCTTTCTCTCTGTGTCTGTCTATCTCAAATAAATAAATAAAAAAAAAATTAAAAAAAAAAAAAAAAAAAAAAAAAAAAAAAAAAAGACAGAATCTGGGCTGGAGAAATGGATTAGCGGTTAAGTGCTTGCCTGTGAAGCCTAAGGACCCCGGTTCGAGGCTCGGTTCCCCAGGTCCCACATTAGCCAGATGCACAAGGGGGCGCACGCGTCTGGAGTTCGTTTGCAGAGGCTGGAAGCCCTGGCGCGCCCATTCTCTCTCTCTCCCTCTATCTGTCTTTCTCTCTGTGTCTGTCGCTCTCAAATAAATAAATTAATTAAAAAAAAAAAAAAGACAGAATCTCTCTAGACTCTGAGGTAGAGAGGTAGGAGGAATAAACATAGCAAGTTTGAAAGGAAAGCAAATATACTCAAAGAGCAAAAGGGCTTAACGACAGTTGTGGGAACAGGGCTCAGAAGATACAGGGACAGTTTTGAAGAAATGGTTAACAATCAGATTGGCATTTTATTTTATTTATTTTGTGGGTGTGGTGTTGTGAATTAAGTCTAGAACCCCACAAATGCTAGGCAAGGACTTCACTGCTACTGAGACATAGCCCTGGCTCCAAAACAAACTCCCCCCCCCCCCTCGAAATAGGGTTTCACTCTAGTCCAGGCCGACCTGGAATTCACTATGTAGTCTCAAGGTGGCCTCGAACTCATGGTGGTCCTCCTACCTCTGCCTCCCTGGGATTAAAGACGTGTGCCACCACACCCGGTCCTAAACAATAAACAAAAGAAAATTCCTAGTCGGCCATGCTGGTATATGCCTTTAACCCCAGCACTCAGGAGGCAGGAAAATTGCATGAGTTCAAGGCCACTCTGAGATAACATAGTGAATTCCAGGTCAGCCTGGGCTAGAATGAGTCCCTATCTTGAAAAAAAAGACAAAAAAATAATGAATTTTAGAAATTTAAAGAAAACCTGCAGAATTAAAACATTATCTCCCTGAGGGCTGGAGTGACGGCCTCACAAGCATTAGGACCTGAGTTCAACCCCTAGTACCCATGTAAAAATGCTAGACATAACTGGGTGTGGTGGTGCACGTCTTAAATTCCAGCACTTAGGAGGCAGAGGTAGGAGGATCGCCATGAGTTTGAGGCCAACCAAAAAAAAAAAAAAAAAAAAGATTCCCAGATTGTCCCTGGCTTCTATCCTACCTTTTATTTATTTATTTGAGGTAGGTTCTCAGTCTAGTCCAGGCTGACCTAGAATCCACTATATAGTCTTAGGGTGGCCTTAAACTCATGGTGATCCTCCTGCCTCTGCCTCCCAAGTGCTGGAATTAAAGGTGTGTGCCACCATACCCTGCTCACTATCTTGAACCCCCCCACAAAAAAAAATCTGTACTGTGAGATGGCTTAGTGATAAGGCATTTCCAGCAAGCCAAAGCAAAGGACCCAGGTACAATTCCCCAGTAGAGCCAGACGCACAAGGTGGCACATGCATTTGAAGTGGTTAGAGGTCCTCCTGCCATGTCTATTCTCTCCCTGTCTCTCTTCTTCTCACATAAATAAAAATATTTCTTAAAAGATCTTTCTAGGGCTGGAGAGATGACTTAGTGGCTAAGGCGTTTGCCAGCAAAGCCAAAAGACCTTGATTTGATTCCCCAGCACCCACATAAGCCAGATGCACAAGATGACACATGCATCTGGAGTCCATTTGCAGTGCCTGGAGGCCCTGGTTTGCCCATTCTCTCCCTCTCTCTCTGTCTCTTTCTCAAACAAGTAAATAAATAAAATACTAAAACAGAAGACAATGAAGCCAGGTACAGTGGTGCCTGCCTTTTAATTCCACCACCCCAAATAAGCAGGCAGGAGAATTGACACAAGTTTGAGACCAGCCCGGTCTACCCAGAATTCCAAACTAACCAAGATTTTACAGCTAATTAAATTTTTTTTTTTTTTTGAGGGAGGGTCTCTAATTCTAGCCCAGGCTGACCTGGAATTCACTCTGTAGTTCCAGGCTACAATTCACAGCAATCCCCCTACCTCTGGCCTTGTGAGTGCTGGGATTAATGGCATGCACCACCACATGTGGCCAAAATCTTTTTTTTTTGGTTTGTTTTTGTTTTTCATAGTAGGGCAGAGGTTGGAGGACTGCCATGAGTTCGAGGCCACCCTGAGACCACATAGTGAATTCCAGGTCAGTCTGAGCTACAGTGAGACCTTACCTTGAAAAACCAAAACAGGCATATGCCACTACACCCAACTCAAAATATTTTTTAAAACAACTTTTTTTTGGTCTCAAAAAAACGGACAGCACCGGTATGGTGGCATGCACCTTTAATTCCAACACTCAGGAGGCAAGGGAGGAGGAATGCTGTGAGTTTGAAGCCATTCTGGGAGTATATAGTGTATTCCAGGTCAGCTTAAGACCCTTCCTTGATAAACTAAATTAAAATCAAAAGCTGGACATGGTGGTGCATGCCTTTAATCCCAGCATACGGGAGGCAGAGGTAGGAGGATCACTGTGAATTCGAGACCACCCTAAGACTACATAGTGAATTCCGGGTCAGTGTGGGCCAGAGTGAGACCCTACCTTGAAAAACCAAAAATAAATAAAATACACAGAAGGGAAAGGATCTAGGGAAATGGTCCAGTGGTTAAAAGCACTTGCTTGGCAAAGCCTGCCAGCCTGGGTTCAATTCTCTAGCCATCCACATAAAGCTGAACATGCACTCATTTGCAGTGGTAAGACCCTGACACATGCACACACATGTCAATATATAAATTAAAAATAAAAAAGTTGCTGGATGTGGTGGCGCACACTTTTAATCCCAGCACTCGGGAGGCAGAGGTAGGAAGATCACCATGAGTTCCAGGCCACCCTGAAACTACATAGTGAATTCCAGATCTGCCTGGGCTAGAGTGAGCCCCTAGCTCAAACAAAACAAAACAAAACAAAACAAAACAAAAATAACAATAATAATAAATTAATTAATAAATAAAAAAGGTCAAAGGAAAAAAAACATGAAGATAATGAGAGCTAGGGATATAGCTCAGATGTTTTGCCCAGCATTTGTGAGGTCATAGGTTCAATCCCAGTAAACCAATAATGACAATGACAGACGTTTAAGTAAACTAAATGGGCAGGAAAACAAGAGAGTGGCTGAATCTTACAACCTACATATCACCTCACAAATGTCCTTAGAGCATGTTCAGGAAGCTCCCTAACTTCCAATCTCCCCAAGATTGTCTTTCCCTTTTCTCCTGCTTTCTCTTCTTTGGAAACAGCCCCACTTGGTGACTGATGCTTTACCCAAGAGCATTTCTACAGAGAAAAGGGAGTAGGCAGCTAAAACCCAGGAAGAAATTCTTGACCTAAAGGTCTTAATAACTTACCCCACACCTCTGATCTGCAGCTGTGGTTGCATCCCAGCCTCCTTCGTCTTCACTGTCTGGTAGGTCACGATGGTGCACACAGTGCTGCCTGAGCCCATGTCATAGAACATGACATTCTGTGGCGACAGCAAGGACACTGTCACAGGAACTTTATCAAATGCAAGGTGCCTGCCCACCCACCTGACTGCACACAAGGGGATGAAATTCCCAACAGCATAAAGCCAAACACCATCAATGAAGGCTGACCGGAGGCCACTGTCACATTTTGCTAAGGGTCAGTCATGCAAAACACTGCAAATAAAGTCTAGCAGACTTTGTCCTCACACCCAGCACCCTCTGGGTCTTGTCAGGAAGAGTGTCCTGGCTCACCTGTGCAGTGGCATTAATATCTTTCCGTCGGAACACACCATAGCTAAGGGCAGTGGCAGTGTTGTCGTTGATGAGCTGCAGCACTTTGAGACCAGCCATGCGGGCAGCCTGCAACACAGCTCGGCGCTCAGCTTGGTTGAAGAAGGCTGGCACGGTGATCACTGCATCTTTAATAGGCTGCTCTGTAGAACACAAAAGAGGGTCCCATCAGCTACAACTTCAGACCACTTTTGCCAACCACAGTACTTCTAACATTTCAGGCCAGGTAATTCTGTTGGTGGCTCCCTGTGTATTACAGTATGTTTACGGCCTCTCTGCCTTCTGGATACCAGTGGTGTACTGCCAATTATGACAACCAAATGTACCTTTAGATATAGTCAAATATTCACTACCCTTACAACTGACCCCACCTGATATTCACTGCTTTAGATCTCAGGGAGCCTGGCAGTCACAGGCCCCACCTTGGCACTCACCTGCAAAATCTTCAGCCAGGGAACGGGAGTAGTTGAGAACCATGCCCAGCACCTCCTCAGGTGAGAACTGAAGCTGCCTGAGAAGAGGTGAAGCAAGGAGAATCAAGCACTAAGGCAGACAACATTAAAATTCCAACAAGGAGTCTGGCAGAGCTGTTGGGCCCACCCTCCCCAGGAGAACACTCACGGGCTGATCTGGAAGCTCACAGTCTGCCTCTGTTTGTCAATGCTTAGTTCATGTTCAGGGAAACGGTCCCGATAAAGGGCCACATGGGGGTTATCTGCTTTCTTCCCTAAGAGGTGCTGGAAATAACGGAGTGTAGCCTTTGGGTTCTTGATGGCCTGAGAAAAGATGAAGATTAAAAAAAAAACTGAAAAGTGTAAAGCCCAAGCCCATTACAGCCTGCATCTTACATCAGTGATGGGTGAGGGAATAAACTCTGGGGGCACTGATCTAACAAGGGGGCTGCGACTCACCATGCCTGCTGCAGTGTCTCCTAAGAACCTTTCATTTTCTTTCAAGGTAACACACACTGGAGTTTTCCTCCGGGATTCCCTTAGAAAAGAGAGGTATGCATTAGGACCAGAGACCTACAGAAGGGTGTGAAGCTAGGCACTAACACTCCCCACATACCCTCAGCCACCAGTCTGTGTAGGCACTACAAAAACCACAAACATCCTTGGAGCCCGGACTCCCTTGTTGCCTGCCCTTGGTATTAAGCTACCCTCACTTGTTCAACACAATCTCCATGGGCACTCCAGGTTTGACAATGGCCACCTTCATGGATTCACTGCCCAGGTCCACAGACATCACAGCCAGAGTATCTGCAGGGAGAATCAGATTATTTGTTAGTGCTCACCTTCCTGAGGGCCCTGGAAAGCATACTACTTTCTGTGCCTTCAGATGACCATGACATGGTATTAACATATACATGATGTGTCCATACCAAGTTTCTACTTCAGAGCCAGGCATGATGGTGCACGCCTTTAACCCCTGCACTTGGGAGGCAGAGGCAGAAGGATCATGGTGAGTTCAAGGCCATTCAAGGCCACCCTGAGACTACATAGTGAATTCCAGGTCAGCCTGGGTTAGAGTGAGACCCTCTCTTTCCAAGAAAACAAAACCAAAAACAAACACTTTCTATTTAATTTTTTAAAAGACCACGAGAAAGATCCAACATTATAGAGTTGTTATAGGGGTCTTATGCCCCCTTCCTACCACTCACTCTTCTTTTGATCCCTCTGTCAAGTACATACCACTCAATGCCAACAAGTCTGCCAAGAGGATCGTCATCAAGATCCAACAGGCAAGCCTCCTTGGCCTCTGTTTCCTGACTGTGGCTGCCATTGTGCCCCTGGGGAAAAGGAAAAACACTTGTAACTAGATGCTCCGAGTGAAGGAAAAAAGAACTACATCCCAGAACAAGGTCTAAGATTCTTATCTACATTTTGACTCAAGAGTAGAGGAGCCTCCACCGCCATCACCTACAGGTGAGTTCCCTAAAACCTCCCAAGTTAGGGCTCAGACACAAAGGGCTCAGATCCTCGGTTCCACCTCATCCCTAAAGTGGAGAAGGTAACAGGATCGGAGGAAGAAGAGAACCTGAGCCTGGTTTTCAGCACTGCACGGACAAGTAACTGGTGTGCCACGGCACTGTGTCCATCAAGCCACCTGAGATGGGGCCCGAGTCCCTCACTACTCACTCAACTACCACCTTACACCTGGAGCTCCCCTGGCGGCAGGGAAAGCCAGGTTGGGCCTGGACAGGAACTGAGTGGTGATGACGTTGGGGGATGGCTGTTACGGAAAGAAGGCCCGTCTCCTCCTGGCCGGCAACCCTGACGGTGGTCCCGCTCCCTCCCCATCCCCGTCCCCATCCCACTCCGGGGCCCCACGGCTCACCCGAGTGGACGCGGTGTCGGGTTAGGTTACTCCTCGGCTGAGTGTTCACCCAAGCCTCACCTGACCAAGGTGAAGGCTCCCACTCCCGGAAACGTATGCCGGCCCTCCCCTAGCGCGCGGGGTCGCCCGTGGTACAAGATGGGGGGGGCGCACACACCGGCTTTCGCGCGGCCCTCGCTCCCGCTAGCGACCCGCCCCCGGAGCTAGCACGCTGCCTCCCTTAGGAGCCACGGCCCGGCAGCTCCTCCATCCTCACCACGGCTCCCTCGGGCCTTGCGCTTCGGTAGCCCCGGCTCTGGGGATCCACGAGGCGCGGACGTACCCACGCGGTCGGCAGCTCGCCCCAACCCGCGCCCTTCACAACTCCCCTCGCTTTGCAAACAGTTACAGTGACCACCAACCTCTCGGCGGCGTCTCGCGCACTAGCCGGCCCCGGACGCGGCGCGCGCTCATTGGCGCCTCCGCTGCCCGGCCCTGCGCCGCGCACCTGGCCCCGCCCCAGCCGCCCGGCGCGCGCTTCCATTGGTCCACGTCCTGGGCCCGCCCCCTCAACGGCCCCGCCCCCCGAAGCGTGCACCAGTTGGGACAAAACCGCCGGCGGAGACTGGGGATTGGGCCACGTCACTGGCCCCGCGGGTTCGCTCCCACCTCCCTGGTGCTGGACGGCTGGGGGCCCACGCAGGACCTTCTCCAGTCTCCGAGCTGAGCTGCATCTTTGCGTAGGCCGCGGAGTGCCCCGCGCCTGGAACTGATGGGGCGTCGGGACTGTTAGGCACTCGGACCTCGTCTTCCGGTCACCTGGAGAGCCTCATCCGAGGAACCGGAACGACCGCATCCCCACCACAGCTACCCGGAAGAGGCGCTTGCGTGGGAATTGGAATCTACACTGCCCTAGGCCTTGGCTATAGACATCAGAGAATGGCTACAGCTCAGGCATGGTCCCTCCAACCTACCTGTTTCCTTGAGCAAACTTAGGTCACAGAAATGATGTTCGCAGGCTAGAGAGAGGGTTCAGCTGTTTTAAGCGATTGCTCTCAAAGCCTGTCTGGGTTCGATTCCCCAGTACCCACAAGAAGCCAGATGCACAAACTGGTGCAAGCATCTGGAGTTCCTTTGTAATGGTAAGAGGTCCTGGCTGGCTCGTTCTTATTCTCGCTCGCTCGCTCGCAAATAAGTAGAATTTTAAAATATGACGTTCTCAGGCCGGGAGTGGTGGCGCAAGCCTTTAATCCCAGCACTCAGGAGGCAGAGGTAGGATTGCCATGAGTTCGAGCCTACCCTGAGACTACATAGTGAGTTCCAGGTCAGCCTGGGCTAGAGCGATGCCCTACTTTGAAGAAGAAAAAAAGAAAAGAAAAATGATGTTCCTTGGTGATGAGTCAGAGATAAGTAATATATTGATGGTAGAACTTGACCAGGACTCTAAGCTCCATATTTATGAGAAAGCATATTCCAAGCTGTAAGGCACTACATACACAAGATACTTGCAAGAGGGCTGGAGAAATGGCTTAGCGGTTGAGCACTTGCCTGTGAAGCTTAAGGACCCGGGTTCCAAGCTCGACTCCCCAGGACCCATGTTAGCCAGATACACAAGGGGGCGCACGCGTCTGTAGTTCGTTTGAAGTGGCTAGAGGCCCTGGGGCGCCCATTCTCTATCTCTGCCTCTTTCTCTCTTTGTCTGTCACTCTAAATAAATAAATAAATAATTTTTTAAAAAAAGATACTTGCAAGTTTGAGCAAATGAGTGTCCCATTTTATGTATTCCTGTTCCATAAATCTTGTGTTTTTCCTTCTCGACTACTAAGAGCATAGAATTAAAATATCTCAATCCCTGTCTGCTGTTTTTCTCTTCTCATTTCCTTCTCTGCTAGCCAGCCCTTTTGAAACGTGGTCTTTGGACTGCTCACTTCCTTTACACTTGGAAATCAGCCTCTCCCCCACTAAATCCATACCAGGTGTCCCTACACTGAAGGCTCTTCCTCCCTCCCTCCTTTTCTTGGGAATTGAACCCAGGGCCACTGCATGCTAGGCACTCAACCAACTAAGCTACAGCCCCAGAAGTCCCCTTCTCCACCCTTTGTTTTAAATATTTTATTATTTATTTGAAAGCGGGGTGGACGGAAGGGGAGGATGGGCACACCAGGGTCTCTTGCCGCTGCAAACTAACTCCAGATGCATACACCATCCTGTGTATCGGCTTTACGCTGGCACTAGGGAATCAAACCCTGCTGGCTTTGCAAGTAAGCGCCTTTAACCATTGAACCATCTCTCTAGTCCCTAAAATGATGTTTTCTGTTGTTGTTTTGAGGTAGGGTTTCACTGTAGTGCAGGCTTACCGGGAACTCACTATATAGTCTCAGGGTGGCCTCAAACACATGGTGATCCTTCTACCTCTGCCTCCCAAGTGCTGGGATTAAAGATGTGTGCCACCAATCCCAGCCCTGTTTTGTTTTGGATTTTTTTGTTTGTTTTGTGTTGTTTTTCAAGGTTAGGTCTCACTCTAGCCCAGGATAACCTGGAATGCACTCCGTAGTCCCAGGTTGGCCTTAACCTCACAGCATCCTCCTACCTCTGCCCCCCACGTACTGGGATTAAAGACATGCACTACAATGCCTGGCTACCTTTGCATTCATATGAATAAATGTATATATATATGTAAGTATGTGTAAATTTGTTTGAGAGAGAATGGGTACACCAGGGCCTTCAGCCACTACAAACTAACTCTAGATGTGTACGCCCCCTTGTGTGCATGTGTGACATTGCATGCTTGTGTCCCTGCCTGTAGTTTACCTGGGACCTGGTAATTCGAAGATGAATTCTTAGGCTTTGCAGGCAAGTGCCTTAACCACTAAGCCATCTCTCCACCCCCATTTGCATATTTTAAAAATATTTTTATTCATTTATTTGCAAGGAGAGAGGATTGGCATGCCAGGGCCTCCAGCTGCTGTAAGGAAACTTAAGACACATGTGCCACTTTGTGCATCTGGCTCTATGTGGGTACTTGGGAATTGTACCCAGGTCATTAGGCTTTGCAGGCAAGTGCTTTAATGGCTGAGCCATCTCTTCAGTGTATTATCATATTTATACCTGTATATATTGTATTTGCTCTTATTCTCCCTAATTATTTTCTTATTTCCTCCCTCCCCCACTAACAGGCTTCTTCTCAATCTCCATCTTACTATCATACTTTCTTTTTAGCCTATCACATTAAATTAGTGTTACTATTTTTAGTATGTCTGTTTTATTTGAGGTAGGGTCTCACTCTAACCCAGGCTGACATGGAACTCACTCTTTAGTCTCAGGCTGGCCTTGAACTCACAGTGATACTCCTACCTTTTCCTCCTAAATTCTGAGGTTAAAGGTGTGCACCACCATACATGGACAGCTCTTTTTTTTTTTTTTAAATATTTAAGAGGGGGGGGGCATTCCAGGGCTTCTAGCCATTGCAGACAAACTTCAGCTGTATTTGCTCCTTGGCGTATGTAGCCTTCTTGGATCCTGGGGAATTGAACCAGGGTCCTTAGGCCTCACAGGTAAATGCCTTAACTGCTAAGCCATTTCCCCAGCCCTGCTTTTTTTTTTTCCTTAATATTTATTTATTTGCAAGCAAAGAGGGGAGGGGTACCAGGTCCTCTAGCCACTGCAGAGGAATTCTAGATGCCTGTGCCACTTTGTGCATCTAGCTTCACGTGGGTTCTGGGGAATTGAACCCAGTTGTTAGGCTTTGCAGGTGATTTTCTCAACTGCTATGCATATCTTTGGCCGGCTTTGTTTTTGAGACAGGGGCTCATGTAGCCCAGGCTGGCCTCCAGCTTGCTATGTAGTCAAGGCTGGATTTGAGTCCCTGATCCTGCCTGTACCTCCCAAGTATTCGGATTACAGAAAGATTTTTCTTTCTTAATAATTGGCCAACTATTCAGTTGATTTTTTTCCCATCCACTTCAAATAGAAAATATGTTTATGGGCCTCTGTGAAAAGCCATCACTGTGCTAGGTGTTTGGAATCCAGAATTAGATATGAACTTGTTATTGCCATCAAAGAATTCACAGTCTGGGGGTTGGAGCGATGGCTTAGCTGTTAAGGTGCTTGCCTGCAAAGCCTAATGACCTGGGTTCACTTTCCCAATAGCCATGTAAAGCCAGACACTCAAAGTGTCACATGTGTGTGGAGTTCATTTGCAACAGCTAGAGGCTCTGGGGTGCCCATTCTCTCCCTACCTCTCTCTCTCTCTCTCCCTTCCCCTCCTACCCATGTCTCTGCTTATAATTTTTTTTTAATTTATTTGTGAATAAAGAGAGAAGAGAGACAGCAGAGAGAATAGGCATGCTAGGGCCTTCAGCTGCTGCAAACAAACCCCAAATGCATGCACCTCTTTGTGCATCTAGATCTACAAAGATACTGAGGAATTGAATTCTGGTCATTTACCTTTGCAGTCAAGTGCCTTAACCCCTGAGCCCATCTCTCCAGCGCACAAATAATTTTAGTCAGTTAGTTATTATTATTATTATTTGCTATTTCAAGGCAGGGTTTACTTAGCCCAGGATGACCTGGAATTCACTATGTAGTCTCAGGATAGCCTCAGACTCATAGAAATCCCCCTACCTCTGCCTCCCAAGTGCTGGGATTAAAGGCATGTGCCACCAGACCCAGCCTAGAAATATTTTTTTTTTTACTTTAATTTTATTTTAGACAGAGAATTGGTGTGCCAGGGCCTCAGCCACTATAATCGAAGTCCAGGTTCTTGCACCAAGCACAACATTGCACTTGTCTTACCTTTGTGCCTCTGGTTTACGTGGGATCTGGGGAGTCAAACATGGGTCCTTGGGCTTTGCAGGCAAGCACCTTAATCACTAAGCAATCTCTCCAGCCCAGAATTTTTTTTTTTTTTTTTGGTTTGAGGTAGGGTCTCACTGTAGCACAGGCTGACTTAGAATTCACTATGTATTCTCAGAGTGACCTCAAATTCATGGCAATCCTCCTACCTCAGCCTCCTGAGTGCTGGGACTAAAGGCATGTGCTGCCACTCCCAGCTAACTTTTTTTAAAAATAAGTGCTGGAGCCAGGCATGGTGGCGCACGCCTTTGGTCCCAGCACTCGGGAGGTAGAGGTAGGAGGATGACTGTGAGTTCAAGTACCCCTGAGATGACAGTGAATTCCAGGTCAGCCTGAGCTAGAGTGAGACCCTACTTCAAAAAGAAAAAAGTGCTGGAGAGATGATTTAGCAATTAAGGCACTTGCTTGCAAAGCCTAAGGACCCAGGTTCCATTCCCTAGAACTCATGTAAGCCAGATGCACATGGTGGCACATGAGTCTGGTGTATGTTTGTAGTAGCTAGAGACCCTGGCATGTCCACTTTCTCTCTCTCATAATAAATAAATAATATTTTTTTAAAAAGGGGCCAGACATTGTGGCACACACCTTTAATCCCAGCACTTGGGAGGCAGAGATAGGAGGATCACTGTGAGTTCACCCTGAGACTACACAGGTCAGCCTGGGCCAGAGTGAGACCCTACTCGAAAAACCAAAAGAAAAGTGGGGGCCTAGAGAGATGGCTTACTGGTTAATGCAATTGCCTGCAAAGTCTAAGGACTCAGGTTCAATTCCCCAGGACTCACATTAGCCAGATGAACATAATGGCACATGTATCTGGAGTTTTGTTTGCAATAGCTAGAGGCCCTGGCATGCCCATTCTCTCTCTCTCTCTTAATTTTTTTTTTTAAACAAAGTCACAATCTGGAAGTAAATATATTTGTGATCATGCACATTAAAATATATTAGATAGCCAGGCGTGGTGGCACATGCCTTTGATCCCAGCACTTGGAAGACAGAGGTAGGAGGATTGCCATGAGTTCAAGGCTACCCAGAGAATACAGAGTGAATTCCAGGTCAGCCTGAGCTAGAGCGAGACTGTACCTCAAAATAAAAAATAGGGCTGGAGAGATGGCTTAGCGGTTAATCGCTTCCTGTGAAGCCTGAAGACTGGTTTTAGGCTCGATTCCCCAGGACCCACATTAGCCAGATGTACAAGGGACATACGCATCTGGAGTTCGTTTGCAGTGACTAGAGGCCCTGGCATGCCCATTCTCTCTCACTATCTGCCTCTTTCTCTCTCTGTCGCTCTCAAATAAATAAAAATAAGCAAAAATAAATTAAAAAGCCAGGTGTGGTGGTGCACATCTTTTTTTTTTTTTTTTCGAAGTAGGGTCTCACTCTGGTCCAGGCTGACCTGGAATTAACTCTGTCATCTCAGGGTGGCCTTGAACTCATGGCAATCCTCCTACCTCTGCCTCCCGAGTGCTGGGATTAAAGGTGTGTGCCACCACGCCCGGCTGGCGCACATCTTTAATCCCAGCACTCGGGAGGCAGAGGTAGGATCACCAAGATTCAAGACCACCTTGAGACTACATAGTGAATACCAGGTCAGCCTGGGCTAAAGCAAGACCCTAACCTCAAAAAAAATAAATAAATAAAACAAAAAAAACAGGCTGGAGAGATGGCTTAGCAATTAAGACATTTCTCTGTGAAGCCAGAAGATCCCAGTTCAGATTTCCAGGAACCACATAAGCCAGATGCACAAGGGGAAGCATACATCTGGAGTTCGTTTACAGTGGCTGGAGGCCCTGGTATGCCCATTTTTTCTCTCCCCTCCGCTTTGTTTATTTCTCCCTCTCAAATAAATAAATAAAAATATATTAAAGTAGAAAGTGGTTTCTTAAAAAAAAAAAAAAAGGACTGGGGTGCTGGCTCAGTGGTTAAAGGTGCTGGTTTTGCAAAGCCTGCCATCCAAGGTTCATTTCCCTAGCCACTCAAGTAAAGCCAGATGCAAAACGTGGCACACACATTTGTTCATTTGCAGTGGCAAGAGCAGGTGTGCAACACACAGACAAATGTTTGTTTGTTTAAATATTTTATTTATTAGAGAGCAACAGAGAGAAAGAGACAGAGAATGAGCATTCCAGGGCTCCAGCCACTGCAAAGGAACTTCAGACACATGCGCCACCTTGTGCATATGGCTTATGTGGGTCCTGGGGAAGTTGACCTTGGGTCCTTGGGCTTTGCAGGCAAGTGCCTTAACTGCTAAACCATGTCTCCAGCCCAGTTTTTTTATTTCTTGAGACAGTCTCATATCGCCTAGGCTTGCCTTAAATTCACTCTGAAGCTGGCATAGTGGCACATATCTTTAATCCTAGCACTATGATAGCTGTCGCAATCAGGTTTGCATTGCTGGTAGAAATCATCCAACCAAGAGCAGCTTGTCGGAAAGAGAGGTTTATTTTGGCTTACAGGCTCAAGGGAGAAGCTCCATGATGGCAGGGAAAATGACAACATGAGCAGAGGATGGACATCACCTCCTGGCCAATATAAGCTGGAACATAACAACAGGAGAGTGTGCATGGGGAAACTGGCTATAACACCCATAAACCCACCCCCAACAATACACTCCCTCCAGGAGGGGTTAATTCCAAAACTCCATCAGCTGGGAAGCTAGCATTCAGAACACCTAAGCTTATGGTGGACACCTGAATGAAACCACCACATTCTACCCCTGGTCCCCATAAACTGATATCCATACGTGATGTAAAATACAGTGCATTCAGTCCAACTTAAAAATCCCCATAGTTTCTAATTAGTCCCAGTGATGTTCAAACATCCCCATAATCCAAGATCTTTTAACTAAGGCATAATACCATAAAATAACCTCAAAAAAAAAAAAAACATGGCACAGAATAAACATTCACACTACAAAAGATGGCATTGAACATAGCAAAGAAATACTCAAGCAATACATGATTTAAATAGAGCAAACACCAAACTGTAGCTCTAAGTCCATCAACTCTAGCCAGTGACAAATCTCCAAGTCTGATAATTCTAACCAGCAACAAGTCTCTGGAGTTCCAATTCTGCCCCTCCAGCTAGGCTACTCACAGTCCTAGAAAACTTCATCTGAGGCCAGCAGCTTTCCTTGGCAGCCATCGTGGTGCAGCATCTCCACTGGGTCTCCACTGCAACCCACAGTTCATTATCATGGCTCCAGTGGGTCCCCATGCAGGCATCCAGCAAACCTGCTTCACACTGCCTATGGCCATTTCCAAAACACAAGACCATGTTGCAAACTCAATGACCCTCTCTTTCCTGCCTTTCTTATACTCCATAATCCAGGAAGGGTGCCAATTTGTTAATCCAGAGGGGAAAAAAAGCAAACTTTGAAGAACAGGATACTCCTTGAGTACTCAGGCCCCTTCAAAAGAGTCTGCATTCAGGCTGGAGAGGTGGCTTAGCAGTTAAGGCACTTGTCTGCAAAGCCAAAGGATCCAGGTTCCATTCCCCAGGGCCCACATAAGCCAAGGTGGTGCATGCCTGTGGAGTTCGTTTGCAGTGGCTGGAGGCCCTGGTGCACCCATATTCTCTCTCCCTATCTCAAGTAAATAAATGAAAATTACTTAAAAAAAAAAAAAAAAAGCCGGGTGTGGTGGTGCATGCCTTTAATCCCAGCACTTGGGAGGCAGAGGTAGGAGGATCGCTGTGAGTTTGAGTCTGCCCTGAGACTACATGGTGAATCCCAGGTCAGCCTCCTAGACTAGAGTGAAACCCTACCTTGAAAAAAAAAAAAAAAAAAACAACTACATTCTTCCTATTGCCCCAGAGCAGGTCAGCTGGCCCAATCTCAATTGCAGCTGAGTGGGCAGCAGTTAACCCAAAGATTTGTTTTTGTGCCATATCCCTCTGCTCACACCAGTTCATTTCTATGCAAAGCAACCCTGCACAACTTCTCAGGACTGCAGGCTTTTCACACAAACTGCTTCTAGTCCAGTCCAAGCAAAGCTTTTTCTCACCCTCATAAGCCAAACCCCACAGTCCATAGTTCCTACTGTATTCAGGCCTTTCAACTCTGACCAGAAGAGTCCATCAAGCTGTACTTACAGCACTGCAAGGCATCTCTTAGGCCAAGGTTTCAAATCCTTCCACATTCCTCTTGAAAATCAGCTCCAAAAGGCCAAAGCCACACAGTCAGGTATCTAGCAGCAATCCCAATCCTTGGTACCACTTTACTGTTGCAGTCAGGTTCGCATTGCTGGTAGAAATCATCCAACCAAGAGCAGCTTGTGGGAAAAAGAGGTTTATTTTGGTTTACAGGCTCGAGGGGAAGCTCCATGATGGCAGGGGAAATGATAGCATGAGCAGAGGGTGGACATCACCCCTCACCAACAGCAACAGGGGTGTGTGTTCAACACTGGCATGGGGAAATCAGCTATAACACCCATAAGCCCGCCCCCAACAATACAGTGCCTCCAGGAGGCATTAATTCCCAAATCTCCATCAGCTGGGAGCCTAGCATTCAATTTATTGGGGACACCTGAATCAAACTATTACAGTGGCAGAGGTAGGAGGATTGTCTTGTGTTCAAGGCACTCTGAAACTACATAGTGAATGCCAGGTCAGCCTGGGCTAGGGCTAGACCCTACCTTGAACCCCCCTCCAAAAAAATTTACTATGTAACTCAGCCTGGTCTTGAACTCCTGATCCTCTTGTCTCCAGCTCCCAAGTGCTGAAATTACTGACATGTACCACCATCCTGTTTAATGCAGTGCTAGGGATCAAACATGGGGTCTTCTGTGTACTAGACAAGAGTCCTACCATGGAGCTATATCCCCAGTTCCCTCTTTTAAAATTTTTTTGTTTTTTTATTATTTATTTATTATTTGTTTATTTGAGAGCGACAGAGAAAGAGGCAGAGAGAGAGAGAGAATGGGCGCATCAGGGCCTCCAGCCACTGCAAATGAACTCCAGGCGTGTGCACCCCCTTGTGCATTAGCCAATGTGGGTCCTGGGGAATTGAGCCTCAAATCCGGGTCCTTAGGCTTCACAGGCAAGCGCTTAACCACTAAGCCATCTCTCCAGCCCCCCTCTTTACTTTTTTTATTTTGAGACAAGGTCTTGACAAATTGTCCGGGGTGGAATTCACTTTGTAGCCCAGGCAGGCCTAGAACTTGCTACCCTTCCTTTCTCAGGCACCTGAATAGCTGAGATTATATGGCTTTGCCAGTAAACTTGGCTTTGTGACCTTTTAAATTTCAAATTAAATGTGTGTATTAGTTTTTTATCTTTAGTCCCTTCAGAACTCAGGTTTTCAGTAAGGAGAACTGTAAGTGAATATATATACACAGTTCTTTTCTGCTCATCTTCCTCACTGGATTCAGTCAAGCAAAACTAAAGATAAACACCAGTGCACAACTGATGTGTGCCACAGCTCCATGCTCCAGAAAAGAAGGCCATTAGAAGTTACAGAACTGGAGAACTCTCCTTTGTTCTCAAAATACTTTGATGTTGCTAGGCATGGTGTTGCATGATTTTAGTCCTAGCAGGTAGGAGGATTACTGAGTTCAAAGCCAGTCTAGGGCTAGAGAGTGAATTCCAGGTCAGCCTGGGCTACACTGAGACCCTGACTGGAAAAAAAAAAAACAAAAAACAATGAAGAACTTTGAGCTTGGCATGGTGTGGAACACCTTTAATCCCAGCACTTGGGAGGCAGAGGTAGGAGGATCACCCTGAGTTCAAGGCCACCCTGATACTACACAGTGAATTCCAGGTCAGCCTGGGCTAGAGTGAAACCGTACCTCAAAAAACAAAACAAAACAACAAAAAAAACTTTGATATTTTTGGTCAAAAAGAGTCATGTTAACTTCTTTTTTTTTTTTCTTTCTTTACATTTTTTATTGACAACTTCCAAAATAATAGACAATATACCATGATAATTCACTCCCCTTCCCCACTTTCAAAATCTATCCTCCATCATAGACCCTTTGCCCTCTCTCTCTCTCTCTCTTTTTTTTTTTTTTAGTCTCTCTTTTATTTCATTATTTTGGTTTTTTGAGGTAGGGTCTTGCTGTAGCCCAGGCTGATCTGGAACTCACTATGTAGTCTCAAGGTGGCCTCAAACTCAGGGTGATCCTCCTACCTCTTCCTCCCAAGTGCTGGGATTAAAGGCATGTACCACCACACCTGACTTCTCTTTTATTTTGATGCCATCATTTTTCCCTTCTATTGTGAGGGTCCTGTGTAGGTACTGCCAGACCTATGAGTCATGGATATTGTGGCCAATTTGTGTCTGGAAGATTGCATTGTAATCAGTCCTACCCTTCCTTTGGCTCTTACATTCTTTCTGCCACCTCTTCTACAATGGACCCTGAGCCTTGGAAGGAGTGCTAGAGATATTTCAGTGCTGAACACTCCTCTGTCACTTCCTCTCAGGGCTATGGTGCCTTTTGAGTCATCCCAGTGGTCACCACCATCTGAAATGAAGCTTCTCTAAAAAGTGAGAGTAGCTTTAATATATGGGTATGCACATTAAGAGAAATGCTTACAGGGCAGTTTGGTTTGGTGAACATAATATATGCATTTAGCCATACAACAGCAAGTGTTACTCCCCTAGGGCTCATGACCTCCTGGCCATAGGCTTTTGACTAGATTTTCAATATCAGGCATGTATTCCCTCCAGTTCAATTAGAGAGCAGTTGGTTTCCCCAATTAACAGACATGCCAGATTGCAGCCTGTGATGGTTAAGTTTTATGTCAACTTGATCTGTTTAGGAATCCACAGACACTCTTCATAAGTGGTTCTCTAAGGTTGCTTCCAGGGGGGATTAACTAAAGGAGGAATCCTTCCTCCAGGGTGAGCCCTTCCCCCAGAGTGGGTGGTCCCTCTCAGAAGTGGGGAGGCTTTATCTAGAAGCTCTGGGAAGGAAAGTATCCTCCCCTCCCAGGTGGCTACTGGTTCTGCTTGCTGCTTCCCAGTGTGGACTGAAGACCAGTGGCTCTCCAGGAAGCCTCCAGGCCTTCAGTGTTAGATTGGGACTGTTGAAGCATCCAGCCTCATGGATTGAGCAGCTACTGGGTTCCTTGACTCTCAGGCCTGCAAACAGCTTTTGTTGGACTGTCATAAACTAATCCAATAAATTCCTTTTTTTTTTTTTTTTTGTTTATTTCTCGAGGTAGGGTCTCGCTCTAGCCCAGGCTGACTTGGAATTCACTATGTAGACTCAAGGTGCCCTTGAACTCATGGCAATTCTCCTACCTCTACCTCCTGAGTGCTGGGATTAAAGGTGTGCACCACCACACTGGCTTAATTTCCCTTTTAATACAATTCATTCCATCAGTTCTGGTCCTCTAGAGAACCCTGACTAACACACAGCCATTGGCTCATTTGGCCTGGCTTACAGTGTCTACTGTTTATCATGGTTGATGTCTTCTCTCTCCCATAGGGTTGCATACACTGTAGCTTTTTCCAGCTTTCTGTAGCTTGGCTCAACTCCACATGGATTTCTCAATGACCTTGTAGTCCAGGCATGTGGAGTCTTCAGCAATAAGGTCTTACTATTTACTTTTGATGGGAAACCAAAGCCTTGGCCATGGCCTGTAATGTTTTGGGGTCCTCAGGGACCTCCCTGGCCAACAACTCACTGGAAGGTATACCACCCCTGCACTTTAACTTCTTTTGAGACTTTTTTTTTTAAATTTTGGTTTTGCAAAGTAGGGTCTTACTCTAGCCCAGGCTGACCTGAAATTCACTATATAGTCTCAGACTGGCCTCAAACTCACAGTGATCCTCCTATCTCTGCCTCCTGAGTGTTGGAATTAAAGGCGTGTGTCACCACACCCAGTTTTTGAGACTTTTTAAAACCCTGGATATGGCCACACGCCTTTCTTTAATCCCACCATCCAAGAGAGCAGAGGTAGGGTCACTATGAGTTTGAGGCCAGCCTGGGGTTACAGAGTGAGTTCCAAGGCAGCCTGGGCTAGAGTGAAACCCTACCTGGAAGGAAAAATTATGGATATTGTCACTATTAGGTCGGGACAGGTTCCCAAAATGGAGTCCCCAAGGTCAGCAGAATGGTGGCAGAGGACTAAGGAAGTGGATTATCCACATTCCTCAATAAACCACCCAGTCCTCATCCCCTCCTCATATCATACCACATGGTCACTGTTCTGGTGTCACACCCTAGCTTTTATTTTTATTTTTATTATTATTATTTTTTTTAAAGGTAGGGTCTTGCTCTACTCTAGCACAGGCTGACCTGGAATTCACTATGTAGTCCCAGGGTGGCCTCGACCTCACAGAGATCCTCCTACCTCTGCCTCCTGAGTGCTGGGATCAAAGGCATGCACCATCATGCCCAGCTCCACCCTAGCTATTTTAATGTAATGATCTCCCCTAAATGAACTTTTCCTTCCTCACCTTCCCCCAACTGAAAAAGCCCTATAACACCCACTACCTGAAAAGTCAGGTTGGCTGTGCTCCTTTCTTGTGAGTCAGCCCTGGAAGCTGGTGCTTTTCCCAAATAAAAGCTTTCCTCTTTGCTCAGAGTGGTTTGTGTGGTCTTGGTCACTTCCAAACCTTACATCGGTGCCATGACTCAGATGGAAGCTCCCAGTTGCCCTCTTGGGCAGCCAGACCTCCTCCCCCACCCCCACCAGACCACTGAGCTGCCACTGACCCTCTGATGGCCCCGGACCAGGTGAAGGCTCTCCTACCCACCACGATTCATCTTCAGGCCTCTTCCCTCATTCTCTACCCTTGGTAAGTGTCTTCCACAAATTGGCTTGCTCTCAGAAGTACTTTTCCTCCATTCCTCTCTCTTTCTCCCTTCTCTCTCTCTCCTGTACACTCTCTCTCGCCCTTTCCCTCTCTGAGTGTCTCATGACACAGGTTGGCCTGCTCTCCTTCTCGAGGAGGCATACTCCCTTCCTCACTGTCATCTAAACCCCACTAAGCCAGGCCACACCCCTTGCCTGATTCTGGGCTTCTCAGGTCTTGAGAAAGACACACTTGTCAGGACTGTCTGTCAGGCCCACTGAGCCCTGACGGATGCCTTTTGGCTCAGTTTGCTGGCCTAGGGACACTCTCCCTTCTCCTTTCCTTCTCCCCAGAGAGGAGAGGGCAGCTCCTCCCTTGCCCCTCCTCCCACTGCCAATCAAAGTTGATCAGTCACGCACAAAGAGGAACCAACTCGCCTCTCCCTTCTTTCCCTTTTTCTTTCTGTCATCCTCCATGCTAGGTTCCCTCAGCCACTCTAAGCCTTTAAGCAACCTGCCATGGCTTCTCTGTCCTCTGCCACAGCTCCCAGTGGCCTGCATCAAGCATAAGGCACTGAGCCACTGTAATTTACATGCTCCTGCCAGTTTAAAGCTTAATCTCCCAAGCCTCTCTGGTCTGTGTGGCCCCACCTGGGGCTCTGCCTCCACCACATGCTCTCTCCCGCCCCCCCTTCACCTCCTGAAGTCTCATGTTCACTGCCAGCTGTTTACTCCATCACGAGCACAGTTGCCTGCCTTGCCCAATAACAGGCTAAGCAGCCAACAGTTGCAACCTGTATTGGTCTCTGCCTACATGGAGGTGCAGGCCACATTCACTCGAATGGGGCAGGAGGTCATATTGGTGTTATGTGTAAACCCATTCTGTTTCTCTCTCTCAAATAAATAAATAAATAAAATATATATTTTGGTTTTCAAGGTAGAGTTTCATTCTAGCCCAGGCTGACCTGGAAATAATTGACTACGGAGTCTCAGGGTGACCTCAAACTCTCAGTGGTCCTCCTACCTCCGCTTCCCAAGCGCTGGGATTAAAGGTGTGTGCCACTATGCCCAGCAATAAAAATAATATTAGAAAAGAACAATTTGCAAAAAAAAAAGAAAAAGAAAAGAATAGAAAAGAACAATTTGCTACATGAAATCAAGTACTGGTGACTGTTTTTTCTCCTCCCTCCCTTCCTTTTCTTTTTTGAGGTAGGTTTTCACTCTAGTCCGGGCTGACCTGGAATTCACTGAGTATTCTCAGGGTGGCCTCAAAATCACTACGATCCTCCTACCTCTGCCTCCTGAGTCCTGACATTAAAGGGGTGCACCACCATGCCTGGCTTTTTTTTTTTTTAGTTTGAGAATGTCCCGACCCGCGGGACCTCGTTATTCGTGGGGGCGAGGAGGACCCTAACCTGAAATAAGATGGGCGAGAGAGAGGAAGAGACTCAAGCAAATGTACACTTGTCAAGAGTCCAATTTTATTGAGCCACAGCGGCCTTTTTAAGGGTTAGGGTTAGGGTCTTGGGTGAGTGGGGGCTGGAGGAGGCAGGTGGTGGAAAGTTACAGAATCTTCTTGGCCTTTGGCCTAGGACAGTTTGCAGTTATTCTAAGAATTCCCGGTATAGTTCTCAAGTCTCTGCAGTCGCCAGGCAGGATGTTAATTAGTTAGGTGTGGCGGGGTGAGGGGATGGAATCAGTTAGGTATGGCAGGGTGGGGGGATGAGGAAAGGTCAGAAGTTGCTCAGGGCAGAAGTTATCTCAGGGCAGAGGTTATTTCAGGGCAAAGATCTGTTCAGGGCTCATCTCCTCGTCTCCAACATCTCCCCCTCTTCTGTATACAAGGACCAGGATAGGGAGGTTACCGCGACCCCTTAATGATGTCCCAAAGAAGGGCTTGTTTTGGTGGCCGATTATTTTTGTTTAAGAGTAAAAATGGATCCAGAGGAGCAACCTGACAGTAACCTGACATCAGAGAGGCGAGCGTTCCCCAGAGTAGGTTGAGCGCTGTTACTCATAGGTCATTGATTTTGATAAAGTCATTTGGATTGACCTTAGAACAAGGGGCACAAACGGGGTCTGAGCCTGTTAGAAGAGCAGTGCTGGACCCTTACCCGTCATTGGATCGGCCTCCTCTCGGCGAGGTCGTCCTGTCTTAGGCAGGTCGAGACTTAGCCACCCGTTCCGTCGCTGACTTACCAGACCACTCACTTTGTGGAAATGTAACGCATTTTGCTCTCAAAAAGACCATCAAAGCCCCATAAGGATCCTGGAGGAAATATGTTTGGTAGCCAATTAGTATGAGGGGTCGCGGAGACCTGAGTTATTATTCGGAGGGGCGGGACCAAAATTTCCACCCCAGGGTGGGTTTCTGCAGGGAGGTAAAGTCTAAGGGTCGAGATGGGGGGTTGTCTTGTTCTTTTGGTGGGTCAGCGGCAAATGTTTCTTCTGTGGCGAGGCGATGGTAATAGACTTCCATCGGCTTGATTGTAGAATCTACCTGACTCTTAATGAAACTGGTTAGTCGTCTGAAGGCCCAGGGGCCAAAGGAGATAAGCAAAAGGAATCCAACAAAAGGGCCTAAAAGACTGGGAAGCAAAGTAGTTAGCCAGGGAGATGTGGAAAACCAATTTTTATACCAAGATTCTTGTTGTTCTCGAGTCCTTTTTCTATCCTCTAGATTTCTTTTAACTTTATCAAGGCTATTTTGTATTAGCCCAGTCTTATCTAAGTAAAACAACATTCTTCTTTGAGGGCTACACAGAGTCCCCCTTCCTTTAAGAACACCAAATTTAGCCCTCTCCGGTTTTGAAGTACAACCTCAGAGAGTGAGGCCAAAGAATCTTTGAGATCTTGTATCCCCTCATGTATGAGGTTAAGATCTCTGTCCACTAAGGCACTGAGTTGTGAAAAATGCTGTTGGGAGGTTACCAGTGAGGCAATACCTGTCCCGGCCCCTGCAGCACTAAGTCCCAGGAGCACAGTCAGGGTGAGGGCAGTTAAAGGCTCTCTTTTTGGTCTAATGGCAATGCCTTGATCTATAGTAGTTGTAAAACTTTCAGAATCATGAATGAAAAATCGTGGCAAAACTATAACTACAACACAATAGTCCTTAGTCTGTAAAAAGTCCTTGTTGACAATAAAGGGAGTCAGCCCCGTGGAACAAGCAAGATAGGAGTTACTAGGGGCTTTAGTATATATAAAGGAGTCATTGATAATAGCAGTTTGGTTGCATACTGGTTCAAGAGTCAGAGGAGGGAGCATATCAGGGCCTAATAGACACAGTCCGAGGCCGGAAATGGATGTAAGAGTAATACCCCCCTTTGGGGCAGAGTGCCAGAATAATCCCTCTGCACTGTTAGTAGACACAGGAGATGTAAGGATGGCAATTCCCTCATAAAAGGAAGGTCCTAGAACTTTTAATCTGTATGGCATTTCAATCAAGCTCTATAATTTTATTTGAGGAACTTTAAATAAACTTATTTTAAGTAAACTTTATCTATGACAACAGGAATGTATGGTATAGACAGTCTATTTCCCTTTTATTTCTCCCTCTCATGAGAAGACACTCTAACTGCTTTAGGGGGCTGGGTCGAAGACATCAGATCATTTACTACTTCTTGCTGAATGGGACACGAAGTGGAGACTTGTTGCAGTTAGAGAATCTCTCCTAGAGAGGGGAACTATTTTAATGTACCCCAGAGTGTAGGAAGATAATCTTGAAAGATAACTTTGGAAAGAAAGAATAAAAGTAAGGAGTTACTGAGAAGTGAACACACAGCAAACTGGTCTTTTTGTAGGTCAAGGGAATCTAGGTAGACAGGCTTGGATCATCTCAGGACCATCTGAGGATGAGCTGGCTGAGATTTTCTTTCAGAACTGTTCATTAAATGGCACAGTAGTATTTAACATGGCTTGTAAAACAGATGAGATGCTAGCAGAGTTATCAGAAACATATACATAACATTTAATCTTAATAATAAAGAGCTATTTTTTATCTTTGGTTATACATTTTTCTCTGAGTGTTTAAGACCTTGCAGATAGCCAAAGTTAATTAAGGATTAATTTTGGAGGTCATTAATGGCTCTCCAAAGAGACTTTAGGGACACAGGAGTAGCCCCATAGCTTACTGGTGTCTTTGGCCTGTTAGGATGAGTCAGGGCCATGCTGGCCAAGTAGTTTTCCCTTCTTTGGGAAGTCAGGAGGACTGATTGCTTCTCAATTGTGACTCTCCTGTTTTACATTGTACACCACTTTTGTTTGGGTCTCCATATCCTCCCTGCTCAGGAAGACAGGTGACTTACCAGGGGGCCAGTGTAGAAGTGTCCCATCATCTCCAGTGGCCTCATGACATGGGAGCACAGGCCAAAATATTGACACTTTTTACTCCGATGATTCCAATTGGCTTTGGCTTCTACATAGGTGATTAACACACTTAGAAAGGAAGTTACATCAGCTTGGATGTACATACATATGGAGCACATTTAATTACTGAAATAGACTTAACTAAAGAATGGCACAGGGCTTCTAAAATCATTTTGTCCTATTTTTAAAATTTTTGTTGTACTGTGGTAGCATAAGCCATATATCTGAGGTATAGAAAGTAGGCACATCTCCCATTTTAAATATCCAACATTTATAAGTATAGGCAGAACCTGTTATCAGTCTTGAAAACAGTACCAGTTGATTTACAAACTTAACTTATTTAACCTAGAAAACAAGTAAGACAGTATAAGGTCTTAGCACCTGTGTGAAAACATCTTTGATTAGTTCAGATACCTGTGTGGGTACAAATTACCCAGAGAACATTGGAAACAGAACCATGGAGCTTGATTTTTTTTTTTTTTTTTTTCTCAGATGAGGACCATTGTTTGAGCATGAGGCTGTGCCCTAAAGTAGGGAAGATGTCTTAAGGGTTAATTTTGTTATAAGCACTGGACTTAAGATGCCAAAATTGAGACAGTTACTTTACATATAACAGAGTAGAATCTGGTCTTTTCTGAGCCCAAACAGCTAGCTAAATATTAATATAACCCTTGATAAATCTTTTTGAAAGAAAAAAAACATTATTTGACAACCAATGATTTTGGCTTAAACTTGATAGCTATTGATTTCATGCACCACAGAAATTTTTATTAACATAAAACAATTTTATGTTTTACCCATGACTTAAATTTGATAAAGCTCAAGCAAACTATCCCAACATACTTAAGCCTGAAAAATTTTTTTTTTTTCTATCACTGCAGCCAATATCCTATTTAAGTTCCTTTCTTGTCTCCTTTTCCCGTTATTTTTTTTTCTCTTTTGCTTCCTTTTTTTTTCTTTCTTTTCTTTTTCTCTCTCTCTTATGATAAACCTTTTCAGCTTCCTTAATTATGTCTGTCAAAGCTAGATCTTGTAAACCCTCCAGATGTTGTAATTTCTTTTTAATGTCTGGAGCGGACTGCCTTATCTATGTCATTGTTATCGCTGCCTGTTGACCCGGAGAAGTAGGGCCAAAAGGAGTATATCTCCGGGAAGCCTCCATCAAGCATTCTAAAAAAATAGAGGGAGGTTACCTTAGCCAGATTTGCGGGGCGGCGAGCAGCTCCCCTGAGACCTGCCATCAGAGCATGGCGGTAGACTGTCAGTTGCTCCCTACCTTCTGCTGAGTTGTAATTCCATTCAGGTCGGGTGAGAGGGAATCCCACATCAATCTCATTTGGGAGCTAGGTAGGCTACTCATTTGGGCCTGAGACATGCTAGGGTCAGGGGGAGGACCAAAGGCTTGTACGATGGAATCAGGTCCTTCAGTTTCTAGTCCCTGTAGCGGGCCCATCTCCTCCTCCCTCGGGCAAAGCTGGAGCAGGGAGAGCAGGGGGCTAAGGTGGGGGAGATGGAATCAGGGCAGAGGGCCACTCGGGAGGGTCCTCTATTTCAGGATATATTTTGGGCTGAGCTGAGGGGTCTGGGGCCACTCGGCTTGGTTTTCTCGTGGCTTGTTGGGCCACTGCCAGGACTCGGGAGCCTGACCGTGGCGAGGGATGGATCCAGGGCTTGACCCATTGCCGGGGGATCCGTCACTAGGCTCTCCCAGACCAGGATGTATGGCTGTTGATCTGGGTGAGAATGGGTCCCTTCTGAAAAACAATATTCTTAACAGCAGAAATAATGGTTAGATCAAATGTTCCCTCTGGCAGCCACTCAAAGGAGCAGAAAGTCTGTTATTTACCTTTTTTAATTTTTACAGATAAGTCATGAGCCTTACTTCTAACTTCAGAGAAATGAGATACCATCAGAGTCAGGGGGGTCGTCACAGTCTGTACCATAATTAGAAACAAGAGTCCACAAACAAACACAAAATAGATACTGACACAAAGAAACCAAAAACCGTGACACCTCCGATGCATCCAGAACAGACAATCAAATGCAGTTTCAGATGGAAGATGCCTCTGTGGTTTCTCCTGAAGGAGAAATACACAATCTTCCTTTACCAGATAGGAGACTGTCAGCCACACTGACTCTCCTCAGATCCTGGGGCGTCCCCCAGGATTGCAGCCTGTGGTCCTGCCAACCACCATTGTCAGGTCCTCACGGTCCTGAACAACAGCTGCCCAAACTGAAATTAAAACAGATCAGAGCAACAGAAATCACTCAAACACTCAGACAAACACTCAGACAAGCAGCGCTGCAGACATTTACATTGTTTACCTCCAAGGGGGTCTCTGGAGTCCAGGGTAGACGTGCAAATCCCTGGATGAGTCCTCAATTGAAAGACCCCCAGAGGGAGACCTTCACTCAAGTCTCGAGATAGCACGCACCCAAAGACACACAGGAGACCCAACTTGCTGCAAAAGCATGAGGCTTTATTTAGGAAACCAGAGCTCTGGGGTCGACACATATCTCACGCAGGAGACAGAGGTGTCGACTCTTTGCCATTTCTTCAGTAGTAAGTTTTGATTTAATTCTTTACTGACCCTTTGTCATTTCTTGGGATGAATGTTAAGTCCATCAATCATAAACCATGGACATGTCTTATCAAAAAAAATAAAAAACTGGTATAAGATCCTTTTTCTATACCCGTATTCCTCGCTCTCTGAGAGAGGCTTTTAAATCCTTTATGAAAGAAGCCTCTTTAGACAATGAATGGCCCATCTTGATGGGACGGAATGAAGAGGGAAAACTTACCAGGTCTTGCCGTCTTCTTGGGTGGAGAAGCGGTGACCACTTAACAAATCCTCCGGAGGTCGCTGAACTGGGGGTCTCCGTCCGGTAGGAGTCCGTGCCTCGAGCCGCCACGTTGGGCGCCACTTGTCCCGACCCGCGGGACCTCGTTATTCATGGGGGCGAGGAGGACCCCAACCTGAAATAAGATGGGCGAGAGAGAGGAAGGGACTCAAGTCGGGACATGAGAATTTAGACAGAGAGAAAGAATGGGCGCTCCACGACCTCTAGCCACTGCGCAAATGAACTCCAGATGCATGCGTCCCCTTGTGCAGCCGGCTTACGTGGGTCCTGGGGAATTGAACCAGGCTACTAATACACATGCTTTTCATATGCCTGTTCCCTGCAGGGGGATCAAGGACAGTGTGTAATGTTCATTGATCTTTTGAGAATTTAGTACAATTTGATTCCTCAAATTGGGGGGTGCTCAAGACATTTGTCAAAAGAGGATAGGAAGGATGTAGGTCTAACGAGGTGCTGTAAATTAAGGCAAGTCCCTCTGCTTAGGTTATCACTCATCAATCAGCCCCAACAGTTACTGACAGGGCCGCATCAGAGGACAAACTCTGAGACTAGACAGCAGGTGGAGCACACAACAGTAAACACGTCAACAGTAAAGATGCCACTCTGGGGCTGGAGAGATGGCTTAGCGGTTAAGCGCTTGCCTGTGAAGCCTAAGGACCCCGGTTCGAGGCTCGGTTCCCCAGGTCCCACATTAGCCAGATGCACAAGGGGGCGCACGCGTCTGGAGTTCGTTTGTAGAGGCTGGAAGCCCTGGCGCGCCCATTCCCTCTCTCTCCCTCTATCTGTCTTTCTCTCTGTGTCTGTCGCTCTCAAATAAATAAATAAAAAATAATAAAAAAAAAGATGCCACTCTGTATGCTGTTCATATATTTTCAGTTAAGTTCCTTCTGGCACCAACAGGACACAGCAGAACAGCTTCTGCCTCCACACAAAACAAAATTAGCCAGAGTTAGGATAAAAGCCATGGAATATTTATTTATTTATTTTCTTTTTTTGAGGTAGGGTCTCACTGTAGTGCAGGCTGACCTGGAATTCACTTTGTAGTCTCAGGCTGGCTTCCAGCTCATAGTGATCCTCCTACTTCTGCCCTTCAAGTGCTGGGATTAAAAATGTGAGCCACCATGCCTGGCCTCCATGAAATATTTTGAACTTGTCACCTGTTAAGTCTCTCAACTCTCGAAGCTTCTACTTCCATGCATTTATTTTGTTATTTTTCTGTCCCATATTCTGCCTCAATTGAAACTGTGAGATGGCACAGGGTCTTAGGAGTTTCTGCCCCAGTTCACTTACTCTAAGTGTCTTGCTAGGTATGGTGGTTTATGTGTTTAATCCCGGCAGAAGGGAGTCAGAGGTAGAAAGATCACTGTGAGTTTGAGGCCAGCCTGGAGCTACAGGGTGAGTTACAGGTCATCCTGGGCTACAGTGAGACCCTACCTCGGGAAAACAAACAAAAACGAACGTCTTGAATGTATTAGGTGCAACACACTCTGTACAGTGCATAGAAACGAATATAAGACACTGAAGATGACTTGAAATACATAGTGGCACACACAGACTTCTCTCTCTCCATTGCAGCAGTAGAAAAACAAGGTTGGTTTGTTTGTTTTCTAGGGTCTCACTCTAGCCCAGGCTGATCTGGAACTCACTCTGTAGTCCCAGGCTGCCATCGAACTCAGTGATCCTCCTACCGCTGGCTCTGGAGTGCTGGGGTTAAAGGCATGTGCTACCACACCCGGCTGAAAAGCCAGTTTCTGCATACATGAATATATGATGTAAAAATAATGACAGGTTGAAACATAATTGAGGCACAGAGGGTTACATTTCACAAAACAAGTAACGTCCATCATATGGGTGGTGAGTATGTCTGACTACTTCATTTTTTTTTTTTTTGGCCACTTCATTTGGCTGGCAGGCTGGCTTCAAAATCTTGAAACCAAGCCTCGTGTGGCAGAGCATGCCTTTAATCCCAGCACTTGGGAGGCAGAGATTGGAGGATCGCCATGAGTTCCAGGCTACCCTGAGACTAGACAGTGAATTCCAGGTTAGCCTGAACTAGAGTGAGACCTTACCTGGAAAAAACCCAAACAAAACAAAGAAACTAATGCCTTAGTCTCCTGAGTTTACTGGCCTGCGCCACCTTGTGCTGAGTCTTGGTCCTACTTTTTTTTGGCTTTTATTTATTTGACAGAGGGAGAGAGGGAGGGGGAGGGGAAGGGGAGGAGGGAGGGAGAGCGGGGGGAGGGGGAGAGAGGGAGAGAGGGAGGGAAGGAGGAAGAATATGGGTACGTCAGGTCCTCCAGCCACTGCAAACGAACCCCAGACGCGTGCACCCCCTTGTGCATCTGGCTAACGTGGGTCCTGGAGAATCGAACCTGGATCCTTTGGCTTTGCAGGCAAACGCCTTAACCGCCAAGCAACCCCTCCATCCTTTTTTTTTTTTTCTTTTGGCTTCTCTGGGGTTAGCCTAGGCTAGCCCGGAACTCCTTGTAGCTCCAGGCTAGCCTGGAACTCACAGCAATGCTCCTGAACCTCTGCCTCTCAAGCGCTGGGATTAAATTAGGCGTGCTCCACCCCATCCGGCTTCGTCCCACTTTTACAGATCGGTAAAACCAAGCACAGAGATGATGGACCCTCGCCACCAAAACAAGAAAAGAATAAAAATCCGAGAAGACAAGATCCAGAGAACGTGCGAAGAACGCAGCAAACCGCAAGGAGCCCCCCTCGCCACTGCCGCGCCCACCGCGGGCCGCCACAGCCCGGCCTCCCGGCTCCAGAGCGCCTGCGCGCTCCCGGCCGCTTCCTGTCACATGACCGCGCTGCTCGGTCACGTGACCTTGCCTGTCCAGCCTGCACCCTGGGAAAGATGGCAGCCTATCTCCAGTGGCGGCGCTTTGTGTTTTTCGACAAGGAGCTGGTGAAGGAGCCGCTGGGCAGTGATGGGGCCGCTCCCGGAGCCGCGCCTGCCTCTGGCTCCACCGCTGCCAAGTTCCTCTGCCTCCCTCCGGGCATCACGGTGTGCGACTCGGGCCGGGGCAGCCTGGTCTTTGGAGATATCCTTCCCGTGGAGCTGGGATCCCGCTGGGATGGAGCCTGTCAGGGCCAGTGGTCGACGCCTCGCGCCACCTTCGTGAGATAGGAACCCAGAGCTCTTCCGTGGCTTACGGGAAGAAAGAAGTCTGTTTTCTAACTTGTCAGCTGAGCAGCCCTGGGCAAGTCGAACCTCGCTGGGCTTCAGTTTCCTTATCTGCAGAAAGGATGTAGATGCTAATTTGACAAGGTTATTTTAATAAATAGATGCTACTTTCGCTTTAAAGAGAAATGTGTAAGGGCCCATCTTCCCTGCCTAATGCTAGTAGGTGAGGCCGGGCAAGGACTCATGTCTTTAGTCCCTGCACTCGGGAGGCAGAGGGTAGAAGATCGCCCGTCAGTTCGAGGCCGGCCTGAGACTACATAGTGAACTCCAGGTCCGCCTGGGCTAGAGCGAGACCCTGACTCTGAAGAAAAAAAAAAAAAGTATATCGTAGGTAAGGAGGTACTGAAGATCGTTTAACCAGATGTGGTGGCTCACTGTTGTAATCCCAGCACTGAGGTTTGAGGTAGGAAGATCACCATGAGTTCAAGGCCAGCCTGGGCTAGAATGAGACCCTGCCCTCTCCCCCCAACAAAAAGAACATAATTGGTTTTTTTCTTGTTATATGTAAATGGATCTTGAAAAATTTAAATGTTAGTTGTTATCTCAATTCTGCACTTTGCTGCAACTGCCCAGCATCACTACAGTAATTTACCCGTGATTGACCGAGGCAAGGTTGAAAATTCAAGGTAGAATTCCTACTGCATGCTTATCACTTTTTTTTTTCCGGTTTTTCAAGGTAGGGTCTCACTCTAGCTCAGGCTGACCTTGAATTCACTGTGTAGTCTCGGGGTGGTCTTGAATTCACAGTGATCCTCCTACTTCTGCCTCCCTAGTGCTGGGATTTAAAGGCTTGCACCACCACGCCCAGCTGCTTAGCACTTTAGTACCATCAGAAATGAAAAATCATTCAGCAATGATCATACATATATACCAATAACTTTTAATTTCTAAATTAAGCCCAGTAAGAGATTAGCGACAGTAGCTAGTATTAAACCAGATTGGTTAAAGGCACTTGCTTGCAAAGCCTGCCCCAGCCACCTAGGTGAAGTGAAATGGGTGTGTTTGTGTGCAGCAGGAAGAGACCTAGTAGATTCACACACACATGCATACTTGCAAAGAAATATTTTAAAAAGTTATGTCATTATCCTGAAATTAAAGTTACGTAAATGTGGACTGAAAATATATGCTATTTTCCTTTTTCTGTTGGAGAGAGGATGAGCATGCCAGAACCTTCCTTCACTGCAAACAAACTCCAGATGCATGTGCCCCCTTGTGCATTTGGCTTATGTGGGTCCTGGGGAATAGAACCTGGGTGCTCTGGCTTTGCAGGCAAGTGCTTTAACCACTAAGCAATCTCTCCAGCCCTTTTCTCTTTTTTTAAAGTTTATTTTATTTATTTATTTGCAAGGAAAGAGAAAGAGACAATGGGTGTGCTAGGACTTCTGGCTACTGCAACTGAACTCCAGATGCATTCACTGCTGAGCCATCTCTCCAGTCCCTGCTTGTGCCACTTTTTTTTTTTTTTTCTTTCAAGGTAGGATCTTACTCTAGCCCAGGCTGACATTGAATTCACGCTAGTCTCACTCAGGGTGGCCTTGAACTCAAGGTGATCTTCCTACCTCTACCTCCTGAGTATTGGGATTAAAAGTATACGCCACCATGCCTGGCTTGTGCCACTTTTTGCATCTGGCTTAGAGACTGGCAGGCAGGGTTTACAAGCAAATGATTTTAACTGCTGAGCCATCTTCCCAGTCCCCTAAGATATCTCAATTCCTCATTGTACTGTAGTAGTATTTTCAGAGCGTGGTTGACAACAGAGACCTAAAAGCACAGAGAATGAAGCCACAGGTGGGGTTGGAGGAGACTGTTTTCATTCTTCATAAAGGAAGCTCCTTGACTATCTTGCACATATGGAAGGCCAGATCTGGTTCTTGCCACGTTCTCTACAGCTTACAGGTTTCCAGGCCTACAAACTACGAGTAACACACCTGTACCAACTGAAGCAGCACAATATTTTGGCATCTGTTGGAGAGGATGAAGAGGGTATTAACCCTTTGGTGAGTCCCAGATAGGAAGGATCCAGACGCTTGGGGATGTTTTTGGTTGGAGGAGACTAGCATTCGCTGTGGTCTGTCTACAGGTAAAGATCTGGAACCTAGAGAAGAGAGATGGTGGCAATCCCCTTTGCACTCGAATCTTCCCTGCCATCCCAGGAACAGAACCGACCGTTGTGTCTTGTCTGACTGTCCATGAAAATCTCAACTTTATGGCTATTGGTAAGCAGGAAGAAGGCAAAACTTGTATTCCTAGAATGTTTTCTTTTTAAATTTTTACTTACTGATTTATATATGGTTTGTATGTGTGTGCCAGGGCCTCTTGCCACTGCAGACAAACACCAGGCGATCACACCACTTTTTGCATTTGGCTTATGTGGGTGGCTTGGGAATTTAAGCCAGGCTGGCAGACTTTGTAAGCAAGTGCCTTTAACTGCTAAGCCATCTTCACAGTCTCTTCTCTATAGATTGTGCTTCAAGTTGTTTTTGCAGCACATCCTTATTATTTTCATGAGATCACTTGGTACTGAACTGAGGCCTTTGAGATTTTTTTGTTGTTATTTTGTTTTGTGTTTTGGTTTTCGAGGTAGGGTTTCACTCTAGCTCAGGCTGTCCTGCAATTCACTATGTAGTTTCAGGGTGGCCTCGAACTCATGGCCATCCTCCTACCTCTGCTTCTTGAGTACTGGGATTAAAGGCGTGCGCCACCACACCTGGTATTTTTTTTAATTTATTTTTTTATTGACAACTTCCATAATTGTAGACAATATCCCATGGTAATATCCTCCCTCCCTCCACTTTCCCCTTTAAAACTCCACTCTCCATCATATCTCCTCCCCCTCTCAATCAGTCTTTTATTTTGATGGCATGGTCTTTTCCTCCTATTATGATGGACTTGTGTAGGTAGTGTCAGGCACTGTTAGGTCATGAATATCCAGGCCATCTTGTGTCTGGAGGAGCACAGTGTAAGGAGTCCTTCCCTTCCTTTGGCTCTTACATTCTTTTTTTTTTTTAATTTTTAAATTTTTATTAATATTTTCCATGATTATACAAAAAACCCCATGGTAATTCCCTCCCTCCCCACCCCCACACTTTCCCCTTTGAAATTCCATTCTCCATCATATTACCTCCCCATTACAATCATTGTACTTACATATATACATTATCAACCTATAGGCTCTTACATTCTTTCTGCCACCTCTTTCGCAATGGACCCTGAGCCTTGGAAAGTGTGGTTGAGATATTTCAGTGCTGAACACTCCTCTGTCACTTCTTCTCAGCATCATGGTGCCTTCTGAGTCATCCCAAGGTCACTGCCATCTGAAAAGAGAAGGTTTTCATTAATATATGGGTATGAACATTAAGAGAAGTGTTTACTGGGCAGTTTGATAAGCATTGCATATACATTTAGCCAGACACCAGCAGACATTATACCTCTAGGGCTCATGATTACCCCTTTTGTAGGTTTTCAGTATCAGGGATGTATTCCCTCCCATGGAGTGGGCTTCTAGTCAAATTAGAGGGCGGTTGGTTTCCCCCATAATAGACATACCACTATTGCACCTGTTGGCTCATTTGGCCTGATTGGCCAAATATAAGGCTTGCAGTGTCCACTGTTGGGTATCTTCACTGGTGATTTCTCTCTCTCCTGTTGAACTTTGCAGTGTGGCTTTTTCCAGCTTTCTGTCAGCTGGTCTACAGGGAAGAGGTTTTCAGCTCAGCTCCAGCAGGGTTTTTCAGTGACCTTGCAGCCCAAGTATGTGGAGTCTTCAGCAATAGGGTCTTACCATCTATTTCTGGTGGGAAACCAAAGGCCTTAACAATAGCCTGTAATGTATTGGGGGCATCAGGGACCTCCCTGGCCAACAATTCACTGGAAAATCTCATCCCTGCCACTGAAAATTTTCTAGTAAGAATCTTTGGCTTCTGGGTCTTTCATTGTCCAAAAAAGTAGGTTTCCATGTAACTTATTTATATCCTCTTGTATTTTTTTAAGTTTTTTTTTTTTTTTTTTTTGAGGTAGGGTTTCACTCTAACTCAGGTTGACCTGGAATTCACTATTTAGTCTCAGGGTAGCCTTGAACTCATGACAATCTTCCTATATCTGCCTCCCGAGTGCTGGGATTAAAGATATGCATAGCATTTTGTATTTTGATTAGCTCTCCCTCCACCTTTCCTTTACTCAGTCTCTTCTCCTGACCTCACTTAGGCCTTTCCACCCCTGTTAGTCTGTTCTTCTACTTACATATATACAATACTATACTATTAAGTCCCTCCCTTTCTGTTCCCTTTATATCCTCTTTCTAGCTTACTGATCTCTGTTACTGAGTTTTATTCCAACTCACATAGAAATCCAATCATCTGTAGCTAGGATCTACATATGAGGAGAACATATGATGTTTGGCTTTCTGGGCCTGGGTTACCTCACTTAGTATAATCCTTTCCAGATCCATCCATTTTCCTGCAAATTTCATAATTTCATTTTCCTTTATCACTAAGTAGAACTCCATTGTACAAATGTGCCACATCTTCATTATCTACTCATTAGTTGAGGGACATCTAGGCTGGTTCTGTTTCCTAGCTGTTGTGAATAGACCAACAATAAAAATGGTTGAGCAAGTATCTCTAAGGTAGTCAGACGAGTCCTTAGGATATTTGCCTAGGAGTGGTACAGCCGGGTCATATGGTAGATCTATTTTTAGCTGTCTCAGGAACATCCACACTGATTTCCATAATGGCTAGACCAGATTGCATTCCCACCAACAGTGTAGAAAGATTCCTCTTTTTCCACATCCTCGCCAGCATTTATGGTCATTCGTTTTCAGATGGTAGCCATTCTGACAGGAGTGAGGTGGAATCTCAAGGTAGTTTTAATTTACATTTCCCTGATGGCTAGGTTTTTGTTGGTTTTTCGAGGTACTGTTGCTGTAGCTCAGGCTGACCTGGCATTCACTATGTAGTCTTAGGCTGGCCTCAAACTGTTCGCCGTCCTCCTACTTCTGTCTCCTGAGTGCTAGGATTAACAGCACATAACCACATCTAGCACTTATTGTTTTTGAGACAGGTTCTCATGTGGCCCAAGGTGTCCTTAGACTAGCCAAGGATGACTTTGCTTCTGATCCTTCTTCCTGTTCTTCTCAAGTGCTGAGGTTATAGCATATACCACCACACTTGGTTTATGTAGTCCTGAGGATCAAACACAGGCTTTGTGCAAGGACTTGACTGACTGACGTATATTTTTAGCCCAAACTTTTAATAGTCTTCTTTTTCCTCTCCACTTGCTGATCTTTCCAGCCTTTCTCAGGTGCTGATTTCTGCTCTTGTGCAGGTTTTGCGGATGGCAGTGTCACCTTGAACAAAGGTGACATCACCCGGGACCGGCATAGCAAGACTCAGATTTTGCACAGGGACAACTATCCTGTTACTGGACTTGCCTTTCGCCAAGCAGGAAAGACCACTCACTTGTTTGTTGTGACAACTGAGAATGTTCAGGTGTGACTAAGACTACTACTGTTAGGGGCAAACAACAAAGGCTTCTCCATTATTCAGGGTGTAGGTGAAAGCTGGCAGGAGAGCTGGGAATCTTAATTTTTCATCACATAGCCTTGAATCATTTGCCCAACTTAATGTTTTATTTCTTCATTTAGGAGACTGGAGGGAGCTAGGTCCAGGAAAAGAACTCTGTGCTTGTAGTAAAATAGGATGTTTTCCCCCCGCCCCAATTTGTTAATTTGACAGAGAAGTTGGTTTATCCCCTTGGCTCTCAGGGCTACACTCTTATTGTTGGATTTGGGGATCAAGCCCAGAGCCTCATACATGCTGTGTTTGCACTCTGCCATTGAACTACTTCCCCAGCCCAGGTATACACTTCTTTTTTTGGGGGGGGGGGATGTTGGTCTTTTTTGTATTTTTGGTTTTTCAAGGTAGGGTCTCACACTAGCTCAGGCTGACCTGGAATTCACTATGTAGTCTCAGGATGGCCTGGAACTCAAAGTGATCCTTCTACCTCTGCCTCCTCAGTGCTGGGATTAAAGGTGTGTGCCACCACGCCCAGCCCACATGTACACTTCTGATACAACAGTGAAAGATGATTGCATTGGGTTTACTTTGCAGAATTGCTGAAATAGGTAGTGATAATTTAAAAAGAAAGAAAAGTGGCTCCTGTGAGTATATCCATCTAGTACAGATATGTCCAACCTGTGGACTACAAGCATCCCAGGATAGCTGTGCATGTGGCCAAATACATTTGTAAATGACAACATTGTGTCAAAATGCCAAACAGTTCACCATCCCTTATCCAGTAGATACATGATGGTTACTGAGAAAGGCACACAGCTCAAGGAAAGTCTTAGAATGCTAAGATGGAAAAAAGCATAGAATTGGGAATGCTTTCATAAAGCCTTGGGTTCTGTCACTTCAAAAAAGAGCCTGCTAACGTTTTCTTTCTTTTGGCAGTCCTATATAGTTTCTGGAAAGGACTACCCTCGTGTGGAATTGGACACCCATGGTTGTGGCCTGCGCTGTTCAGCCCTGAGCGACCCTTCTCAGGACCTGCAATTCATTGTTGCTGGGGATGAGTGTGTCTACCTTTACCAGCCTGATGAACGTGGGCCCTGCTTTGCCTTTGAGGGTCATAAACTCATCACGCACTGGTTTCGAGGTTATCTTGTCATTGTTTCCCGTGACCGGAAGGTTTCTCCCAAGTAAGGATTACAGGGAGAAGGGATAAAAAAGAAGACTAGGCTTGTTTTCCAAACCTAAACTGATTTAAAAATCTTTTATTACGTATTTTATTTTGGAGATAGGGTCTTGCTCTAGCCCAGGCTGACCTGGAATTCACTCTGTATTCTCAGGGTGGCCTCCAACTCACAGCAATCCTCCTACCTCTACCTCCTGAGTGTTGGGATTAAAGGCGTGCACCACGCCTGCCTGATTTAAAAATCTTAATGCCTAGATCCTACCAACCTTGTACTTGGGCTTTAATGTAGACTTTATTTCCAGCTGGACTAGTGCTTTTGCTGGAGACATTTACTGTGTAGCCCTTGTGTTTTAGAATGCTCCAGAGAAATTGGACCTGGGATTACATTTTTTACTATTTGGCTAAAATAAGTTGGTCAGAACAACACGGGATTGAGTGGTGGCGAAATTGAGAAGTACTAGACACGGGGCGGTGGGTGTTTTGCATGATAGTAGTGCTCCCTGTTGGGTGTCCATTTGTTTCGTTCAGTACCAGGCACAGTTTCTAATATATATCAGGCAATGACTGATAATTCATTAAGTGAGTAGGTGTATGTGCCTGATTTTCTACTCTCTTGGCCCAATGATAGGATCCTAAAAGATAAGATCAAGATTATGTTCTTTTGCACAGCCATCACCACAGTTCTACGAGTATGAGAGGAGCTAGTAGAGGGGCCAAAGAGGTGATTTGTTCTAGGTGGAAGTGGCAGCTTCAAAGTTGTTCTGGGAAAGAAACAACAGGGAGTGCTGACAACAGAGCTGGTCCAAATAGCCAGTGTCTTTTCTTTCCTGCACAGGTCAGAGTTCACCAGCAGAGACTCACAGAGCTCTGACAAGCAGATTCTCAATATCTATGACCTATGCAACAAGTTCATCGCCTATAGTGCTGTCTTTGAGGATGTGGTGGACGTTCTTGCTGAGTGGGGCTCCCTGTATGTGCTGACGCGGGATGGACGGGTCCATGCACTGCAGGAAAAGGACACACAGACCAAACTGGAGGCAAGGCCACCAGGTTCTCAGAGCTGACATGGGCATCTGGAAGAAGCTACAGGAAGGGGTTCTCTAAGTCCAGGATTTTTTTGGGGGGGGGGTCAAACTTTAGTTAGATTCCTTAGTGTAGGATTAGAAGCAAATGGCTTCTAAGTGGTGACTCACACCTTTAATTCCAGCACTTAGGAGGTTGAGGTGGGAAGATTGCCATGAGTTTGAGGCCAGCCTGGCCTACAGAGTGAGATTCTATCTCAAAATAAATAAAAACAGGGCTATGGAGATGGTTCAATGGTTAAATGTGCTTGTTTGTGAAGCCTGACAGTTTGGGGTCAATTTCCCAGTAATACACTTAAACCAGATGTACAAAGTGACACATGCAACTGGAGTTCATTTGTAGTGGCAAGAGGTCCTGGCATGCCCATTCTCTCTTGCTCTTTAGTAAACATAATATTTTAAAACATGATGTGGGTGCTGGGTGTGGTGGTGCACACCTTTAATCCCAGCACTCGGGAGGCAGAGGTAGGAGGATCACTATGAGTTCGAGGCCATCCTGAGATTACGTAGTGAATTCCAGGTCAGCTTGGACTGGAGTGAAACCCTACCTTGAAAAAATAAAAAAAAATGATGTGGTTAGCTGGGCTGGTGGCACGTGCCATTAATCCCAGCACTCAGGAGGCAGAGGTAGGTGGATCGCGCTGTGAGTTGGAGGTCACCATGAAACATACATAGAGAATTCCAGGTTAGCTTGGGCTATATCAAAAAACAGCAACAAAAAAATTATGTTGGATATGGCTTTGGAGGGGACTAATGGAGGGAACCTGAACCTTCCCCTTTTGTTTGCAGAGTCTATTTTTTTTTCAATTTATTAGAAAGAATGGGCATGCCAGAACCCCTAGCCACTGCAAATGAATTCCAGACACAAGCACCACCTTATGCATCTGGCTTTTATGTGGGTCCTAGGGAATCGAACCTGGGTCCTTAGGCTTTGCAGGCAAGTACCTTAACCACTGAGTCATCTCCCCAGCTCTGTTTGTGGAGACTTTTATGAGGAGAAGTGATGTTGATCTTGGGGTTAGCTTGAGGCCTTTGTCTATAATTAGGAAAATTATAACTCCAGGACTAGATGGGCTTGTGTGTTACAAGTACACACTAGGAAGGTGTCTGCTAAGGATTGCTTCTACCAATTTTGTAATCTCTCTTTCCATCTAGATGCTGTTTAAGAAGAATCTTTTTGAGATGGCAATTAACCTGGCCAAGAGCCAGCATCTGGATAGTGATGGGCTGGCTCAGATCTTCATGCAGTATGGAGATCATCTCTACAGCAAGGGCAACCATGATGGGGCTGTCCAGCAGTATATCCGGTCAGTCTGGAGGTTCTGTGAAGTGTAGCCCTGGATGCAGAGACAGGGAGCCAGATTGTTCAGAGTCATGCTGGGTTGGGGTGGGGAAGGGGAAATGTTCACTTTTCCTACAGAAACCAATGTCTCAAGTAATAGGACAAGCTGGCTCTGGTGCTGCATGCCTGTAATCCTAGCACTTCAGAGGTTGAAGCAAGGGGATCACGAGTTCCAAGACTAGCCTGAGCTACATAATGAGATACTGTTTCAAAAATGCTAGACAGAGATTTATTTATTTGTATGTATGTATTGTACATGTATACTGGGTTGCCAGCCCAAACAAGCCAGACTCTTGTAACACCTTTTATGTTCATTTTATTTATTTATTTTGGTTTTTTGAAGTAGGGTTTTACTCTAGCTCAGGCTAACCTGGAATTCCTCAGGGTGGCCTTGAACTCATGGTGATCCTCCTACCTCTGCTTCCCAAGTGCTTGGATTAAAGGTATGTGCCACCACTCCTGGCTTATGTTCACTTTATATGGGTGGTTTGGGAATTGAACCCAGGCCTGCAGGCTTTGCAAGAAGGTGCCTTTTAACTGCAAGCCATCTTCCTAACCCTTTGCCCTAGTGTGTTAAAAGAAAAATGGGGGCTGGAGAGATGGCTTAGCAGTTAAGCGCTTGCCTGTGAAGCCTAAGGACCCCAGTTCGAGGCTCGGTTCCCCAGGTCCCACGTTAGCCAGATGCACAAGGGGGCGCACGCGTATGGAGTTCGTTTGCAGAGGCTGGAAGCCCTGGCGCGCCCATTCTCTCTCTTTCTCCCTCTTTCTCTCTGTGTCTGTCGCTCTCAAATAAATAAATAAATAATTTTAAAAAAAAAAGAAAAATGGGTTGGAGAGATGGCTTAGTGGTTAAGGTGCTGCCTAAAAAGCCTAAGGACCCATGTTTGACTCTCCACGTCCCACATAAGCCAGACACATAATGATACAACTGCATAAAGTCATACATGCTCATAAGGGAGCACATGCATGTGGAGTTCAATTGAGTGGCTGGAGGCCCTGGCACACCATTTCTTTCTCTTTTTCACTCTCTCACATAAAAAAAAGGCAGTGCTGGGTGTGGTGGTGCACACCTTTAATCCCAGCACTTGGGGAGCAGAGGTTAGGAGGATCATGGTGAGTTCAAGGCCACCCTGAGACTACATAGTGAATTCCAGATCAGCCTGAGCTAGAATGAAACCCTACCTTGAAAAACCATAAATAAATAAATAAATAATAAAATAAAGGCAACAGGCAGGTGTGGTGGTACACGCCTTTAATCCCAGCACTTGGGAGGCAGAGGTAGGAGGATCACCATGAGTTCAAGTCTACTCTGAGACCTCATAGTGAATTCCATGTCAGCCTGTACTAGAGTGAGACTCTACCTCAGGAAAAAAAAAAAGTAGTCTGTTGGACTTGCCTCAAAAAATAAAAATAAAAGAGATGGCTTAGTGGTTAAACACTTGCCTGTGAAGCCTAAGGACCCTGGTTCGAAGCTTGATGCCCCAGGACCCACGTTAGCAGATGCACGAGGGGGTGCACGTGTCTGGTGTTTGCAGTTCGTTTGCAGTGGCTGGAAGTCCTTGCATGCCCATTCTCTCTCTCTATCTGCCTATTTCTTTGTCACTCTCAAATAAATAAAAATGAACAAAAAACTTTTTTTTAAGATGAAAATAGGGGGACTAGAGAGATGGCTTGGTGGGGGGGGGGTGTTGGGGTTAAGGTGCTTACCTTCAAAGCCTAATGACCTGGGTTCTGTTCTCCAGTAAACCACATAAAACCAGATGCACAAAGTGGTACATGTACCTGGAGTTCATTTGCAGTGGATAGTGGCCCTGGTATGCCCATTCTCTTTTTTCTCTCAATTAAATAAATAAATAAATATATATATTGAATTTTTTTTTAATTTTTATTAACATTTTCCATGATTATAAAATATATCCCATGGTAATTCCCTCCCTCCCCACCCCCACACTTTCCCGTTTGAAATTCCATTCTCCATCATATTACCTCCCCATTACAATCATTGTAATTACATATATACAATATCAACCTATTAAGTATCCTCCTCCCTTCCTTTCTCCACCCTTTATGTCTCCTTTTCAACTTACTGGCCTCTGCTACTAAGTATTTTCATTCTCACGCAGAAGCCCAGTCATCTGTAGCTAGGATCCACATATGAGAGAGAACATGTGGCGCTTGGCTTTCTGGGCCTGGGTTACCTGACTTAGTATAATACTTTCCAGGTCCATCCATTTTTCTGCAAATTTCATAACTTCATTTTTCTTTACCGCTGAGTAGAACTCCATTGTATAAATGTACCACATCTTCATTATCCACTCATCTGTTGAGGGACATCTAGGCTGGTTCCATTTCCCAGCTATTATAAATTGAGCAGCAATAAACATGGTTGAGCATGTACTTCTAAGGAAATGAGATGAGTCCTTTGGATATATGCCTAGGAGTGGTATAGCTGGGTCATATGGTAGATCAATCTCTAGCTGCTTTAGGAACCTCCACACTGTTTTCCACAATGGCTGGACCAGATTGCATTCCCACCAGCATTGTAGAAGGGTTCCTTTTTTTCCACATCCCCGCCAACATTTATGATCATTTGTTTTCATGATGGTGGCCAATCTGACAGGAGTGAGATGGAATCTCAATGTAGTTTTAATCTGCATTTCCCTGATGACTAGTGACGTAGAACATTTTTTTAGATGCTTATATGCCATTCGTATTTCTTCCTTTGAGAACTCTCTATTTAGCTCCATAGCCCATTTTTTGATTGGCTTGTTTGATTTCTTATTATCTAACTTTTTGAGTTCTTTGTATATCCTAGATATTAATCCTCTATCAGATATATAGCTGGCGAAGATTTTTTCCCATTCTGTAGGTTGCCTCTTTGCTTTTTTCACTGTGTCCTTTGCAGTGCAAAATCTTTGTAATTTCATTAGGTCCCAGTGGTTAATCTGTGGTTTTATTGCCTGAGCAATTGGGGTTGTATTCAGAAAGTCTTTGCCAAGACCAATATGTTGAAGGGTTTCCCCTACTTTTTCCTCTAGCAGTTTCAGAGTTTCAGGTCTGATGTTAAGGTCTTTAATCCATTTGGACTTAATTCTTGTGCATGGTGAGAGAGAAGAATCTATTTTCATCCTTCTGCAGATATTTATCCAGTTTTCAAAACACCATTTGCTGAAGAGGCTGTCTCTTCTCCAATGAGTATTTTTGGCATTTTTATCGAATATCAGGTGGCTATAGCTACTTGGGCTTACATCTGGGTCCTCTATTCTGTTCCACTGATCTACATGTCTGTTTTTGTGCCAGTACCATGCTGTTTTTGTTACTATGGCTCTGTAGTATAGGTTAAAATCAGGTATGGTGATACCACCAGCCTCTTTTTTGTTGCTCAGTATTATTTTAGATATTCGAGGTTTTGTGTGATTCCAAATGAATTTTTGGATTGTTTTTTCTATTTCCATGAAGAAAGCCTTTGGAATTTTGATAGGGATTGCATTTAATGTGTAGATTGCTTTAGGTAAGAATGCCATTTTCACGATATTGATTCTTCCAATCCAGGAACAAGGGATGTTTCTCCACTTTCTAGTGTCTTGTGCAATTTCTCGCTTGAGTGTTTTAAAGTTCTCATTGTATAGATTCTTTACTTCCTTGGTTAGGTTTATTCCAAGGTATTTTATTTTTTTTGATGCAATTGTGAATGGGAGTGATTCTCTGATTTCATCCTCTGTGTGTTTGTTGTTAGCATATATGAAGGCTACTGATTTCTGTGTATTTATTTTGTATACTGCTACATGGCTGTAGGTTTTGATCAGCTCTAACAGTTTGCTAGTAGAGTCTTTAGGGTCCTTTATTTATAGAATCATGTCATCTGCAAATAATGATAACTTGATCTCTTCCTTTCCAATTTGTATTCCTTTTATGTGTCTCTTGCCATATTGCTATGGCTAAGACTTCCAAAACTATATTAAATAAAAGTGGGGACAGTGGACATCCTTGTCTTGTTCCTGATTTTAGTGGAAAAGCTTCCAATTTTTCCCCATTTAGTAATATGTTGTCTGTAGGCTTGTCTTAAATAGCTTTTATTATATTGAGATATGTTCCTTCTATTCCCAGTCTCTGTAGGACTTTTATCATGAAGGCATGTTAGATTTTGTCAAATGCTTTCTCTGCATCTAATGAGATGATCATGTGATTTTTGTCCTTCAACCCGTTTATGTAATGTATTATATTTATAGATTTGCGTATGTGGAACCATCCCTGTATCTCTGGGATAAAGCCTACTTGGTCAGGGTGAATGATCTTTTTGATATACTCTTGTATTCTGTTTGCCAATATTTTGTTGAGAATTTTCATAGAAGGAGTTTGGTAGAATTCCTTCTTTTTCTATTTCCTGGAAAAGCTTAAGAAGCAATGGTGTTAGCTCCTCCTTGGAGGTCTGGTAAAATTCAGCAGTGAATCCATCTGGGCCTGGGCTTTTTTTAGTTGGGAGATTATTGATAACTGTTCGGAGAGATGGCTTAATGGTTAAGGTGGTTGCCTGCAAAGCCTCAGGATTCAGGTTCAATTCCCTAGGACCCATGTAAGTAAGGTGTACAAAGTGGCATATGTGTCTAGAGATTGTTTACAGTGGCTAGAGGCCCTGGTGCAAAAAAAAAAAAAAAAAAAAGGCTGGGCATGGTAGCACATGTGTTTAGTCCCAGCACTTGGGAGGCAGATGTAGAAGGATCACTGTGAGTTTGAGGCCAGCCTAAGATTACATAGTGAATTTCATGTCAGCCTGGGCTAGAGTGAGATACTACTTCAAAAAGGTGGGGGGGCTGGAGAGATGTGATGGCTTAGCATTTGCCTACAAAGTGTAAGGACCCAGATTTGATTCCTCAGTATCCACATAGCCAGATGTACATGGTGGTGCATGCATCTGGAATTCATTTGCATTGGCTCGAGGCCCTGATGTGCCCATCCCCACTCTGTATCTGTCTCTCTCACTCTCTATTTTTTTATTTTTTTGAGGTAGGGCCTCACTCAAACCAAAGCTGACCTGGAATTCACTATGTAGTCTCAGGGTGACCTCAAATTCATGACGATCCTCTACCTCTGCCTCCCAAGTGCTGGGATTAAAGATATGTGCCACCGCATCTGGCTTCTCTCTCTCTGTAATAAATTTAAAGAAAACCCAGGACTGGAGAAATGGCTCAGTGGTTAAGGCACTTGCCTGTAAAGCCTAAGGACCCAAGTTCAGTTCCCCAATACCCGTGTAAAGCCAGAAACACTAAGTGGCACATGCATCTGGAGTTCATTTGCAGTGGCAGGAAACCCTGCTACACCCAAACTCGTTCTCTCTGTGTCTTCCTGTTTCTCTCTCTTGATCTTTCAAACAAATAAAGAAAATAATAAATGAAAAAAAGTCACAGAAAAAGAAAAAATTGTACTTACCTTCTACATCCCTGTTTCTCTTCCTTGGGGCTGGAGAGATGGCTTAGTGGTCAAGGCAGTTGCCTGCAGAGCCCACGGACCTGAGTTCAGTTCCCCAGTACCCATGTAAAGCCAGATGTACAAGGTAGCACATGTACCTGGGCTTTGTTTTCATTGGCTAGAGGATCTTCCATGTCCATTCTCTCTCAATCTCTCTCTCTCTTTATTAATTAGTTTTGCACTCAGTGAATATAGTCAGTTTGGTACCATTGTTAGGCTCATCCATGTCCTATCCCCTCCCCTGGCCCCTCGTTGAGGTGTATTGGTCATGCATTCTGGAGTTAGCCCACAGTTATGGGTAGGATAAATGTCTCTGTATATCATGACCCAACATGTGGCTCTGACATTCTTTCCGCTCCCCTGAGCCTTGTTGGGTTCAATTTTGGTCTGCTTCAGTGATGAGGTGTCTTTCTCTCTTTTTCATCTGCTTCTCAAATAAATAAAATATCCCTCTTTTTGTGTGAATATATGAAATTCCCTGATAAGAGATCTATCTAGCCTCTTTCCTAATCTCTAGAATTCCTATTGTTAGACAGCTTTAAGAGCCAGTGTCCTGGGCTGGGCATGATAGTGTTTACCTGTAATCCCAGCTTTTGGGAGCGAGAGGCAGGAATATTGCCACAAGTTTTGAGGCCACCTTGGTCTACTAGTAATTTCAAGGACAGCCCGGGCAGCTACATAAACCCATCTGAGAACACAAAAGAAAAGGGCTGGAGAGATGACTTAGTAGTTAAGGTGCTTGCCTGCCAAGCCTGAGAACTCATGTTCAAATTCCAGGTCCCACATAGCCAGATGCACAGTGACGTAAGCCACAAGGGGGCACATACATCTGTAGTTTGTAATAGGGCTGGAGAGATGGCTTAGCTGTTAAGGCGCTTGCCTGCAAAACCAAAGGACCCAGATGCACAAGGTGATGCATGCATCTGTTGTTTGTTTGCAGTGGTTGGAGGCCCTGGCGTGCCCATTCTCTTTCTCTCTTTCTCTGCCTCTTTTTCTCTTTCAAATAAATGAATAAAAATAATAATAGAAAGAAGCTGGGTGTGGTGGTGCATGGCCTTAGTCTCAGCACTCTGGAGGCTAAGGTAGGATGGTCACCATGAGTTTGTGGCCAGTGTGGAGATACAAAGTAAGTTTCAATTCAGCCTGGGCTGGAGTGAGACACTGTCTCAAAAAAGGGGGAAAAAAAGTTAACTAGTGCTGTGAAGCCTGGCACAGTATAGTCTGTAGTTAGTAGCCTTGATGATACCTGGTACTTTGTTAGAAATGAGCTCCCCAACATCTACTGAAACATCATTTGCATTTTAACAAGATTTATAAATGTTTCTTACATAGTTTGTGAAGCATACTGATTCAGATCCATGTGATATACACATTTCTGTAGGACCATTGGAAAATTGGAGCCATCTTACGTGATCCGCAAGTTTCTCGATGCCCAGCGCATCCACAACCTGACTGCTTACCTGCAGACCCTACACCGACAGTCCCTGGCTAACGCCGACCATACCACCCTGCTCCTGAATTGTTATACAAAGCTCAAAGACAGCTCAAAGTTGGAGGAATTCATCAAGGTGACGGGTAGTGTTGGATGGGATGATTCCTAGCGGTCTCATTGAGCACAGGTGGCTCTGCCAGGGCTTCCCTTCCTTTAGCAGGACATGGCAAAAGGAAAGGGCTGACTTTATTTGGGAATCAGAACCCTCTACTTTATAGATAAGGAAGAAGGCTACTCATAGTAGTAGCTCTTTTTTGGTTTTTCAATGTAGGGTCTCGCTCTAGCCCAAGCTAACCTGGTACTGTCAGGGTGGCTTTGAACTCACGGCTATACTCCTACCTTCTGCCTGTGAGTGCTGGGATTAAAGGCGTACACCACCACACCTGGCCTCATTTTTACTTTCTTTCTTTCTTTTTATTTTTTTGTTTTTTTCCAGGTTGAGTCTTGCTGTAGCTCAGGCTGACCTGGAATTCACTCTGTAGTCTCAGGGTTGCCTTGAACTCAAGGTGATCCTCCTACTTCTGCCTCCTAAGTGCTGGGATTAAAGGTATGTGCCACCATACCTGGCTTTGTTTTATACTTTTTTTTTTTTTTTTTTTGTGGTATTTTGAGGTAGGATCTCACTTTGGCCCAGCTTGACCTGGAATTAACTATGTAGTCTCAGGGTGGCCTCAAACTCATGGCAATCCTCCTACCTTTGCCTCCTGAATGCTAGGACTATAGGCATGTACTACCTCACCTGGCTCATTTTTACTTTTTAAAATATTTTATTTTATTTTTTTATTTGAGAGAGGGAAAGAGAGGAGAGGCAGGGTGCCATGGCCTCCACCCACCGCAAATAAACACCAGATGCATGTGCCCCCTTGTGCATCTGGCTTATGTGGATCCTGGGGAATCGAACCGAGGTCTTTTGGCTTTGCAGGCAAGTGTCTTAACTGCTAAACCATTTCTCCAGCCCCGTTTTTTACTTTTTGAGACAGAATCTCGAGTCCTTAGTTTTCCATAGTATTGAAGCCCTGTCCTGTGTCTCTCTAACGATAGAAGCAGAAGAAAGCCATGGCTCTTTAGTCAGAAACTGAGTCAAAACGTAGATGTCCTCATCATATACTTCCTTCCTCTCCTTTCTTCAGCCACTTCTGTGCAAATGATTTTGTCTAATATCTCCCTGGCAGACAAAAAGTGAAAGTGAAGTCCACTTTGATGTAGAGACAGCCATCAAGGTCCTCCGGCAGGCTGGCTACTACACCCACGCCCTGTATCTGGCTGAGAACCATGCACATCACGAATGGTACTTGAAGATACAGCTAGAAGACATTAAGGTGGGCAAAGCGCTGTTTAAGGACAAGCCAGGAATGATGAAAGGTGGGTGAGGCAGGAGTGGGCACTAGTTTACCTTTTGCTTCTCCACAGAATTATCAAGAAGCCCTTCGGTACATTGGCAAGCTGCCGTTTGAGCAGGCAGAAAGCAATATGAAGCGCTATGGCAAGATCCTGATGCACCATGTACCAGAGCAGACCACCCAGTTGCTCAAGGGACTTTGTACTGACTACCGACCCAGCCCCGAAGGCCGAGGCGATCGGGAGGCTCCAGGCTGCCGGGTGAGGCTTATGGAGAACCACTTTGAGCCACAAAGATCACTTTAGGAGCTGCTGGGTACCAAGCCCACTCACTCAGCTGCTCTCTCCTCCTCCATCTCAGGCCAACTCCGAGGAGTTCATCCCCATCTTTGCAAACAACCCACGAGAGTTGAAAGCCTTCCTGGAGCACATGAGTGAAGTGCAGCCAGACTCACCCCAAGGCATCTATGATACCCTGCTGGAGTTGCGGCTGCAGAACTGGGCGCATGAGAAGGATCCACAGGTGAGGCCTATATAGAGAACGTGGGAGATGCTGGAGAAAAGACTGTTTTTGGGATGGGGGCATAGCTCAGTGATAGAGTGCTTGCCTTGCTTAGCAGGTGTGAGGCCCTGGATTATATCCCTAGCAATGAAGAGAAGAAAAGGCTGGGCGGGGTGGCACATGCCTTTTATCCCAGCACCGGGAGGCAAAGGTATGAGGATCACTGTGGTTTTTTGAACTCACAGGTATCCTCTACCTCAGCCCCCTGAGTTCTGGGATTAGAGACGTGGGCCACCACACCCAGTGTAACTCCCTTATGCTATTTTCCTTAGACCAGTAATACTTCATCTCACCTCTGGAGCTGAATAAAAGGCTGAACTGAGAGAAAGAGATAGTTGCTATGCTTTGTTCCAAGAGACCTTGTCATTTTCCCACTGATATCTAGCAGCCCTGCCCTCCTTCATCCCTAGGCGAAGGAGAAACTCCATGCGGAGGCCATCTCCCTGCTAAAGAGTGGCCGCTTCTGCGATGTGTTTGACAAGGCGCTGGTTCTGTGCCAGATGCATGACTTCCAGGATGGAGTCCTTTACCTCTATGAGCAGGGGAAGCTGTAAGAATTGGGAGACCTCCAGGGAAAAGGGAAGATCCAGGTAGTCTTCCCAGCACAGCCACTGAGGTGTGCCCTTGTCCTGGCCCAGGTTTCAGCAGATCATGCACTACCACATGCAGCACGAGCAGTACCGGCAGGTGATTGCGGTGTGTGAGCGCCATGGGGAACAGGAGCCCTCTCTGTGGGAGCAGGCCCTGAGCTACTTTGCTCGCAAGGAGGAGGACTGCAAGGAGTACATGGCAGCTGTACTCAAGCATATTGAGACCAAGAACCTCATGCCGCCCCTTTTAGGTATTTGGGAGGATTTGGGTGGACAGCTGGTTGTCATAGTCATGGGCTCTGCAGCAAGAGGCCTTTAGCTCTACTCAGAGAGCACTGTTCGATTCATTGTTTTACTTTCACCCCTTCCCCCCAACCAACCTCAGTGGTGCAGACCCTGGCCCACAACTCCACAGCGACTCTTTCCGTCATCCGAGACTACCTGGTCCACAAACTGCAGAAACAGAGCCAGCAGATTGCACAGGATGAGCTGCGGGTGAGACGATACCGAGAGGAGACCACACGCATCCGCCAAGAAATTCAAGAACTCAAGGCAAGGTAGCCAGCCACACTGGGGTACTTGGTGGGGAGGGAAGTTTGCAGGAGGAAACCTTGGCCCTCATAAGGTGCTATTCCATAGTTTTTCCAGAGGAGTGTGAGGAGTAAGAGCATTTTTACATTTCTCTCACTCTCTGTTTTTTTGTTTTTCAAGGTAGGGTCTCACTGTAGCCCAGGCTGACCTGGGACTCACTATGTAGTCTCAGGGTGGCATCGAACTCACAGTGATCCTCCCGAGTTCTGGGATTAAAGGTGTGCACCACCTCGCCCGTTTTTTTATTTTTTATTTTTTATGGTGGTGGGATCAAACCCAGAGCTTCCTGCACATATTCTAGGTACCCGCTCTATCACTGAACCACACATGCCCAGCCCTTTGCAGATCATGGAAAGCTTTCAAAAAATGATTAACACATAAATCATTACTGGGTTTGAGAGGACTCATAGCAAGTGCTTTTCTTTCTGCATGTGCCATGTTTATCTCTTCTAAGCAGGCAGCTGAGTTGCAAAGCCATTCTGAGATAAAATTTGACTTAAAAGAGTGCATTATGGCCAGGCTTGGTGGCACATGCCTTTTTCTCATCACTTGAGAGGCCAAGGTAGGATCACTGTGAGTTCAAGGCGAGCCTGAGACTACATAGTGAATTCCAGGTAGCCTGGGCTAGAGCATACCTCGAAAAACCAAGTTAAAAAAAAAAAAAAAGCAGGATGGGGATAATTTAGAATTTTTATTAAAAATTGTTTTTATTTGTTTGCAGATCTGGGAATTGAACGGAGAACCTGTAATTTGCTAGGCAAGCTTTCTACCACTAAGATACAACTCTAGTGCTCAAGCAGGGTGTGGTGGTACATACCTTTAATCTCTGCTCTTAAACTCAGGAGGCTGAGGTAGAAGGATTGTTGTGAGTTCCAGGCCAGTCAAGGGCTACCAAGCAAGTTCCAGGTGAATGAACTTGGGCTAGAGTGAGACTCTATCTTGAAAAAACAACAAAACAAAACAAAACCAAATAAAAAAGTGGGCTGGAAAGATGGTTCTGTGGTTAAGGGAACTTGCTTGCAAAAAGAAAGGAAGGAAGGAAGGAAGAAAACCCAGCACTCTGTTTTTTGTGCATGTGTATTTTTTCAGGGTATGTGTGTGTGTGTGGTATGTGTGATATGAGTATGTATGCATGCATGTGGTGTATGCATGTATGTGTGGAGGCCAAGAGGAAGATGTCAGGTGTCATCCTCTGCGCTCTTCTGCTTTATTTCCCTGAGACAGTCTCTCACTGAAGCTAGAGCACTCCAGTTTTTGGTTAGACTGGCTGACCAGGGAGCCCCAGTGATCCTCCGCTCTCTCATCCTCAGTGCAGGGGTTACAGACGTGCACAGTGATTCCTAGATTTTGGTATGGGTACGGGGGATCAGGTCAGGTCCTCATGCTTTCACAGCAAGCACTCTTACCCACTGAGCCATCCAACCCCTGCACTATTTACTTTTTATTTTGAGACAAGGTCTCCTTAAATTGCCCACACTTGCCTTGAACTCATTCTGTAGCCCAGGCTGGCCTTGATCTTGTGACCCTTCTGCGTCAGCTTTCTGAATAGCTAGTATTAAAAGCCTTCTCCACTAGGCATGCTTTTTAAAAATATTTTATTTTTTTATTTGAGGGGGAAGAGAATGAGAATGGTAGTTAGTTACAGAACCTCTGCCTTCTGCAAATGAACTCCAGATGCATATGCTCCTTTGTGTGTCTGGCTTTATATGGGTAATGGGGAATCAAACCCAGACCATCACACTTTGTAAGCAAGTGCCTTTAACCACTGAGCCATCTCTCAAGCTCTGATTTATTTGTTTTTGAGACACAATCTCATTCTGTTGTCCAAACTGGCCTCTAACTCACAACAGTCTTCCTACATCATTGCCGCTGAGATTATAGGCATGAGCCACCATGCCCAGCTAAAATTATTTCTGGTGAAGATTATTCCCAAGTGTTAAGTATTTTTTTATTTTTATTTTTTTGACACAGTCCCATGTAGCCCGGGCTGACCTCAAACACTATGTAGCTGCTGAAATTAGCCTTAAACTTCTGATATTCCTGCCTCTGACTCCTAAGTGTGAGGATAATAGGTGTGACCATTACATCTGGCTGTCCCAAGTCTTAAATCTCTCCTGCCCTTAACATTGTGGACTATTTCTTAGACAGCAGTTTCTTTTTTTCTTTCTCTTTCTTTTTTTTTAAAAATGTTTTTGTTTATTTTTATTTATTTACTTAAGAGCAACAGACAGAGAGAGAAAGAGGCAGAGAGAGAGAGAATGGGCATGCCAGGGCTTCCAGCCACTGCAAACGAACTCCAGACATGTGCACCCCCTTGTGCATCTGGCTAACGTGGGTCCCAGGGAATCGAGCCTTGAACCCGGGTCCTTAGGCTTCACAGGCAAGCGCTTAACCACTAAGCCACTTCTCCAGCCCCTTCTTTCTCTCTCTTTCTTTCTTTTTTTTTTTTTTTTTGAGGTAGGTTCTCACTCTAGCCCAGGCTGACCTAGAATTCACTATGTAGATTCAGGGTAGCCTTGAACTCACTATGATCCTCCTACCTCTGCCTCCCGAGTGCTGGGATTAAAGTCATGCGCCACCACGCCTGGCTGCTGCTGCTTCTTCTTCTTTTTTTTTTTTTAGTATTTTATTTTTATTTATTTATTTGACAGTGAAAGAGGGAGGGGAAGAGAGAGAATGGGCACACCAGGGCCTCCAGCCACTGCAAACGAACTCCAGATGTGTGGGCCCCCTTGTGCATCTGGCTTACATGGGTCCTGAAGAATCAAACTGGGATCCTTCTGCTTTGCAGGCACACGCCTTAACCACTAAGCCATCTGTTCAGCCCTCAGACAGCAGTTTCTTCATTCCACAAACACTCAGCCCCATTATGCCTCAAGCCTTCTGCAAACAGTATAGACAAGAAGCCCTTCCTGGAGCTGAAATCATAAAGGGAGAGACTGACAATAAATATTTTAAATAGGCAAGCTATTATGTGGTATTGTCTTAGGAGAAAATAACTGAGGAAAGGAGAAGGGTAAGGAATGTATTTTTAATATTTATTATTGGGGGGGCAGGTATATATAGAGAGAGACAATGAGAGAATGGGCGCACCAGGGCCTCCAGCCACTGAACTTTAGATGCATGTGCCACCTTGTGCATCTGGCTTATGTGGGTCCTGGGGAATCGAATTGTGGTCCTCTGACTTTCCAGGCAAGTGCCTTAACTGCTAAGCTATTTCTCCAGACCGTGTGTGTGTGTATGTATGTGTGTACACACACGCAGGGCCTTGAACATTCTTTTTTTTTATTTTTTATTTTTGGGTTTTCGAGGTAGGGTCTCACTCTAGCCCAGGCTGACCTGGAATTCACTCTGTATTCTCAGGGTGGTCTTGAACTCACGGCAATTCTCCTACCTCTGCTTCCCAAGTGCTGGGATTAAAGGCATGTGCCACCACGACCAGCCTGAACATTCTAATTCTAGGCAAACACTCTGCCACTGAACTAGAATCTCACTCATCTCCTGCTTGCTTTTATAGATGTATGCCACAATTTTAGATTAGAGGGCCACTTTTGAGTACATACCTGAAAGGAGTTAGTGGCACTTGTGAGTGCTGAAAGAATCCTCCTGAGTTAGTTGCATTGCAAAGTTTAACTCCAAGCTGGGTGTTGTGGTGCACACCTTAATCCCAGCACTCTGGAGACTATGGTAGGAGGATCGCCGTAAGTTCAAGGCCACCATGAGACTACAGAGTGAATTCCAGGTCAGCCTGGGCCACAGCCAGATCCTATCTCGAAAAACCAAAAAAAAAAAAAAAGCTTCATTCCAGGTGCAGAGCTTTTGACTGCCTTTAGGAGGTAAGAAGAGCAGCTGTGCAGGGACCTGCGGCCTTCTCTTTTCCTCTAGACTGTTGGGTCCACTGTTATGCTCTCCGCTTATTTCTTTGTCTCTTTGCTGTAGTCCAAAGATTTTCCAGAAGACCAAGTGCAGCATCTGTAACAGTGCCTTGGAGTTGCCCTCAGTCCACTTCCTGTGTGGCCACTCCTTTCACCAACACTGTTTCGAGAGTTACTCGGAAAGCGATGCTGACTGTCCTACCTGCCTCCCTGAAAACCGGAAGGTGATGGATATGATTCGGGCCCAGGAACAGAGACGAGATCTGCACGATCAGTTTCAGCACCAGGTGGGGATGGCCCTCAGTGTCACAGAGAGTTTGGCACCCGGGAGGGCTTGTTTCCTTTCTCCTCAGTCAGGAACTGAGCCCTGTGGAGCTGATGTGTCTTTCCTCCTGTTCCCCTGCAGCTCAAGTGCTCCAACGACAGCTTCTCTGTGATTGCCGACTATTTTGGTAGAGGGGTTTTCAACAAGTTGACTCTGCTGACTGACCCTCCCACAGCCAGACTGACCCCCAGCCTGGAAGCTGGGTTGCAGCGGGACCTGCTAATGCACTCTAGAAGGGGCACTTAAGCAACTTGCAGGCAAGCTTGTGACCTGGGACCTCACTGATGTGTCTGCTTGGAGCTGTTTCACATATGGCAGACAAGCCACAGCGCCATGCCCTCAGGACTTAAGGGGGTGTACTTTTCTGCTCCCTTCTTTTGCCAGCCTGCTGTCCCTCATATTGACTAACAGTATAGATTAGTCCACGCCAAGAGGGGAGGGCATCTCAACCACACTGTGGACAAGAGCTGCTTTATTCTCTGTTCAAGAGCACCAGGCCGTGCTTGGGTCCTTGCTCCTAGAGTCTGTAAATAAAAGAGTATAATGATTTGAGGGTTGCAGAGTATCTTACGGGGATTGTCTCTGGTACCTCCTCTGCTCTAGAGCTCCACTTTTCTTCCTGCAGTCTTGCATGGAGATCATGCTGACTCCACCCCCTTTTCGTCATAGCCTTTGGGCCTGAAGAACCTCGTGTTTCTCTTTTTTAAAAATATCTATTATTTATTTATTTGAAAGAGAGGGAAAGAGGCAGATAGAGAGAGATGAGAGAGAGAATGGGTGCACCAGGGCCTCCAACCATTGCAAATGAACTCCGCACAGATGTGCCACCTTGTGCATCTGGCTTTACGTGTGTCCTGGGGAGTCGAACCGGGGTCCTTAGGCTTTGCAGGCAAGTGCCTTAACCGCTAAGCCATCTCTCCATCCCTAAGAACTTCTTACATTTAAAATTTTTGGGCTGGAGAGATGGCTAAGCGGTTAAGCACTTGCCTGCGAAGCCTAAGGGCCCTGGTTTCGAGGCTCCATTCCCCAGGACTCACGTTAGCCAGATGCACAAGGGGGCGCACACATCTGGAGTTCGTTTGCAGTGGCTGGAGGCCCTGGTGCGCCTATTCTCTCTCTCTCTCTCTCTCTCTGTCACTCTCAAATAAATAAATAAAAATAAAACAAAAAAAAATTTTAATTTTTTTTTTTTTTTTGTCAGGTGTAGTGGAGCACACCTTTAATGCCAGCACTTGGGAGGCAGGGATAGGAGGATCACTGTGAGTTTGAGACTACATAGTGAATTTCAGGTCAGCCTGAGCTTGAGTGAGACCCTCCCTGGGAAAACAAAACACAACAACAACAAAAAAATTTATTTTTATTTTTTTGAGGTAGGATCTCACTGTAGCCCAGGCAGACCTGGGACTCACTTAGTAGTCTTAGGCTGGCCTCAAACTCACAGCTGTCCTCCCACCTTAGCCTCCCAAGTGCTGGATCAAAGGTGTGTTCCACCACGTCCAGCCAAATTTTTTTTTTCGGTTTTTCAAGGTAGGGTCTTGCTTTAGCCCAGGCTCACCTGGAATTTACTATGTAGTTTCAGAGTGGCTTTGAACTCATAGTGATCATCACCTCTGCCTCCAAGTGCTGGGATTAAAGGCGTGGTTCACTACTCCTGGCTGAGATATAATTTATTTATTTGAGAGAGAAAGGCAGATAGTGAATGGGCAGTGCCAGGGCCTCTAGCCACTGCTAATGAACTAGATGCATGTGCCACCTTGTACAACTGGCTTCATATGGGTACTGGGGTATTAAACATGGGTCCTTAGGTTTTGCAGGCAAGTGCCTTAACTACTAAGCCTCCCAAAATTCTTTTTTTAAAATAGTTTTTAAAATTTATTTGAGAGCCTGGCATGGTGGCACATGCCTTTAATCCCAGCACTTGGGAGGCAGAGGTAGAAGGATCACATTGAGTTCAAAGCTGCCTTGAGACTATAGTGAATTCTTGGTCATCCTGGGTTAAAGCAGAACACTACCATTAAAAACAAAAACAAGCTGGGCGTGGTGGCGCACGCCTTTAATCCCAGCACTCCCAGCACTCGGGAGGCAGAGGTAGGAGGATCACTGTGAGTTCAAGGCCACCCTGAGACTACAGAGTTAATTCCAGGTCAGCCTGGACCAGAGTGAGACCCTACCTCAAAAAAAAAAAAAAAAAAAGGGCTGGAGAGGTTGCTAAGTGGTTAAGGCGTTTGCCTGCAAAGCCAAAGGATCCCAGTTTGATTTTCCAGGACCCGTGTAAGCCAGATACACAAGGGGGCACATGCATCTGGAGTTCCTTTGCAGTGGCTGGAGGCCCCGGGTACTCCTATCCTTTCTCTTTCTCTCCCCCTCCCTTTCTGCCTCTTTCTCCCTCTCAAATAAATAAATAAAATATATTTTTAGGGGCTGGAGAGATGGCTTAGCAGTTAAGCGCTTGCCTGTGAAGCCTAAGGACCCCGGTTCGAGGCTCGAATCTCCAGGACCCACGTCAGCCAGATGCACAAGGGGCACATGCATCTGGAGTTCGTTTGCAGTGGCCAGAGGCCCTGGCGCGCCCATTTTCTCTCTCTCACTCTATCTGCCTCTTTCTCTCTCTCTCTGTCCATCACTTTCAAATAAATAAATAAAGTGTAAAATATATTTTTAAAAATATTATAAAACAAACAAAATTCATTTGAGAGACAGGCAGACAGAGAATGAATATGGGTACATCAGGGCCTCTTGCCCCTACAAATGAACCCCAGATGCATATTGCATTTTGTATATCTGGCATTCATATAGGTGCTGTGGGAATCAAACCCTGACCGTCATGTTTTGCAAGCCAGTGCACTTAACCACTAAGCAATGTCTTCGTCCCCGCCCCACACCTTTTGTTTCTCCCAAAGTAAGTTCTCACTCTAGCTCAGGCTGACCTGGAATTCACTATGGAGTCTCAGGGTGGCCTCAAACTCACGGCGATCCTCCTACCTCTGCCTCCTGAGTGCTGGAGTGCTAGGTTTAAATGCATGCGCTACCATGCCCAGCCAACTCCTAATTTTTTTTTTTTTTTTTTTGACATAGAGTTTTACTCTGGCCCAGTCTGACCTGGAATTCACTCTGTGTTCTCAGGGTGTCCTCAGACTCACAGCACTCCTCCTGCTTCTGCCTCCTGAGTGCTGGGATTACAGTCGTGTGCCACCACTCCCAGCCTGGCCAATTTTTTTTTGTTTGTTTTTTTTCGAGGTGGTCTCACTGTACCCTAGACTGACCTGGAATTCACTATAGAGTCCAGGGTGGCCTCATACTCACAGCAATCCTCCTACCTCTGCCTCCCGAGTGCTGGCATTAAAGGCGTGCACCACCATGCCCGGTTAGTTTTTTTTATTTGTATGTGTGGCATGAATGTAGGAGTATTAGTCCTCTCCTTCCAGTTTGGTTTTCTTTTTTTTTAATTTTTAGTTATTTACATGTAGGTGTGTCTTGCTGTTGCAAATGCACACAGGATACTTGCTTTTTTTTTTTTAGATTTTATTTAGTTTATTTATTTTTTTTTTGGTTTTTCGAGGTAGGGTCTCACTCTGGCTCAAGCTGACCTGGAATTCACTATGTAGTCTCAGGGTGGCCTCGAACTCATGGCGATCCTCCTACCTCTGCCTCCCGAGTGCTGGGATTAAAGGCGTGTGCCACCACGCCCAGCTTTAGATTTTATTTTTATGTATTTATTTTTTAGAGAGACAGAGAGAGAGAGAATGGGTGTGCTAGGGCCTCTAGCCACTGCAAACAGATTCTAGACACGTGCCACCATGTGCATATGGCTTACATGGGACCTGAAGATTTGAACTTGGATCCTTCGGCTTCGCAGGCATGCACCTTAACTACCAAGCCATTTCTCTAGCCTTGCATCACTTCTTGCATCCAGTTTATGTGGGTGGTTTAGGAATTGAACCCTCACCAGCTGGCTTTGCAAGCAAGCACCTTTTACTCCAGAGCCATCTTCCTGGCCCCCCAACTTTTTTTTTTCCAGGTAGGGTCTCACTCTAGCCCAGGCTGACCTGGAATTCACTATATAGTCTCAATCTCGGTGGCCTTGAACTCACAGCAATCCTCTTACCTTTGCCTCCCGAGTGCCGGGATTAAAGGCGTGCACCACCAGGGCTGGCTAAGATCTTTTATTTAAACATTTTTTTTTTCCATTTGAGGTTGTCCCCACTTGAAGGTTGTGTTACTGTGTTTATATAATTTGGGTTACATATGCTGTCAGAAAATTGTTCCTACAGGATGGTTCAAAGGAAGTAACATGGACATTGTGATTTAAGCAGCCTTTCAAAGAAAGGCAATATCGGGCTGGAGAGATGACTTAGCGGTTAAGCACTTGCCTGTGAAACCTAAGGACCCTGGTTCGAGGCGCGATTTCCCAGGACCCAGATATGCAAGGGGGCGCACGCGTCTGGAGTTCATTTGCAGTGGCTAGAGGCCCTGGCACACCCATTCTCTCTCTCTTATCTGCCTTTCTCTGTCACTCTCAAATAAATAAATAAAAATTAAAAAAAAAAGACAGGAAGAGGGCTGGAGAGATGGCTTAGCGGTTAAGCGCTTGCCTGTGAAGCCTAAGGACCTCGGTTCGAGGCTCGGTTCCCCAGGTCCCACGTTAGCCAGATGCGCAAGGGGGCGCACGCGTCTGGAGTTCGTTTGCAGAGGCTGGAGGCCCTGGCGCGTCCATTCTCTCTCTCTCCCTCTATCTGTCTCTCTCTCTGTGTCTGTCGCTCTCAAATAAATAAATAACTTAAAAAAAAATTAAAAAAAAAAAAAAACAGGAAGAAAAAGAAAGGCAATATCAGCAGGGTTTTTTTTTCGGGGGGGGGTGGGGGCAAACTATGTAGCCCTGCCTGGCCTGCAACTCATTATATAGCATAAACTGGCCATGAAGTTGTAATCCTCCTGCCTCAGCCTCCCAAGTGCTGGGATTGCAGGCCTATGCCACCACATCTAGGTGTAGTAGTTATGATAAACTGGACCATATGTCCTGAGATTGAATCCTGGTTATATTGTTTGACTTTTTTTCCCTGAGGTAGGGTTGGCGAAGAACTTACATTGATCCTCCTACCTCTGCCTCTGAATGCTGTGATTAAAGGCATGTGCCATCATGCCCATGTTTTTTTTTCCTTAAACCTCTTTTGTTTTTTCAAGTTGGGGGGGGGGGTTCTTACTTTAACCCAGGATGACCCTAAACTCACCAGTGATCCTCCTACCTAATAGGCCTCCTAAACTCTGGTATTAAAGGTGTGCACCACCATGCCTCGCTCTTAAACATTTTTTTTATTTATTTGCAAGCAGAGAGAGAGACTGGATGCACCAGGGTCTCCTGTCACTACAAACAAACTCTAGATGTGTGCACCACTTTGTGCATCTGGCTTTATGTGGGTACTGGAGATTCAAACTAGGCTTTACAAGCAAGTGCCTTTAAGCACTGAGCCATCTCCTCAGCCCTTTTTGTTTGTTTTTCAAGATAGGGTTTCACTCTAGCTCAGGCTAAACTGGAATTCACTGTGTAGTCTCAGGGTGACCTTGAACTCACAGCGATCCTCTTACCTCTGCCTCCCTAATACTGGGATTAAAGGTGTGTGCCACCATGCCTGGCTTCCACTCTTGTTTTTGAGATGAAGTCTTCCTATGTTATCTAGCCTGATCTTCTAAACCATCCTTCTGTTTCAGTCACCCAATAGGTGTACTATAGCCATATACAACTGCTTCTAACACCTTAGGTGAATTTTCATCTTTTTTTAAAAAAAAATTATTTGAGAGAGGGAGAGGCAGAACAAGGCAGCTATATATAGAGAATGGGCGTGCCAGGGCTTCCAGCCACTGCAGACAAACTCCAGACACATGTGTCACTTTGTGCATCTGGCTTATGTGGGTTGCAGGGAGGCAAAGCTGGATCCTTTGGCTTTGCAGGCAAGCACCTTAACCGTTAAGTCATCTCTGTAGCCCTTTATCTTCTAAGAACCTCACTTTCCTAATGTGCACATTAACCTTGAATAGCTATTATGACCTAAAGAGCAAATGCCTATTAACTTCTTTGTATGGTAATTAGCATTCCAGGTGCTCAAGTCACGACTGTTAATAAAAGTCGTAAGCGAGCCGGGCGTGGTGGCGCACGCCTTTAATCCCAGCACTCGGGAGGCAGAGGTAGGAGGATAGCCGTGAGTTCAAGGCCACCCTGAGACTACAGAGTTAATTCCAGGTCAGCCTGGACCAGAGTGAGACCCTACCTTGAAAAACCAAAAAAAAAAAAAAAAAAAAAAGTCGTAAGCGAAGTATTCTGTGAATGTGTGTAGTGTGGTGCTAGGGATCGAAGTACTCAACACTCAGCTGATCCCCAGCCCAACATTTTTGTATTGGGGTGTGAGGTTAGGGGGAGTGTGTCTTTGAGGGTCTTCATATGTGTTCTAGGCAGACTAGCATCAAATTCTTAGATTATCTTGCCTCAGCCTCTCCCACGCTGGGGTCACAGGTGTTAATGCGCACCTGCTCAGCACCTTTCCTAAGACTGTTTCCACCAATACTATTTACCATGGTGTTACCGGCTCGGGTTGCAGCTGTAGCTCCATGGCAGAGTGCTTGCTTAGCATGTGTGAGGTTCATCCTCAGCACCACATGACCACACAACTGTTGGTACTTTCACTTCAGACATCTCTTTAGGCCTGACTTTTATTTTTCTTCCCCTGAGGTAGGGTTTCACTCTAACTCAGGCTGGCCTGGAATTCACTATATAGGCTCAGGGTGGCCTTGAACTTGTGGTGATCCTCCTACCTCTGCTTTCAGAGCACTGGGATTAAAGGTATGCACCACCACTCACAGCCCCTACCCCTTTCTTTTCTTTCTTTCTTTCTTTTTTTTTCTTTTTGAGTTAGCGTCTAACGTTAGCCCAGGCTGACCTGGAACTCACTCTGTAGTCCCAGGCTGGCCTCGAACTCATGGCAATACTCCTTTGGCTAGGTGCTGATATTAAAGGTGTGCCCCACCACGCCAGGTAGTAGGCATGAACTTTTTTATTTTATTTCATTTTATTTTTTATTTATTTGTCAGAGAAAGAGGGGGAGAAAGAGAGAATGGGCACACCAGGACCTCCAGCCACTGCAAAGGAACTCCAGACACGTGTGCACCCTTGTGCATCTGGCTTTATGTAGATACTGGGAATTGAACCTGGGTCCTTTGGCTTTGCAGGCAAGTGCCTTAACTGCTAAGCCATCTGTCCAGCTCAATAGACATGAACTTTAACAAGTCCCAACTATGTTCATTTTTACAAGTAGAAATGTGGGTATTACAGCACATTCCTGTATTCCTAGCACTTGGGAGACAGTTCAAGATCATCCAAGTTTCAACAAGTTTAGGGCCAGACTGGGCTACATGAGACCCTGTCTCAAACTAAGAAGGGCTGGGGTGATGGCTCAGGGTTAAGGTGCCTGCCTGCAAAACCTAACAACCCATGTTTGATTCCCCAGTACCCATGTAAAGCCAGATGCACAAAGTGTTGCATACATCTGGAGTTCATTTGCAGTGGCAGGGGCCCTGGCACTCACGTTCTTGTTCTCTCTACCTCTGCTTGCAAATTAATAAATAAAATATTTAAAAAAATAAAACAAAGCCAGGTATGGGGGCACATGCCTTTAATCCCAGCACTCCGGAGGCAGAGGTAGGAGGATCACCATGAGTTTGAGGCCGCCCTGAGACTACATAGTGAAATCCAGGTCATCTGCGCCAGAGGGAAACCCTACCTCTGCCTCCCGAGTGCTGGGATTAAAAACGTGCACTACCACACCCTGCTGCAAATATATATATTTATTTAAAGTTGAACAGAAACTCTCCAGCAATTACAATAATTGTTTATGCCACAGCTGGGGAGATGAAGCTGTTAGAATGCTGAGGAGGAACCTTGTGGGGCTGTCTTTAAAATAAAAACCAAAAAGAAAGTCAAAAAATAAAAAATAATTTATTTTAGAGAGAGAATTGACGCAACAGGGCCTCAGCAACTACTGTCGACCTACAGATGTTTGCACCACCTAAAGGGCATGTGCAACCTTGTACTTGCTCACCTTTGTGCACTTGGCTAATATGAGATCTGGAGAGCTGAACATGGGTTCTTAGTCTTCACAGGCAAGCGCCTTAACTGCTAAGCCATCTCTCCAGCCAGCAGGTATGGTAACCTCTTCAAATCTCTACCTCAGACTCAGTGTTTTGGGTTAATTTGTCTTCCTTTTCCCCTTGGGCACTGCTGACTTCTATTTAATTGTCCCTTAAGGTAGCTGTAGGAGGGGACGGGCCGTAGTTAAAATGAAAAGTATATCTTAGACACTGACCACTGGCATTCCAGGAGCCAGGATTGGTACATGCCTGTGATCCCAGCACTTGGGAGGGGAAGGCAGGAGGATCAAGAGCTCAAGGTCATTCTTCTCAGCGAGTGAATTCGAGGTCAGCCTGAGCTATAAGATGTCCACTCCCAAAAAAAGAAAGCAAGCAGGTGTGGTAGAGCGTATCTTAAATCCTTGCATTAGGGAGGCAGAGGTAGGAGGATAACTGTGAGGTCGAGGCCATCCTGGGCTAGAATGACACCCTGCTTGGAAATCAAAAACAAGAAAGGTGGCAATCCTAGGCCTCAAACCAGAAAGCCTCTGGGACAAAGGGGAACCCGCTCTCCAGGTGGGCCTAGCTGAAGGGAGAGGTGGTGCCCGCCGTGTCGCAATGCTTCCAATTCCCGCCCAGAGGAAGGTGCCACCTCCTGGAGGGCGGGCGCCGGAAGTGACGCGTCGCCAGCAGGGCCTGCAGTGCGGGTGCAGTAGGGACTCGGACCCCATGTGCCCTCAGCCCACGCTGCCCGCAGTCGCCGGCTTCGCTGGATCTCAGGGGGTCTCCGCAGCCCCGCCGCCCCCGCGGGCCGAGGCCGAGCCATGTCTGGTAATGGCGACGCGGCTGCAACCGCGGTGAGTCCTGAGCCGGTGACCCGCACGCTCGGTTTCCCGGGTGCAGCCATTGGCCCTACGTTTCCAAGCTCAGTCGTCCATTGGTCGACATGAGTAGCTGTCATGTCCCCCGCCCTCGGTGTGGTTTTTAAAGGGCCAGTAACTAGGCTGCTCGGAAGGAAAGGGGAGATGAGGGGTAGAGTTGAACGTGGAGCCCCCCCATCCCTGCAGTCTTCTGGGTGGGTTTCTCGCCCACGCCTGGCAGTGCAGTTCAAGGTTCGGTGACCGAGCCAATACAGTTCGTGTACATAGACAGGGTTCTTTTCAAAATAGGGGTCAAGACGAATGCCCCCACCCTGGAAGATGGTCCACTTCTGATTCAGGGTCGAGTACACCCCCCCCGGTATCTTAGAACTGCATACGAACGTCTTGAAAGTTTGCCCTCGCCCTTTCTCCGTTATGGCAGTCACCCACCCTGTCAAAAGTCCCCAGCTGATGAACGGGGTATGGTGGCGCACGCGCCCTCGGGAGGCCGAGGTGGGAGGATCGCCGTGAGTTCAAGGCCACCCTGAGACTACATAGTGAATCCCACGTCAGCCTGGGCTACAGTGAGACCCTACCTTGAAAAACCAAACAAACAAAAAAAAGTGCCCAGTTAAGCCACACCTCTGAATTACTCCAGAGGGTGGGAGGCCACTCCTGGGCCTTGTCATTCTTCCCTTGTGGAGCTCTGAGCTGTGGGCAGGGTTGGTACCAAGCTTTCCAGGCCACTGCCTGTGTGAGATAAGACAGAGACGGGGCACCTGCTTATCTCCTGTCCTGGTGAACACTGGAGTTCCTTGCTAGTGCAGATATTTCAGAACACTGGGCTACAACTAAGACCTGGATACAGCACCAGCTTTCTGCCCTCTATTTGTTGTGGACTGTGAGTCAATAATCACCTCTCCAACCTTTACTTCTGTGGCAAAGATACCTGTCCCATCTAACCTAGTAAGATGGATGTGGGGACAATACCAAAGACAGCAGTACTGGCATATAAGTGATAGATACATCTGTTTTTATTTATTTATTTAGGTTTTCAGAGTAGGGTTTCACTTTAGTCCAGGCTGACCTGGAATTCACTATGTAGTCTCAGGGTGGCCTCGAACTCACAGTGATCCTCCTTCCTCTGCCCCTAAGTGCTGGGATTAAAGCTATCTATCTATCTATCTATCTATCTATCTTTTTTTTTTTTTTCTTGAGATAGGGTTTCATGTCTTTCAGGCTGGCCTCAGACTTGCTACATAGTGAAGCTGGCCTTTAACTGATCTTCCCGCATCTACCTCCCAAGTGCTGGGATTATAGATGTGCACCACCACGGCCAGTTTATGCAGTGCTGAGGATTGAACCCAGGGCTTCATGCATGCTAGATAAGCACTCTACCATGTGAGCTACCTTCCCAGCCTACACCTCTCTCTTTTTAGACTAAGTCTCACTATGTTCACCAGTCTGGTCTTGAACTGTTGGGCTCAGATGATCTGCTCTGTTCAGCTTCTGTAGTGCTGGGACAACAGGTGCATGCCACCATGCCCTGCAAATACTTTTTTGCATGTCTATTTGTAGTATGTGGGGTATGGCATAGTGTGTGTATAGTATATGCATGTATGCGTGCAGATGTGGTGTTTATTGTGTGAAGGCCAGAGAGCTTCACGTGTTCCCCACTCCATCACTTAGCTCATACATGTATTTTCTTGAGACAGAGAGTCTCACTGATTCTGGAGCTTGCTGCTTTGGGGATTACAGGATGTGTGGCCATGCCCAGCTATTTATGTGGATGCTGGAGCTGGAGATGATTTTACCAGCTGAGCCAACCTTTTAGCCTTTTCCCTAGATTTTTGTTTGTTTGTTTTGGTTTTTCAAGTAGGGTTTCACTACTGGCCTAGATTGACCTGTAATTCATTATGTACTCTCAGGATTGCTTTGAACTCTTGGCACCTCTGCCTCCCCAGTGCTGGGATTAAAGGCATCCACCACTACGCTCCCCTTTTTTTGTTGTTGTTATTATTGTTTGGTTGGTTTGTTTTTCTTCAATGTAGGATCTCACTCTAGCCTAGGCTGACCTGGAATTCAATATGTACTCTCAGGCTGGCCTTGAACTCACAGTGATTCTCCTACCCGGCCTTCTGAGTGTTGGGATTAAGGCCTGCACCACCACAGCCTGCCCTCCCTAGAAATTTTGTGACAATGTTTAATATTTAAAATTTAGCCAGATTTGCAAAGGGATTCCCAGAGTTGATTTTTTTTTTTTTAAGTTTTTTAGTTTTTCAAAATAGGGTCTTGTTCTCACCCAGGCTGGCCTGGAATTTAATATGTAGTCTCAGAGTGGCCTCAAACTTTGCTTCCTACGTGCTGGGATTAAAAGTATGTGTCACCATGCCTGGCCCCAGAGTAGATTTATTGGAGTGATCTTACTGAAGTAGCCTAGAGTCCAAAAACAGCAAGCTATTACCAGCCTCCAACAACAGAGGCCTTGGACATCTGGCTGCAAAAGAACCTATGGGATAGGGTCCCAGACCATGGAAAGCTGACTGTTTTCATAATGTTCTGGTCTGATGTAGAAAGAAATAGAACCTCAGTGTCAGACTGCAGAACCCCGTTCTACCTGCTCTGCATTGAATTCCTTTGTCCAAGGTGTCTTGACAGGAGGAAGAGGTGTGTCCTTTTGAGGTCTTGGCTCAGGGTCTGACAGCCTTACATTTACTTGTTGGTGAAACTGGAGACAGCATTTAGGCAAATAAACATTTGGCAGTTGATCCTCAATCTTCTTTTTTTTTCCGAGGTAGGGTCTTGCTCTAGGCCAGGCTGACCTGGAATTCACTATGTAGTCTCAGGGTGGTCTCGAATTCTCAGCAATCCTACCTTTACCTCCTGAGAGTTCTGGGATTAAAGGTGTGTGCCACCATGCCCAGCTGAACCTCAATTTTATAGGCTGGCTATGGCAGGAAAAAGTTTTTTATTTCATAGAGGAACAAACTGGTCCTGATGCTCGATGCTCCCTAAGTCACCTAGCCTAAAGGCTAAGGAGGACCATGTGTTTCATTAGTTGACACCAGTTCTTTATTGGAGTGCATCCCAGTTTGATTAAGGGAAGTTTAGGGTGGCATTATAGGATGCTCTAGGCATCCGGGTGACAGTAAGGCTTTCTCCAGTGCCTACTCTGTTGTGGATAGTGAACCTCACCTTCAGTGATGCGCAGCTCCAGCTGCCCTGCCCCAGCTTGCCCCGGTCTCCACCCTCCCATGGGGCCCACCCTCCCTGTGGTGAGTCCGATGGGGCCTTATCACTTTACCCACCTGGTGGTGTGCAGCCTTCCCACTGAGAACTGCCTTGGCTGGGTTTAGTGTCCTGGTTGCCGCTGTCACCCCAGCAGATCCGACCATCTCTTCCCTGTTTTCTGCCTCTCTCAATCGTGGAGGAGGACAGAGGTACTGAGGACAGTTAAGGGACCCCTCTTGGAGTATTTCTCCACTTGGAGGCTCAGCTGGCCAGACACTGAGTTTTTTTTTTTTCTTCTTCTACTCTGGTGGTTATGGTTCTTAGACACATTGTTGTGAAACAGAAGGGACTGTGACTCGGGGATTTTTTGTTTTTTTTTCTGCAGGAAAAAAACGGCTCAAAGATGAGAGTGGTCCGAGTGGGTACCCGTAAGAGCCAGGTGAGTGCAAGTGTGAAGAATTGTGAGATTTCTAGTACACAGTCACAAATTGGAGGGCTCAGAGGGTTGGTCCCCAGTAAAGAGGGAATAGAGTGGCAGGGAATTAAATGGCAGATAACTTCCTATAAAAATATGGTCTCTGGAGTAGGGATGTTTTGGGGGTGTAGAAGACTCCAACGCCAGGTCCCTCTCATCCTTCGATGAGAATTCTAGACCCTTTAGGATATTCCTGGTCTAGAGGCAGTGGCCAGGAAAGGGCAGGACCAACCTGGATCTCTGTTTCTAGCTGGCTCGTATTCAGACGGACACTGTGGTGGCAATGCTGAAAGCCTTGTACCCTGGCCTGCACTTTGAAATCAGTAAGTTTTCTGAAGAGAAATGACTAGGAATTACTGGGAAGCCAGTATCCCTGGTGGGGAAAACACAGTGCTTCTGGCTTTGCCTCTAAAAGCCCATCTTGGCTGATTACAATTGTAGAGCTCGCCTCTGAACACCTCTACCTCTACCTGCATGGGCTACTTACTTGGCCATTTACCATTCTGCTTTCGGTCTTAGGAGTGTGCATGCTAGAGGGAAGGAATTGGAGCTTGTGCACATCTGCCTCACTGTGAATCTTAGCACAATACTGGGCACAGTAACAACTCATTAAGTGTTAATTAATGGGCACCTGATTGACTTTCTCCTTAGTTGCTATGTCCACCACAGGGGACAAGATTCTTGATACTGCACTCTCTAAGGTAACAACATCCTTCCTCCAAATCTTGATCCCCACTCCTTTTCTTAAGAGATTCACTCTGAAAAGCTGGGCGTGGTGGCGCACGCCTTTAATCCCAGCACTTGGGAGGCAGAGGTAGGAGGATCATCATGAGTTCAAGGCCACCCTGAGACTCCATAGTGAATTCCAGGTCAGCCTGAGCTAGAGTGAGACCCTACCTCAAGCCCGCCCCTCCCCCCCGCCCAAATAAAAGAGAGAGAGATTTACTGTGAAGCTGTTTCTTACCTGGCAGATTGGAGAGAAGAGCCTGTTTACTAAGGAACTGGAATATGCCCTGGAGAAAAATGAGTAAGTGGAGATAGGAGAATATGGCACCCTTCCTACAGTGCTGTTTTTTCAGATATCAGCAGAGTTGCTGGATTTGACCCTCAGATAGGATGGTGGGCTCATAGAGCCTAGGCTTTTATTTTTTTTTATTTTTTATTTTGTTTTAAATATTTTATCTTTACTTACTTATTTGAGAGAGAGCATCAGGGCCTCCAAACCACTGCAAACAGACACCAGACACATGCATCTGGCCTATGTGGGTCTTGGGGAATTGAACCTGGGTCCTTTGGCTTTGTAGGCAAACGCCTAAACTGTTAAGCCATCCCTCCAGCCTGCCTAGGCTTTTAAAATGCAGTGTCTTGGCTTGGAGCCATCTGCCTGCTGGATATACATGATTGGCTAGAGGAGTGGGATGGAAGAGAAGTTGAAAGCAAGTCTTAGGTCCTGAGGGCTTAAGGAGGCCTTTCTCTCTGAATTATATATTTCCTAAACTTCCACTACTGCAGTAGAAGGAGGATGGATAGAAAAGGGGAGTATTAATCAAGCTTCTCTCCTTGCCCTCCTCCCCTCTTCTCTAGAGTTGACCTGGTTGTTCACTCCCTGAAGGATGTGCCTACGATGCTACCTCCTGGCTTCACCATTGGAGCCATCTGCAAGTAAGAGTCCTGTATGCCAAGGGGCCTAGACACTGTAGACCTATGAGAGTCTGTGCTTCTGCCTTTTGGATTTGGCCTTTTGTCATTAAGCATGGCAGAAAACTCAGGAAAAACCATTTGGTTAGCTATTGAGAATGAGTGGTGCTGGGCCTGGTGATAGCCTGTAATTTCAACTGCTAGGAATAATGCAGCCTGCACTATACAGTGAGTTCAAAGCCAGCCTGAGATAGCTGTGCTTATGCACACTTTTAATCCCAGCACTTGGGAGACAGAGGTAGGAGAATCAATGTGAGTTCAAGGCTAGCCTGGGCAAGAGAGAGACTCTACCTTGAAAAACAAAAAACAAACAAAAGACCAAAAACGCCACACATAGTGACTCATGCCTGTAATCCTAACCCTCAGGTAGCTTAGGTAAGAAGATTGCTGTGAGTTTGAGGCCAGGCTGGGCTACATATTAAGGGCTAGTTAAGCCTGGGCTGTAGAGTGAGTTCATGTCTCAAAAAAAAAGTTGGGAGCTGGGCGTGGTAAGACACACCTTTAATCCCAGCACTCAGAAGGCAGGGGTAGGAAGATTGCTGTGAGTTTGAGGCCAGCCTGAGACTACATAGTGAATTCCAGGTCAGCCTGGGCTACAGTGAGACCCTACCATGAAACACTGAAAAAAAAAAAAAAAAAAGCTGGGCAACTCCTTTCCCAATCTCTCCCTACTTTTTGCTTTGAGTTCTCAATAAAACTGCTTACCGTTAAAAAAAGAAAAGAATGCCGGGCGTGGTGGCGCACGCCTTTAATCCTAGCACTCGGGAGGCAGAGGTAGGAGGATCGCCGAGAGTTCGAGGCCACCCTGAGACTACATAGTGAATTCCAGGTCAGCCTGAGCCAGAGTGAGACCCTACCTCAAAAAACACAAAAAACAAAAAAAAGAAAAGAAGCCAGGCGTGGTGGTGCACGCCTTTAATCCCAGTATTTGGGAGGCACAGGTAGGAGTTCAAGGCCAGCCTGAGACCACATAGTGAATTCCAGGTCAGCCTGAGCTACAGTGAGACCCCATCTCAAAAAACCAAAAAATAAAATAAAAGAAAAAGAAAAGGACACTACCTACACAAGACCATGATAATAGGAGGTAAAGATCATGACATCAAAATAAAAGAGGGACTGATTGAGAGTGGGAAGGGATATGATGGAGAATGGAGTTTCAAAGGGGAAAGCGGGGGAGAGGGAGGACATTACCATGGGATAATTTTTATAATCATGGAAGTTGTTAATAAAAAAAAAATGAAAAAAAAAAGAAAAGGAAAAAGGGCTGGGAATGTAACTCAATGGGTAGAGTGTTTGCCTGGGGTGCACAAAGCCCTGAGTTTTGTGCTAAGCACTGCATAAAATTGGGTGTGGTAGCATACATATCTATAATTCTAGCACTCTGGAGGAAGTTCAGGAAAATCCTCAGCTATATAGTGAGTTCAAGGCCAGCCTGGGATACACGAGAACCTGTCTTAAAACAAAATGAAACAAAATGAAACAAATGCAACTTAAAAGCACTGAGGCTATAACTAGGTGACAGAAAGAATGCTTATCTACCATGTGAAAGATCCTAGTACCTGCCCACCTCCCTCCCTCCCCCTAAAAAAAATCCAGACTGTTCCAGGATTGAAATGTGCATCTCATTTCTCAGACGGGAAAACCCCTGTGATGCTGTGGTTTTTCATCCAAAATTTGTTGGGAAGACCCTAGAAACCTTGCCAGAGAGGAGGTGAGTGGGGCCTCGATAGGCATCTTACTGGAATGTGCAAAGAAGATGGAAGGAGGATGGGAGAAGGAAAAGAACAGCGGCTACTTAGAGAGGTAAATTTCATTTTAAATCCTCTCTCTGAGCAGCACAGTGGGAACCAGCTCCCTGAGGAGGGTGGCCCAGCTACAGAGAAAGTTCCCACATCTGGAGTTTAAAAGTATTGTATCCTTTCAAAGAGGGAAAGGGCAGTGAACTCTCTCTATTCACTCATCCGTCCGTGGTTCTTTACTGTTTTCTTAACTTCAGGCAAGTTCCTGGCACTAGGATTAATTGTAAGATAAATGTTGTTCCTGCCTATAAGGAGTTTACATGTTATGGAGACAGTAATGCATTGACAATACAGAGTGATAGTGTTTACTTCTGTGGAGGGAGACAGAGGTATTCTTTTTTACTTTATATGCTAATACATATAGTGTTTTGATTAAAAAAAATTTTTGTTCTTGTTGTTTATTTGAGAGCAACAGACAGAGAGAGAAAGAGGCAGACAGAGAGAGAGAGAGAGAGAGAATGGGCGCACCAGGGCCTCCAGCCACTGCAAACGAACTCCAGATGCGTGCGCCCCCTTGTGCATCTAGCTAATGTGGGTCCTGGGGAATCAAGCCTTGAACCGGGGTCCTTAGGCTTCACAGGCAAGTGCTTAACCACTAAGCCATCTCTCCAGCCCAGTGTTTTAATTTTTATAGCAAATACATAGTATGTTTTGTAAAACTATTTTTTCCATGGCTAGGTGTCATGGCACCATATGTCTTTAATCCCAGCACCCAGGAGGCAGAAGTAGAAGGATCGCCTTGAGTACAAGGCCAGGCTGAGACTACATAGTGAATTTCAGGTCAACCTGGACTAGAATAAGACCCTACTTTGAAAAAAAAATACACACACACACACACACACACACACACACACAATGAGAGAAGCTGATATTTTGGGTGTTTTTGTTTTATGTGTTTTTTTGAGGTAGGGTCTTACTCTAGGCCAGGCTGAGCTGGAATTCACTGTGTAGTCTCAGGGTGGCCTTGAACTCACAGCGATCCTCCTGCCTCTGCCTCCCAAGTGCTGGAATTAAAGGCATGCGCCACCACGCCCGGCAAGAAGCTAGAATATTTAAGCGTGTACGTGGAGAGTATGATGTGAGTGGTAGCCATCTCAAAGCTGACAGCTAGAAGACAAATGGAAGTCAATCAGAGAGGGAAAGAGACTGTGGCAGTTCAAATGCACATGGCTCCAATTTGTCCTTAGCATCTCTCCACAGCGGGGAAACCTCAACACCAGGCTTCGTAAGCTGGATGAACAGCAAGAGTTCAGTGCCATCATCCTGGCGGTGGCTGGTCTACAGCGTATGGGCTGGCAGAACCGGGTGGGCCAGGTAGGGGCTGCCCTTTTCTACTTCCCACTTAAGCAGTGTCTCCCTCCTACCTGTATTGCCTTCCCTACCAGTAAGACTACAAGCCAGTAGTCGGTGCCAGGCTGGGAGATTGGGGTCGGAGGTCAGACTCCTATTTGGGCCCCACTTCAGGCTTTCTAGAGGATAGTAGATCCCATATCACTGCTTTGGACACCTCTACCCCATCCTTTGCCTGTTCTTCCTCCACAGATCTTGCACCCGGAGGAATGTATGTATGCTGTGGGACAGGTAAGCTTGGCTAGGGAAGCCTTGTCTATGTGCCCCTTTTATTTTCAATCAAGAAGCTACTCTTGCGGGCTGGAGAGATGGCTTAGCTGTTAAGGCACTTGTCTACGAAGCCTAAGGGCCCAGGTTCAATTCTCCAGGTCCCACGTAAGCCAGATGCACATGGTGGCACAGAGTTTGTTTGCAGTGGCTAGAGGCCCTGACATGTCCATTCTCTCTTTCCCTCTGTCTCTAATAAATAAATAAATTATATATATATATATATATATATATATATATATATATATATATATGTATATATACACACACACACACACACAAACACACACACACACACACACACATAATAAGCTACTCTTGGGCTGGAGAGATGGCTTAGCAGTGAAGGTGCTTGCCTGCAAACCCAAAAGGCCAGGTTCAGGTCCCTAGTACTCACATAAAACCAGATGCACAAGGTGGCCCATGGGACGAGAGTTCATTGGCAGTGGCTAGAGGCCCTGGGGCGCACATTCTCTTATCTATCTGCCTCTCTCTCTCGCTTTCTCTCAAAAAATTTTTTTGGTTTCTTGAGGTAGGGTCTTGCTTTAGTCCAGGCTGTCCTGGAATTCACAATGTAGTCTCAGGCTGGCCTTGAACTCACAGTAATCCTCCTACCTCTGCCTCCCAAGTGCTGGGATTAAAGGCGTGCACCACCACACCCAGCCTAAATATTTTTTTTTTTAAAGAAGCTGCTCTCATAACTTCTGGCTTCTGCATGTTAAAATTTACAGGGTGGGGAATGCAAAAGACCCTGAGGAACAGGTAGAGGAGGGGTATTCCCTTCCCTAGCTCCATAGTTTGGGAGCGATCAGGTCTGTTTTTCCATTAGGGAGCCCTAGCTGTAGAAGTCCGAGCCAAGGACCAGGACATCTTGGAACTGGTTGGTGTATTACACGATCCTGAGACTCTGCTTCGCTGCATTGCTGAAAGGGCCTTCCTGAGGCACCTTGTAAGGCTTGTGTCTCCTGTGGAGGGGTGGGATTTGGAAACCAGGAAGGGAGGCAGGGAAGATTTATTGAATGAGTGCTCCATGGTGGTTAACATGCTTTTGTTGAATGTTACATATGGGGAGGAGTCAGCTCTGGCCTCAGCAACCTTTTTGTATGTCCTCAGAGGTCTGTGGTCATAGGGCAGCTTACGGGCCCTTGTAGCTCATGGGAACTTCTCATTGCAGGAAGGAGGCTGCAGTGTGCCAGTAGCAGTGCATACAATGATGAAGGATGGGCAAGTAAGCAGGGAACAATGGGAAGGTAGGAGAGGGACTGTGACTTCTGTGCCTGTGTGTCCCAAGTTGTTTGTGTATGTGTGTATGTGGTTTTTCCAGGAAGGGTCTTTCTATAGACCAGGCTGACCTGGAATTCACTACGTAGTCTCAGGGAGGCCTCAAACTCACAGTGATCTTCCTTCCTCCATTTCCAGAGTGCTGAGATTAAAGGCATGTGCCACGATGCCCGGCTTGTGCCAAGTTTTTAAGCTTTCCCTTCTCAGAATATGCTGACGTAACCATTTTGTTTCCTAGTTGTACCTGACTGGGGGAGTCTGGAGTCTAGATGGCTCAAATAGCATGCAAGAGACAATGCAGACTACGATCCATGTCCCTGCCCAGGTACCTTTACTGGAGGTTAAGGAATAAACATAATCGTGTGTAATCACTTTCACTCTCACCAAATCCCACCTCCTTCCTTCATCTAGCATGCAGATGGCCCAGAGGATGATCCACAGTTGGTAGGTATCACTGCCCGGAACATTCCACGAGCAGCCCAGCTAGCTGCAGAGAACTTGGGTATCAACCTAGCCAGTTTGTTGCTGAACAAAGGAGCCAAGAACATCCTAGATGTTGCTCGGCAGCTTAATGATGCACATTGACTGGTCTGTGGTACACAGGGCCTGGGAAGCCACTTTCCAGTGCTCATGTCAGCCCCCAGTGCCCTGTGGTAACTGCGGAGAGATTGTTCCCAGAGACTGAACTGAGACTTCAAGACTGCATCACCTTGGGGCCTTGATGACTGCCTTGCCTCCTCAGTAGCTTTTTCTCTTTAGAGAGAAAGTCCATACCAGTCTTTGAATGTAACCAAGTCTAATAAGCCAACTCTGAATGTGGTTGTTTGGAAGGGGTTGGGGAGAAGATAATAAACCCAAAACTCCTTTTAATTCTTAATTCTGAGTCTGGGACATCCTTTATTTATTTGTTTGTTTTTCGAAGTAGGGTTTTGCCCTAGCCCAGGCTGACCTGGCATTCACTATGGAGTCTCAGGATGGCCCTTGAACTCATGGCAATCCTTTTATCTCTGCTTTCCAAGTGCTGGGAATAAAGGCATGCACCACCACACCCAGCAAATTCTTGAGAGACAGAGGCAGATAGAATGGGTGCACCAGGGCTTCTAGCCACTGCAAATGAATTCCAGATGCATGCCCCACCTTGTGCATCTTGCTTTATGTGGGCACTGAGGAATTAAAACTGGGTCCTGGGCTGGAGAGATGGCTTAGCGGTTAAGCGCATGCCTGTGAAGCCTAAGGACCGCGGTTCGAGGCTCGGTTCCCCAGGTCCCACGTTAGCCAGATGCACAAGGGGGCGCACGCGTCTGGAGTTCGTTTGCAGAGGCTGGAAGCCCTGGTGCGCCCATTCTCTCTCTCTCCCTCTATCTGTCTTTCTCTCTGTGTCTGTCGCTCTCAAATAAATAAATAAATAAAATTTTAAAAAAAATAATAAAAAAACTGGGTCCTTTGGCTTTGCAGTGAAGCACCTTAATCGCTATTTCTTCAACCCTAAAATATATTTCTATTATGTTTTTTGTTTTTTTGAGTTAGGGTTTCACTCTAGTCCAGGCTGACCTGGGATTGACTATGTAGTCTGGGTGGCTTTGAACTCGAGGAGATCCTTTTACCTCTGCCTCTCCAGTGCCACCACGCCTGGCCTCTATTATTTACTTGTGAACAAGAGAGCATAATGGAGGGAATGGGCAGGCCAAACTCAGATGTATGCACAACTTATTGCCTTTGCATGGCTACTGGGGAATCGAACCAGGGCATTACAAGGGCCTTTAACCACTGAAGTACCTCTCTAGCTGTGGATAATCCTGTTTTCTGCCTCAGTAGTTCTCAAACTGTATCTCCTTTCCCAGGGAGCATCCACCAAGCAAGAGAAAGATAGCTTAAAAGTTCTACAGCTTACTCCTAAAGTTAACAAAATCCCCTATGCCCTTATAAAATCATCAATCCTATAGCCACGACCCGTACCCCACCCAAAGCGTGCACACCACACACACAGGCAACCGACCCAGGGCTTCACATACACTCCACCACTTTACTGCTTCCCCAGCCCCGAACCCACAGCTCTTACAAAATGAAAACAAGACACTTCACTTATAAAAACAACCAAACAATCCTTTAATAAACAAAATTAGCCCATTTGAAACTCCCCAATACCCAGTTCTAGTCTTAGGTTAGCTGCAAAGTTCCAGTTCAGAAGCCAACAGAGGCTCAGCCCAGACAGGGTCCAGTGATTTGTGCTGGTATCTAGGTGTGTGGTGGGTCGCCGAGGTGAGTGGCTGGAAGGGATGGGAAGGGGTGGCTAGGCCGGCCGCCAGTCTCTCAAGCACCAACCCAACTTTCCCGCTTCCACGAGCTGCGAATGCCAGCTGGAGGGCTCTGCTCTCCCCGGAAAGCGGTTCGAACTATGTGTGTCCAGCCGCACTGCACAGGTCTAGGAATGAACATGGGGTGGGGGAGGGGAAGGGGGTTCTGATCCGAAAGCCTCAGGGCTTGGTTGGCAGCGAGGTGTGTGGGGGAAACACACAGGACCAAAAACCTGCAAATTCAAGTCACTTCTGGAAAAGTCCTAGCGGGGGTAAGCACCAAGCTGAAGAAAAGATGATGTCCGGGCCGCGGCTGCAGAGGGCTTCACCTTCAGGACCGCCGACCTACTATTAGCCTTCGCGTAGACTTTCCGGCTTCCACCGCAGCCGCCAGGGTCACGAGAGCTCGGCGGCGGCAGAGCTCGCGCGGGGGTCCCCCACGGACCTCGCACGCCGGCGGCCGGGGACGCGGCGCGGGGGAGGGGCGGCCGGGTGGCGCGGGGGCGGGACGTCCGGCCGGCCCCGCAGGCCGATGTGGCTCAGCTCTTTCAGTGAGGGACATGGTGGCCCTTAAAAGGGCCTTTGTGGCATTGGGGGAGGAGGGCTCGGGCGGGAAGGGCTGGCGGCCCTCAGTACTCCTGGGAGGCCTGGGTGGCCTTCTTGCCGCCCGCCGGCGCCTTGGGCCCCACGGTGGCGCTGGTCTTCTTGGGCAGCAGCACGGCCTGGATGTTGGGCAGCACGCCTCCCTGCGCGATGGTCACGCCGCCCAGCAGCTTGTTGAGCTCCTCGTCGTTGCGGATGGCCAGCTGCAGGTGGCGGGGGATGATGCGCGTCTTCTTGTTGTCGCGGGCCGCGTTGCCCGCCAGCTCGAGGATCTCGGCCGTCAGGTACTCGAGCACGGCCGCCAGGTAGACGGGCGCGCCGGCGCCCACCCGCTCGGCGTAGTGCCCCTTGCGGAGGAGCCGGTGCACGCGGCCCACCGGAAACTGCAGCCCGGCGCGAGACGAGCGCGACTTGGCCTTGGCGCGGGCCTTGCCGCCGGTCTTGCCGCGGCCCGACATGACGAGAGGCGAGGTAGAATAGAGCGGCGAGGAGGAACGCCCCGAGACTCCCAAACGGCCAACCGCCGCAGTCCGAGTGTCGCCGGCCGCCGGGACGCCCTTATAAGCGGCCGGAGCACGCCCCCGCCCCTCCCGGTTGGCTCTCCGCTCCGGCGCCCGCCTCTGATTGGTGGCACCTAACCCTTCCTCGACGTGCTTCGGATGAGGGAACGCGCCCTGCGATTGGTCCAATTTGAAAACCTTTTGCCCGGGGAAAAGACGGCAAAATGGGGCCGCCTGTAGCGGGTCAACCATCTTCGGAGATGGCCAATCCGAGTGGAGCGCGCGAGATTTAAACGCGAAAGCCGGAGCCCAGAAGCGGAAGGAGACACTGGAGTCTGAAGCCAACCTCAATAGCCTCTGGAAAATTTGGGATGGCCTGGGTTTTTTTTTTGTTTTGTTTTTCGAGGTATGGTGTCACTCTAGCCCAGGCTGACCTGGGGTTCACTGTTGTTCCACGCTGGCCTTGAACTCACGGCGATCCTCCGACCTCTGCCTCCTGAGTGTTGGGATTGAAGGCGGGCCGTGCGCCACCACATCCGGCCTGAGTAATAGCTTTTAAAGAAAAAGGCTGTACGTTACAACTACCTCTGCCTCCCCTTTCTAGGTCTGATCACTCCCTATCCCTTCCTCTCATCCGTGAAAGGGAAGAGAGCTCCATCCTATACCATAGGACGGAGCATATGGCCCTCCATACTACCTTAAGTATCAGTATTTATTTTTCTTGTTTTACACTCAGGGTCCCACTCCAGCCCATGCTGCCTGGAAATCCAGTAGCTCCAGGCTGGCCTGGAACGAATGGCGATCCTCCAACCATAGCCGTCTCCCACCATAGCCTCCGGAGTGCTGGGATTAAAGGCATGCAATCCCATTCCCAGCCTCAGTATCACTATTTTATTATTTCTTCAAATACGAAAACTGGGCGTATTGGTGTCTGCTTTTAATCCCAGCACTCTGGAAGCAGAGGTAGGAGGATCACCATCAGTTTGAGGCCACCCTGGGCTAGTGTAAGGCCCTACCTCGAAAAACTGGAGGGGAAAAAAAAAAGGAAAAACAAAATGTTCTGCACAATGTTCTGTCACTTTTTTCCCCTTGGTTTGATGATGATTCTCCTACCTCTGCCTCCAGAGTGCTGGGATTAACGGCATGTGCCACCATGCCCTGCCTATCACTTTTGAGAAAGGATCTGATGGGGCAGAGCTGCGTATCCTCTGGGAAGCTTTCCAATCTATCCTAAATGTCCACATGGAAAATATATAGCAGTTGTAGAGCACTTGTGTGGTATAAAGAAATCCTGAGTTCAATCCTCAAGTGCCTAAAAAAAAAAAACTGGGTGTGTTGGTGCCTGCCTTTAATCCCAGCACTGGGGAGGCAGAGTTTGGAGACTGGATCGGAGTTTGAGGCCGCCCTGAGACTACATAGTGAAATCCAGATCAGCCTGAGCTAGAGTGAGACTTTACCTCAAAAAACAAACAAACAAAAAAACTGAGGCTTGGTGGTGGCACATGTCTTTAATCTCAGCACTTGGGAGGGCAGAGGTAGTAAGAGGATCACTGTGAGTTCAAGGCCAGGCCAGTCTGGGACTACAGAGTGAGTTCCTGGACAGCTAGAATGAGACCCTACCTGGAAACAAAACAAAATAGAACAACCACTGAAGAGATGGCTTAGCAGTTAAGGTGCTTACCTGCAAAGCCAAAGCACCCTGGTTTGATTCCCCAGGACGCATATAAGCCAGATGCACAAGGTGGTGCATGTGTCTGGAGTTGGTTTGCGGTAGCTAGACACCCTGGTGCACTCATTCTCTCTCTATCTGCTTCTCCCTTTCTCTCTCTTAAACTCATAAATGAAATGAAATTTAAAAAGAAAAGAAAAGGAAAACAACAAAAAAGGAAATATAGCTCTAGGAACAAGGAAAAAGGCAACATTTTATTGTCACCACTAGGAGCACTTTGCCCTGCGTCTGCTCTTACTAATCAGAACACTTAATTTACAGTCAAGTATGAAGTCATTGTGGAATATGTGGACCTAGCCTTAGGCCAGGGTCTATCTCAATGTCCAGTATATTCCTTTAGAGTCAGTACTCTGAAAGTTGAGTTGTATTTGCATAAAAGATGCTGCATCCCACCTTGCTCATCTGCAAAGACTGGATGGGAAAATGGCAAGTTGAAGAAAACCAAGGGCAAATTCCAATTAATAGTCTGTGGAGAGCAAAAAAGGTCCAGGATGTAAATAATCACAGGTGAGGAGAGATGCTGAGGACAAAATCTGAAGGAGAAGGAATAGTGGAAGGGGCCTTGGCCAGTATGTATTCTTGGAACACACACAGTTGGCCCCCAGGGTCAGGGCCCCTGGAGACTGTGAGGTAAGGGGCAACCTTCAGGTAACTCAGACATCATAGAAGAGCCGGACAAGCTGGTAACGAATGAGGAAGGTGAGGGCGCTGCTCAGGACCTGCAAGGAGAAATGTGCTGGAATAAGAACCAAGGAGAAAGCAAGAAGAGGAAGTTCACGTAAACCCCACCTTCAACCTAACCTGTAGCAGCAGCAGGAGCAACGTGAGGTTTCTCTCGTGCATAGGCCCAAAGATTTTAAGTAGCAAGTTGATGAGGGTCATGTTGTTACACTCAGTGAAATCACCTTCCGTGTCCTCATTCTGGTGCACTGCCACTAGCCGGAGACGCTCTGCTACCTGGAGGGACCGGACGTGGAGACCACTTGAGCTACCTACGTTTCAGAAATGGGAATCTGATGCTTCCAAGCTTTCCTTGTTTCTGATACGGGCTTAGGTTCCCCATTTCCCAAGTTAAGGATGGCGGCCTGGGGCCTTACCTCCTTGTTACCTTGTTACCTTTAAAATAAAGGTGCCCAAGAAAGAGAGACTCTTGGTCTTGAACTTGGAATAGCTCATCTCCAGTTTGCCTGTCTTGGTACTGAATCTGCAGGGGGGAAGATGACTTCATGTGACTGGATCACTTCTCACAGAACTCTCTGGTTAATAGCTAGAAAGAGCACTGTAGGTGGAGTCACACAATCTGATATCTAAATTTCTGGCTGTGCTGCTTGCTTCTGTGTGAACAGAACTACTGTGAGCATTATGCATTGTGTAAGTACACTGTGTAAATTATAAAGGGCTACCCACATAGTTATCCCTTCTTTGGGCCCCATTCCTTTGCCATAGGAAATGTATAGACTGGCTTTCGATACCCCAGGTGAAAAGCTATGGTGTCTCTGAAGCCCCAAAATTGCTACCTGGGCATGCGGTGGCGAGGGCAGGGGATGATATGTAGGAGCTGAGGCAGAGAGTAGAGGAAGTTGAACACCTGTGGCATGAAGAAGAGTAGCATGGTCTTGCTGAAGTGTCCCAAGATGCCCACCACGGCAAAGGTCATGCCAGCAAAGTAACAGAAAGTATCTCCCACAAACACCTGTGATGGGTACCTGTTTGGGGAAGAGGATCTGAGCCAAGGGCAAAAATCATTACTAATCCTTTCTCTCACACCATACACTTTGGGCATTGGGCTAGCACTAACCCTAGCTCTGACTGAAAGTAAACTCGAGTCCCAGAAACCTGTCAGGGCCCAAATCATGGAATTAATATATCCCCGGGGGCTCCACAGTGCTCATCCCCAGCTACCACTGGGTGGGTAGTAATTTCACAAGACTACCAAGTTGGCAGTGTAGCTCAGTGATTAAGCATCTGCTAGTGTGCCCAAGGTCATGGCTTGGTCCCCATCACCGTGGGGTGGAAGTGGGGAGTGAAGTGGTCTTTTGTCATAGGCCTGTAAACCCTGCTACTTAGGAGTCTGAAGACTGGAAAACCTCAAGTTCAAATCCAGTCAGCCTGGGATACAGAGGCAGTTCAAGGCCAGCCTGGACAACTGACTCAAAAATAGGTCAGGTGTGGCACATGCTTTTAATCCCAGCAAAGGTAGTAGGATTGTAGTGAGTTTGAGGACAGCCTGAAACTACATAGTGAATTCTAGGGCAGCCTGGGCTAGACTAAGACCCTACCTCCACAAACAAACAAACAAAAAAGAGGGCTGGAGAGATGATTTAGCAGTTAAGGCATTTGCCTGCAAAGCTGAAGGACCCAGGTTCAATTCCCAGTACCTACATAAAGCCAGATGCACAAGGTGGCACGTGCATATGTAGTTTGTTTACAGTGGCTAGAGGTCCTGGCATGCCCATTCTCTACCTACCTCTTTCTCTCAACTTTTTTTTTTTTTTTTAAGAGGACTAGGGCCAGGTGTGGTAATGCACACCTTTAATCCCAGCACTTGGCAGGCAGAGGCAGGAGGATCACCATGAATTCATGGCCATCCTGAGACTACATAGTGAATTCCAGGTCAGCCTGGGCTAGAATGAGACCCTACCTCAAAAAAGGATGGGGGGAGGGTGGTGCAATGCCTTAGCCATTAAGGCGCTTGCCTGCAAAGCCAAAGGACCTAGGTGTGATTCACCAGGACCCACGTAAACCAGATGCACAAGGATGTACATGCATCTGGAGTTCGTTTGCAGTAGCTGGAAGCCTTGGTGTGCCCATTCTCTCTCTCTCTCACTCTGTCTCTTTCCGTCTCTCAAATAAATAAATAAAAATAAAAATATTTTTTAAAAAACATGGCTAGGGCTGGAGGGATGGCTTAGCAGTTAAGGCGCTTGCCTGCAAAGCCAAAGGCCCTGGCGCACCCATTCTCTCTCTGTCTCTCAAATAAAAACAGAAATAAGCCAGGCGTGGTGGGGCACACCTTTAATTCCAGCACTCGGGAGGCAGAGGTAGGAGAATCACCATGAGTTCGAGGCCCCTCTGAGACTATATAGTGAATTCCAGGTCAGCCTGGGCTAGAGTGAGACCCTACCTTGCAAAACCTAAATAAATAAATAAATAAAAATAAAAATAAATATTTAAAAAGAGGGCTGGAGAGATGGCTTGGAAGTTAAGGTGATTGCCTGTGAAGCCTAAGGACCCAGATCCCAAGTAACACAAGACACACAAGGTGATACATGCACAAGGTGGTGCATATGCCCGGGGCCATGGCGTGCCAATTCTCTCTCTCATACAAGATAAAAATAAAATAAATAAATAAAGAGGGCTGGGGGTATAATAGCTCAGAGACAGAGTGCTTGCTTAGCATGCATGAGACCATAGACAGTAAATTCAATCTCTAGTACCACCCCCCCAAAAAAAAATTAATGACAAAACATTACCAATGGAAGACCCAAATGACACTTGGCAAAGGTATAGACAGGTTTATCACTGTTGTCCAGTAGCAGCTAGCTTACGATCAAGACCATCTCTGCTGCATGTATAAGTAGTTGTCACCTTTTTCCACAGGCCTACTCACCAGTTATGGTATAGCAATCCCAGGGTCGTAAAAAAAAATGGTATCATGAAATAGAGGGAAAAAACATGATCATCACGATAATCACCTTTGAAGCAGAGGAAAGAGAAAGGAAAAAAATTAATGCTCACATTCTCTACATACACCAGTCCTTTTTGGTTTTTGGTTTTTCAAGGTAGGGTCTCACTCTAGCTCAGGCTGACCTGGAATTCACTAAGTAGTCTTAGGGACTTAGGGTGGCCTTGAACTCACAGTGACCCTCCTCTCTCTGCCTCCTGAGTGCTGGGATCAAAGGCTTGTACCACCATGCCAACTTCCCAGTCCTATTTTTGTTTGTCTCGGCTATTGGGAGCACCTGGACCATGTCATTTTCCAGAACCAACTTCCCTTTTGTGTGTACACATGCATATACCCCATGCACGTGTGCAGAGGCCAGAGCAGAATGTTGGATGTCCCTGTCTGTTGCTCTTTTGCTCTATTTCCTTGAAATAGAGTCTCTCACTGAACTTGGAGCTGCTATTTTTCAACCAAACTGGCTAACTACTGAGCCCCTGTGATTTTCCTGTCATGAGGTCACAGGCATGTGCAGGCATAATGGAGAAATGAGTCCCTGGTTAAAAGCTCTTGCTTGTAAAGCCTGATGTCCTGGGTTCAATTCTCCAGTATTGACATAAAACCAGATGCAGAAAGCGGTGGCTGGAGTTAGTTTACAGTGGCTGGGGGCCCTGGCACATCCATACTTTCTCTCTCTCTCAAATAGTCAATCAATCAATATATAAATCATGGTCTAGCTATTCATGCTAATCCAGCTATAAATAATAGGGCTTCTATTTTTCTTTCTTATGTTTAATAACTTCTCGTTGTTATTTACAAAGTAAGTGGTTTCCCTTCTAAATCACATACATACTGTTTTGTCCTCCCTGCCACACACACACAGAGTTCCCCAAAGCCACGTGTCAGGCGACTCTCTTAATACTTACACTTCTCTCTTCGTATCTCCAACCCCCACCTACCTTCCAGCTCTACGAGGTTGAAGACAATGATAGAAGCAGAGATGACCAGTGACTGGCCAGCCTCTAAACCATTAATTCCTGCTAGGATGTTGATGGCATTGGTACAGAACACCGCAAGCAGTCCCATGTAGACATAGTAGAGGATTCCTGGAGAAAGACACAGTATAAAAAGTAGTGCCAGGCCGGGCGTGGTGGTGCACGCCTTTATTCCCAGAACTCGGGAGGTAGAGGTAGGAGGATTGCCATGAGTTTGAGGCCACCTTGAGACTCCATAGTGAATTCCAGGTCAGCCTGGGCCAGAGTGAGACCCTACCATGAAAAACAAAACAAAACAAAACAAAAAAGTAGTGTCAGGCCAAGCATGTTTGCCTTTAATCCCAGTACTCAGGAGGCAGAGGTAGGAGGATCCCTGTTTGAAGCCAGCCTAGGACTACATAGTGAATTCCAGGTCAGCCTGGGCTAGAGGGAGACCCTACCTCAGAAAAAAAGAAAGAAAGAAAAGAAAAGAAAATTAGTGTGAAGGAGGATTAAGATATTTTTCTGAAAACAGAGCATGGGATGAATGGCCACCAGAAAGCATCTAAGTAAACTGGGCCTGGTGGCAGAGACTTGTAATCCCAGCTACGCTGGAGATTGAGATAGGGGTGTCAGTGGGACTGCGGCAATGACTCTAGGGTTAAAGCACTTGCTTACAAGCTAGCAGCCTGGGTTCAAATCCCTAGTACCCATATAGAGCCAGATGTACAATGGCACATACATCAGGAGTTTGTCTGCAGCAGCAAGATAGGAGAATCACAAATTTAAGCCCTGTCTGGGTTACAGAATGAGTTCGAGGCAACTTGTGAGACCCTGTCTCAAAATAAAAAAAAAAGAAAAACAAAAACAGGGGGTGGTTGTGCATGCCTGTAATCACAGTACTGGGGAGGTTGAGGCAGGAGGATGTTAAATTCAAGACCATCTAATGGACTATACACTACACAGGGAGACCTTCTCTCAAAAAAAAAAAAAAAAAGGGGGGGGGGATATAGCTAAGCAGTAGTGCTTGCCAAGTAAGAACAAGACCCTAGGTTCAATACCTGGTACAAGAGGAAGATAAAAGGCCCTAGGTTCAATTCCTGGTTCAGAGAAGGGAGGAGGGAGGAAGAGAAGGAGAGAAAGAGAGAAAGCGAATCAAATGCAGGAAAAGAACAGCACAGGAACACTTGGAGACTGTGAAGCACCAGTTACAATATTCCTGCGGGGAGGGTGCTGTGAAATAGGTGCCACATGGGCTACTCACCCAAGTCCAGATGCAGGCCAAGAATTGGACGGAAAGGCTTGGGTACCACAATGGTCGTGTTGCCAAAATTGGTGAAATAGACCATGAGGAGAGGTAGTGAGGCAGCGGTGGGTAGCAGTAGCTTATGGCGCCAGCGCAGATTCAGTACATCATCGGCGAAGCCCAGGAAAATCATGCAGCAGATGGCAAGGAGGGCACCTATCAGGGCCACAAACTGGGGAGGCTCCAGAGGTCAAACTCAAGCTTACTCCCATTCCACCTTTCAAGAATTCCTGCTTTTTCCTTTGTGTTTTGGGGGCTGAAGGATCAAACCTAGGACTTTGTTAGGTAAGCACTCAACCACTGAGCTACATCCCCATTCCTGTGTTTTCAGTTGGGTTCACAGCCCCTCTTCCCAAGTCCAATCACCTCCCCAGACCCAAGCCAACCGCCCCCCACTAATCCACTTACTTCATGGTGGGGGAATGCCTTACACTGCTCCTCCACAAAGCAGTTCAGGAAGGGGAAAGGAATGAAGCAGAAGAGGATGATAAGGAAGACAGCACCGCTGATCACTCCTTGGGATTCTGGGCTGTGGCCCAGCAGGAAGGGGGTGGGAAAGAGGAAAGGGGCGGGGAAGAGGAAAGGGGCGTGGTCACTCACTAGGGTAAGAGTTATAGCAACTCAAAATGGCTTTTATCCTAATTGTTCCCTTCCGGGGCGGGGGGAGGGGGTGGTGGCGGTGAACAGGGAGGGGGATGCCCCTCTAGAATTCTCAAGAGGCTCGTTCCATCTTTCCCCAGTGTTACCCAGTTCTGGGTTGCTTGGGTCGGCTCCCAGTCCTCGCCCCTGCCCAGCTCACCTAGGCCCCTACCAGGATCGCCCGTGGGCCTTTACTCACATCTGCTGCCGACTGGGTTTGTTGAGGTCCTGGCCGCAGAGGCGCGCGGCGATGAAGTGGCTCCGGAAGGCAGGGATGAGGGTGACAGTGGCCACGAATCCCAGCAGCGAGCCGATCAGATTCACCAGCAGCGGCAGCGGCAGCACCGGGAAGGCCCACATGGTGACCTGTCGGCGGCTCGCTGCGGCGCTGGCTCCGCTACCCCGCAGCAGCTGGCCGCAGAGAGGAGTGGTCGCTCCCTACCAGCAGGGTATCTGACGCCAGCCGGAGCAAACGCCACCACCTCCAGCTTGACCCTGCCGCCTGACTCCCAAAAGGCTAGATCAAGCAACCTGGTCTCAGCTCTACCCACCTACTGTTTCCGCCCGGATTTTAATTGCAGTGGAACTGTCGCCGCCGAAGACGGAGGCTCCATCTTTAGTGTGGGCACTACAGACGGAACAGAAACGTCATTTTTTAACCGAATACTGTTCGAGAGTCAGCGCATTACTAGAGCTTTGTGAAAGCACCCAAAGAAAGACAAGGTGTATCTATCTCCTAACATCATATCGTACAGTTCCGAGAGGAAATACGCCTTGCCCAGTTCCAATATGAACGCCTCCTTGTACCACGTGCTTTGATACCACTCGCTAGGTTCCAGTGGGCCCTCCACAGGTCAGGTTTAAAGAGCCAGTAACCTGAGCTTAATCTAAAACGTTTTGGCACTAGAGATAGAGCTACTGAAAGCCAGTAGTGGTGATGATGGGCTGACGAAGGCTGGAGAGATGGCTTAGTGATGAAGGCACTTGCTAGCAAAGCCAAAGGACCCAGGTTCGATTTCCCAGAGCCCACGTAAAGCCAGATTCACAAAGTTGTGCATGCATCTGGAGTTCGTTCGTTTGCAGCAGTTAGAGGCTCTGGCGTGTCTATTCTCTCTGTCTGCCTCTGTCTATATATTTCAAATAAATAAAAATGAAATATTTTTAAAGAGAGTGACAGTGTGGAGCCACATCTGGCCTTTGTAGGAAACCTATTGCCAATGTAGTCAGAAGCCAAGATAAACCCAACTGTTTCCAGAAGCAATTTGGAATGGTGGTGTAAATTCTAAAGTACATGCCGGGCGTGGTGGCGCACGCCTTTAATCCCAGCACTTGGGAGGCAGAGTAGGAGGATCGCTGTGAGTTCGAGGCCACCCTGAGACTACATAGTGAATTCCAGGTCAGCCTGGGCTAGAGTGAGACCCTACCTCAAAAAATCAAAAAAACAAAATAAATAAATAAATAAATAAAGTACAGACATTTGAAAAGCCCGTCCCACTCTTGTTCTTTATCCAGGTACTTTTCCCTCAACCACCCACCCACCTGCCTTCACTATAGCAGTTGGTTGCTTGGCAACCCACAGCCGCATTTCACTGCCACCAAAGGAGTCTGAGTCTACAGGTTTTGAGTTTAACCAGGGCCCTTAACTTGATCTCGGATCACTGCATCCTGCGAACTCCCAAACCATGGAGATGGAGGCTGAGGCACCTAAAAGCTCTGTAGATCAGAGCCAGACCACCTCTCTTTTCAGCCTGCATATCTCCCAGTCAGATCACCATTCTTTTTGCTGGACACCTGTTTCCCAGCAAGTAACAGTTCTCTTGAATGTTGAGCTCTCAGATGGCAAATCATTTCCCTTTCTTGGAGACAAATAGCCACATGGGAATTAGGGCGATGATTCAATACCCTGGCGCTTTGCCCATCCTTTGGAATATAGCATGTTCCAGGTGGGCTTGACTCTTATTTTATTTATTTGTTTGTAATTTTTTTTTTTTTAGGTAGGGTCTCACTCTGGCCCAGGCTGACCTGGAATTAGCTATGTAGTCTCAGGGTGGTCTCAAACTCAGGATGATCCTCCTACCTCTGCCTCCTGAGTGCTGGGATTAAAGGTATACATCACCATGCCCGACTTGACTCTTCTTTTAGTATGGTATTGTTTTTTAATTGAAGGAAAGAAAATAGATTAATGTTTTCTATAGGACACAAGTGTTAAATCACTTGGCATTGTGATTTGTGTTTTGTTTATCTATTTATTTATTTGAGAGCAACAGACAGAAAGAGGCAGAGAGAGAGAGAATGGCCACACTAGGGCCTCCAGCCACTGCGAACGAACTCCAGACACATGCTCTACCTTATGCATCTGGTTTATGTGGGTACTGGGGAATCAAGCCTCAAACCAGGGTTGGCTTCACAGGCAAGTGCTTAACCACTGAGATATCTTTCCAGCCCTTGACTCTTCTTTTATTTATTTTTAATTTTTTATTAATTAGTTTTGTATTCAGTAAATACAGTTTGGTACCATTATTAGGCTCATCCTTGACCTACCCCCTCCCCTTGGTACCTCCTTGTTGAGGTATATGGGTCATACTTTGTGGAGTTAGCCCACTGTTATGGGTAGGAGAAATGTCTCTGCATATCATGACCCAACATGTGGCTCTGACATTCTTTCTGCCCCCTTTTCCGCAAAATTTCCCTGGGCCATGTTGGGTTCATATTTGGTCTGCTTCAGTGATGAGGTGTTGGGGGCCTCTGGCTCTCTGATTTGGTAGGAGTTGATTTTTCTCTGTGTTGGTCTCCTTCCCCATTGTGCTGGCACCCGGTTCACCAGGAAAACAGCACCCTTTCTTGTTTCACCAATTTTTCTTAGTTTTAGCCGGGGCCCTTTTGAGGTATGATGGGGTGGCTCTCTCCTTAGGATCTACATCTATCTGAAAAAGAGAAGCAGATTCTCCAATGGAGAGTAGGTTAGAACCAGGACAAATACGATAACCCTTACTTTTTTTTAATAGAGAATTTAATAGGTGTAGGCCCTCTTGTAGCCCATGCTTGATGGTTGCTTGATAATGGAGAGTAGGCTTATGTTTGGATATGGATCTGTCTTGTTTCCCAGCCACAAATCTTGACACTTCTTTTAGATCAAAGATAGTCTTTATGTTTCCTCAAAGTCAGTTATGAAATGCCCTTTCTATCTGAAGGTGGCTCTAATTAAAAACAAACACCCACATATGTAATGCATATACCCAATCTCAGTAATTTACTTGATAGTATTCTGGCAAGTTTTGTTTCCCTTTGTGTCTGTGTGCCCGGGCAATCAAAGACTACGGAGGCAAATATTTTCCTTTCCACAGGGTGTCCTCTTGAGTTTAAGAACACAGAGATATCTGTATACAAGGCATCATCACACGTAATAGTGAATCAGAGTTTGGAAGAGGTCTAGAGGGCAATAGGTTTACATGGAAGGAGTTGTAACAAGTGGAAGAAAGAGGGCCTTAAAGTGTATTATCTCAAAATGTTCCAGTATTGGTAAGAGTGTAAGAGCCTTCCAAAGAGGACGAGGGAGAAGGTAAGAGCAGGTGGATAGGAGTTTGCAAGATCCCCAGAGGAGGAAGCAGTCAGTTATCTTGTTGATCAGGAGTAGACTAAGACTCCCTGGAGATCTAAGAGACAGCCTGTATCCTTTCTTTTCTTTTCTTTCTTTTTTTAATTTGGAAGCCAATCCTGTTAAATCTTCCTTTCCAATTCGGTTTAAATCCTAAGACCTCTTTGTATCTTTCTTTCCCAGAGATCTTTATCCCACCCACTTCCACCGAGGAGGATGAGGGACGGAACCCAGAGCCTCACTCACGCTACACAAATGCTCTACCACTGAACTACATCCTCAACCCTATTGGATTATTTGGTTAGACTGTTGCTGTTGAGGTTTTATTGAAACAGGGTATCACTGTAGTTCAGGCTGACCTGGGACTCTGTAGCCCAGGCTGGCCTCAAATGTACCACAATCCTCCTACCTCAGCTTTCCAAGTATTGGGAGTAAAGCATGAGCCACCATGCTGAGAAACTTAATTAATTAATTTATTTATTTGGTCTTTCCAGGTAGGGTGTCTCTCTAGCCCAAGATGGCCTGGAATTTACTGTGTAGTCTCTGGCTGGCCTCAGTTTCACAGCGATCCTCCTACCTCTGCCTCCAGAGTGCTGGGATTAAAGATGTGCACCACTATATCCAGCAGAGAACTTTATTTTTTTATTTTTATTTTTATTTTTTTTGAGACAGGTATTCTAGCTCACGCTGGCTTTGACTGCCTTATGTAGTTGATGATGACTTTGAACTTTTGATCCTTCTGCCTTCCCTTTCCAAGAATTATAGGTTTACACAGCCACTCAGGGTAAACAGTAGGGTAATGCTGCTGAGTGTTATCTATCACTCATTTCTAGTACAACACACAGCTGGGTCATTTTTGTCGCCATCTTTACTGTTAAAAAAGGCAGTTTCAGCAGGGCATGGTAGCACACGCCTGGCACTTGGGAGGCAGAGGTAGAGGATCACCGTGAGTTTAGGCCACCCTGAGACTACAGAGTGAATTCCACATCAGCCAGGGCTAGAGTGAAACCCTGCCTTGAGGGGTAGGGCGGGAATCAACTTCCTGGGCTTAAGTATCTTCCGCCTCAGCCTACTACAGTCATGTGGCTACATATTTAGGTAGCAGGGTCTTTTGGCAAAATTTATTGATAATTCAGTACTACACTGCCTGTTCCCCTCTCATAACCACCCTCTCTACACGTGCTGCATAAGATAGGACCTGTTACTATGGAAATGTATTATTTTTAAAAATAGACGTAGCCCTCTTCTTGAGAAATATCTCAAGAACAAACCCACACAAGCAAGGAGGTTAACTGGAGACCTTCCTAGATCCTAGATCTAAGGGGAAGGAGGAGGATGGTGGTGGAAGGAATTCAATGTTCTATTCCCAACTTCTACCAGGTTCAGGTTCCACATCCTCCGTGCAAACACCATCTGGACTTTTGCTAATCACCTCTGCCGGGGAGAGACGCCTTGTGCCTACTTACCCAAGGCCTAGCTTCAGCTTGGCATGGGAGCCTAGAAGCTCCTGAGCCAGGGGGTAGGGAGAAGAGGCTTGTGAGTTCCACAGGGTCCAACTCTTTCTTAAACCCACAGTCCTCCAACCTGTAGAAATTCAAGAAACTTAAGGGAAACACAGAGATGACTTCTCAGATAAGTTACGTCCTTCTGCCTTGAGTTGGATTGAGAGGGTGAACCCCGACTGTAGGATGGAGCGAGGCGGTCAAGGGTGCTGCCTGTTTTCAACCCGGGAGCCCGGGCTTACTCCGGCCCTGTCTGCTCAGGGCGCCAGACTTGGCTGGACCCCGCCCCACAGAGGTGCGGCTCCTTTAAGAGCGGGTGGGGGCGGGGCGCCGGCGGTGTTGTCAGTGTCAGTTCTGCGCACGCAGCCCTCCCGGAGCCGGTGCCGGCCCGCGAGCCCGGGCGTCTCTGCAGACCGGTCCCCGCCCGGGTCCGGCGGGGCCCGCGCCGAGGGAGGAGTCAGGGAGCTGGCTAGCGACTAGCTGGGGTCCAACCGCTGGACCAAAAAGATCGGGAATCCCGGCCACCGAGACAGAGCCCCGGCGTGGCGACCCGGGAGGACCTCTTCTCGATCTGTGACACCCTCTAGTCCTGGGCAGCCAGCGCCGGAGAGCCCCCGCGCCCACCCGCTCGGCCCCGGGGGAGCTCGCCCCCGCCCCGCGGCCCGCCCGGGCTATGCTCCCCCGGGGCAGCGGCTGATCCCGAGCCGGGACCGGCACCGGGACCCGAACCCGCGCAGAGCATGGATCCGGGCTGGGGGCAGCAGGACGTGGGCTGGGCGGCTCTGTTGATTCTCTTCGCCGCCTCGCTGCTCACGGTATTAGGCTGGCTCCTGCAGTATGCCCGGGGTCTGTGGCTGGCGCGGGCCCGAGGGGGCCGGGACCCGGGACCGGCCTTAGCCACCGAGCCCGGGGGTTCCCTCCGGGAGCTGGGTGTGTGGCGCTCGTTGCTGCGTCTGCGGACGACTCGGGTTGGCGCCCCTGAGGAGCCCGGCGTCCGGGGCCTCCTGGCTTCGCTCTTTGCCTTCAAATCTTTCCGGGAGAACTGGCAACGGGCTTGGGTGCGAGCCTTGAACGAGCAGGCCTGCAGGGATGGGGTGAGTTGCGCCAAGCACTTGTGTGGCCCCTTCAGCTTTTCCTTCCAGAGGAGAGACTCGTGCTAGGAGGGCTCCGTGGGTGCTGGGGGATCAACTGGGCTTCCCCCACCCTCCCCGGCCAGATCAGAGAAGGGTGCAAGGAGGCTGGGGGTTGTAGAAATCCTGGTCTGTACCACAAATCTTCTATTTTTGTGGGCTAGGTGTTCTCAGGCTCCAACCCCAAGCACAAGTTACAGTTCTCATAGCAACGCTAATCCTGTGCCTGAGGGCACTTCCGCCTAGCGTGTGTGCTGGTTGGGCCAAGTGAGACAGGTGCACCCGCAGAAGGTATTTGCCTGGTTCGCATGCCACCACACCCTGTTAACATTTCAGGCTCCAAACTGGTGGTCAGGTAGATCCCCCAAGGTACCTGAACTACTCCTCTGCCTGTCATTAATTTGACTGCTACAAGCACATCTTCCTCCATGTTAGCCTGCAGTGTAGTGTTGTGGGGGTGGGGGGAGTTCAGTTAAAGGGTATATTGACAATCCATGTCCTTTCTAGTAAATGAACTTGGAGTTGTCCTTTGAGGGTCAGTCACAAACCAGCTCAGCCTACTTCCTCCCATTGCACCATGGGCATATGGCCTCCCAGGAAGTGGGCAGGAAGCATGGTCATGAGATGGAGGCTGAGAAGGCAGAGGTCTCCTTTTACTGGGCCTCCTCCTCCCTCGTTGCCCCAGCATCCTCTCCTTGCCCTCAGTCTCAGCTCCTTGCTCAGAGGCTCCTTTCTTTCCAGCCCCCAAGAGCTTGGAGGCTTCACCTTCCTAATTCCTCAGATGCTTGGAAACAGAAATGACCACAAGAAATTGTTCTCTTTTCTATTCCCAGCTGGTCAGATGACATCTGTCAATATACCTCTTGAACCAACCCCTCCTGTACCTTGTCCCTGGGTCAGAAACGACTCCCCAGAGTGGCTGACTCAGCTGAACATTGGCCTTGCTTTCAGGGGGACAGGAGATTGAGACTCTAAGCATCCATCTCCCGATCTCCCTTGGCCTGGCTTTTGAAGAACACAGCCACCAGAGCAGAGAAATTGGTTTGCCATGCAAATGAGTGAGATTTTGTGTCTCATATCTCAAGACTCTGAGAAGAGTTGCCAGCCCAGTCTCTGTGCATCACCTCACCCCTTCTTCCCATTCTGCTCTCCACTTCTGTGGCGGAATTAGGGAGCAGCTCTTTTGCAAGCTAAGCCAAAGCAGCTTTTGCTCCTTAATACCGTCCTGCTGTCTGCCTTGAGGAATTAGTGAGGCCTGGGATCCTGGAGCCCTTCTTCTAAGCTTGGTTCTCTTCCCACTACCTCTGGTGAAGTTCCCCAAGGCCAGGCTGAACTGGTCTTCATTTCCAATAACTTAAATAGACTTATGCATTTTTGTTTTTATTTTGTTTGTTTTTTGGGAGTAGGGTCTCACTCTAGCCCAGGCTGACCTGGAATTTACTGTGTAGTCTCAGGGTGGCCTCGAACTCATGACCATCCTCCTGCCTCTACCTCCCAAGTGCTAGGACTAAAGGCATATACCACAATACCCAGCTCAGATTTACACTTTTGAACCTTAACATCTTATTATTAATCTGTGAAAAGGCTTAGCCTTGTTTCTCTCATTTAATTTACAATAAGTGACACTACTCTTTTTACGCTTAACACAACCCTGTCCCTTCCTGCCCCTCCCTGCACAGCAGCTACATATAGATGACAATTAACACTTTTTTCTAGGTATACCTTTCTTTGGGGCTAGAGTGGGGAGTAGGGTAGAGAAATTAAGAGGATGGTAGAGAGAACCGGGAGGCTCCTGGGATCCCAAGAAGTATCCATTGTCTTCACCTCAAGGTGGTCTAGGCTTGGGCTCCAAGATGATCTAACTTCCAGGTTCCTAGGGACCTCTAGCAGCTGCAGGTCCCTGGAGAGGTGGGACTTGTGGGGATAGCTCTCATCATAAAGTCCTGAGCCAAGAAGGCACCAGAAGCCAGTCTGCAGCTGAGGCCTCCGCAGTGCTAGGACCCAGCCAGCAATGGAATGGGCCAGCACTGCTGGGGGCAGCTCCAGAGACCTGATCCTGTGCCCACATTATTTCCTTAGAGCTCCATCCAAATCACTTTTGAGGAGGTGCCCCAACTTCCACCAAGAGCCAGCGTTAGTCATGTGACCTGCGTAGACCAATCAGAGCGCACCATGGTAAGGGTCTGTTGGGCACTCTTTGGGATGTGAAGGTGGCTGACCCCAAGGTTCCTTTTATTTGAGGGTTCTTAACGTGAAGTCTGTGGGTACCGTAGGGATCTAAGGATTAGCTTTAGAAGGTCTGAGAATCCTACTGAAGTGATGGGCAAAGTGTGTGTGTGTGTGTGTGTGTGTGTGTGTGTGTGTGTGTGTGCAGGCGCGTGCGTGCGCCTGTTTATCTGCATTTTGCTAGGAAGAGGAATCTTTGCCTTTTATCTAACTCATTGAGGGGCTTATGGTCCCCAAAAGATGGCATCCCAAAGGAAATTTAATTGAGGAGGGGGTCTGCTGAGCCATGGCAAATCAAGGTGAGCGCCTGTCTCTCTGCCTCTTCTCTCTTAGGTGCTGCACTGCCAGCTCTCCGCTGAGGAGGTGCGCTTCCCAGTCTCTGTGACCCAGCAGTCCCCTGCTGCTGTCTCCATGGAGACATACCACGTCACTCTGACACTGCCACCAACACAGGTAGAGGGAAACATGGGAAATTGAGTTGGGCAGGGGGCAGCATCTCTGGGATGGCATCTGGGAAAGGAGTGTCCTCGGGTGTAAGCAGTAGCTGGAGGAATGGGGAAAGCCAGTTCAATCCTTTTGTCTCTGCTCTTAGCTGGAAGTCAGCCTGGAGGAAATCCCAGATGAGGGGCTGCTGGTGTCCTGGGCCTTCACTGACCGCCCAGATCTCAGCCTAGTGGTGCTGCCTAAGTTGCAAGCTAGGGAGGTAAGGAGGAACTTGGCAGAGTAGAGGCCAAACAGAGAGTAGAGCAGAGCTGGGGCTCCACCTCTTCTCCTTTCTGCAGAGGGGTGAGGAGCAAACAGAACTCTCAACAGTTGAGGAACTGATCAAGGACGCCATTGTTAGTACCCAGCCAGCCATGATGGTCAACCTTAGGGCCTGCTCTGCCCCAGGAGGCCTGGTGAGTAGGTGCCCAAAACAAAGGTTTAATATACCCCGCCCCCAGGATACAATATCAGGATTATTATTGCTCTTTTTTTTTTTAAATATTTTAAACCTTCTGCTGATAGGTACCCAATGAGAAGCCAGTCAAGATGCCCCAGGCCCAGCCAGCTATGCCCAGACCTACGCGGTTATTATTACGGCAGCTTCGAGCATCTCACCTAGGAAGTCTGCTGGGAGGTAAGAACCTGAAGCAACCGCTTAGGGTTTAGTGTTCTAGCTGCAGGCAGTTCCTGACCCTCTGCCAAAGGCACAGGCTCTCTGTTCCTCAGTGGCTTCCTGTCTGTGGCCTGAGCATCCTCTGGTTCCTTACAGGGACTGAGGAACTGTATTGTGTAGCTGAACTTGACAACCCCATGCAACAGAAGTGGACCAAACCTGTGAGGGCTGGTCCTGAAGCAGAATGGACAGAGGACCTGGCACTGTAAGGCATGATGCTGGCCCTACCCCCTGTACCCTGGGCAGTCAGGATGAAGAAACCATTTCAAGGCTAGTCATTGGCATGTCAGCCCTGCTTTCAATAGCCTTTGGTATGAACCTGTATTGTATCCAGCCCTTGACCTAGGTCCTGGAAATACAGAGAAGGCCAATATACAACCCCTACCTCTGGGTTGATCACAGGCCTGGGGCAAAAAACACGTGCGCTGAGAGAAGATGATATAAACAGTCCAGTTGAGGTTCACATACCATGCCATGGAAGCACGTAGGGAGGGAGAAAAATGCTAGTAGAAGCAGAATCTGAGCAGGCTTCATAGAAGAGGTGGCATTTAAACCATACTTTTTTTGAATTTTTAAAAAATTATTTATGCCGGGCGTGGTGGTGCATGCCTTTAATCCAAGCACTCGGGAGGCAGAGGTAGGAGGATTGCCATGAGTTCAAGGCCACCCTGAGACTACATAGCTAATTCCAGGTCAGCCTGGACCAGAGTGAGACTCTTCCTCGAAAAACCAAAAAAAAAAAAAAATTATTATTATTATTTATTTATTTCTTATTGACAACTTCCATGATTATAAAAAAAATCCCATGGTAATACCCTCCCTCCCCCCACTTTCCCCTTTGAAACTCCATTCTCCCCATCTCAATCAGTCTTTCTTTTATTTTGATGTTATGGTCTTTTCCTCCTATTATGATGGTCTTTTGTAGGTAGTGTTTCAATCTAGCCCAGGCTGACCTGGAATTCATGATATATTCTCCGGGTGGCCTCAAACTCATGGTGATTCTCCTACCTCTGCCTCCCTAGTGCTGGGATTAAAGGTGTGCACCACCACGCCTGGCTAAGCCATACCTTTGAGCAAGAATAGGATTGTACCAGAGTGTGACAGTCTTCTTGGCAAGAGAAAGAAGGACTGACTAGACAGGGTAGAGAAGGGCTAGAGGATTTGAATACTTGACTGAAGAAAGTGGTCTCTACTTGGACTCTGCCCCATCCATCCTCTTGGGAAGAGGGAGGATTTAGAAGACAGGATAATTTTTAAAAAATTTTTTGGGTTTTTTGAGGCAGGATCTCGCTGTAGCTCAGGCTGACCTGGAATTCACTATGTAGTCTCAGGGTGGCCTTGAACTCACGGTGGTCCTCGTACCTCTGCCTCCTGAGTGCTAGAATTAAAGGCATGCGCCACCATGCCCAGCAGGACAGGATAATTCGATAGGAACCCTGGTGCCGTATTATTTGTGTCCACCTCTCTGCCCCTGACCTGTGGTTGACTCTAGGGTAGGTTCAGTTTACTAAACTTCCCCTTCCTTGGCCTGTCTCCTCTTGGTCCACAGGGATCTAGGTCCCCAGAGCCGGGAGCTGACCTTCAAAGTGCTCAGGAGCAGCAGTGGAGACAGTGAGTGGGGGTAGGAGGGGCACTTCCGGGTGGGTGCTGAGCAGGGCCTGCCTGTTCATGGGCCCAGCTCACAGTGCCACTCCTGTCTCCAGCCGAGCTCCTTGGCCAAGCCACACTGCCCGTGGGCTCACCCTCTAGACCACTGTCACGGAGACAGGTGTGCCCACTAATTCCAGGGCCAGCGAAAGCCTTGGGCCCAGCAGCCACTATGGCAGCAGAGGTAAGATGGTGACTGCTGGGGGCGGGGAGCTGGGTAGGTAAGGATGGACAGCCGCGAGGTTCTGATCCCTTGCTCTCCCGCCCCTTGGCAGCTGCAATATGAAGAAGGTTCCCCCCGGAACCTTGGCACACCCACTCCCTCCACCCCACGCCCCAGCATCACACCTACCAAGAAGATTGAATTGGACCGGACCATTATGCCCGATGGCACCATTGTCACTACTGTCACCACCGTCCAGTCCCGGCCCCGTGTAGATGGCAAGTTAGGTAAACAGGAATAGCTTGGGAATCTAATTCTAGCCAGGGGTCCTAGACTGCAGAACCATGGCTAGAGAAGGAGAGGGGAAGGAAAGCCTCCAGTTTAGCATGTTCTGTTTCCTGATGTCCCACTCTGATCCAGCCACCTCTTCCTTAGGATCTTTGTCTCAAATTTTCCCTTCATTCCTCCATTTCACCATCCATTCCTTTCACTTTCTAGTCTTTCTGAATCTACCAGTCTTCATGCAGGACTCTGTTTACCTACCCAAGCTCCTTTCTATCTTCTCACAGTTCTCTTTCCTTCCCTATATCCAACCCCAACTAGCTTAACTTCCCCACCTACTCTCAAATCTGTAGTACCCTGTAGGGTCCTCCAACAAACTCAGTGGCCTCCATGGCATTCCTCCTACCCCTAGCGACCCTCCATCACTTCTCCCATCTCTTAGGATCCCATAGCAGTACCCCTCTCTCCAGGGGCCCTGCACTGCCTCTACCCATTCTTCATACACCCACATATGTTGTTTTTAATCAGGATCTCACTTTAGCCCAGGCTGATCTGGAACTCACTCTGTAACCCAGGCTGGCCTCAAACTTATGGTGATCCTCCTACCCTTGCCCCCCAAGTATGAGTACTGGGACTTAAGGCATGCACCACCACACTTGACTACATTCTCCATATTTTTATGGCATCTCCCCATATCCTTAAGTGACATTTTCCCACATTGTCATTGGTTCCTGTGGTTTCTCTTCCTGATAGCATTTTTTTTTTTTTCCGGGTAGTGTCTCACTGTAGCTCAGGCTGACCAGGAATTCACTCTAGTCTCAGGATGGCCTTGAACTCACAGCGATCTTCCTACCTCAGGCTCCCAAGTGCTAGGATTAAAGGCGTGTGCCACTATGCCTGGCTCACAGCATCTTAATCATCATTGTGATTAATACCTCTTAATCATCCTTGCCCTCTGAGTCAACGAAAGCTTGTATCTCAATAAAGATAGTAGGGAGGGGGTCACTCTTAAAGCACTCCCAGCTCACTGGCCCTCCCCCACCCACCAGACTCCCCCTCCCGCTCCCCGTCCAAGGTGGAGGTGACTGAGAAGATGGCAACTGTGTTGAGTGAGAGCAGCGGCCCCAGCAATGCCTCCCACAGCAGCAGCCGTGAGTGGGGAAGGGGATGTGTGAATGAAGGTTGGTGGCCTCTAGTTGCCCTGTTAGTTAAAAACCACTTTGGGTGGGGCAAGAGGAGTTTGAATCCAAGAAGGAGCCTAGTAGAAGTCAGGTTGCCTATCTGTTCCCCTAATAGGGGAGAGCCACCTTTCCAATGGCTTGGACCCAGTGGCAGAGACAGCAATTCGCCAGCTCACTGAGCCCAGTGGGCGGGCAGCCAAGAAGACACCCACCAAGCGAAGCACTCTCATCATCTCTGGTGTTTCCAAGGTAACAGGGCTCGGGGAGAGGAGCTGGGATGGGGAGAGAACCCTGGTGGGTCCCTCCTTGCTTATTAAAACCCATCCTTCCTGCCAGGTACCCATTGCTCAGGATGAACTGGCACTATCCCTGGGCTATGCAGCATCGCTGGAAGCCTCAACGCAAGATGATGCCAGGAACAGTGGAGGTCCCTCGTCACCCCCATCCGAGCCACCAGCCATGTCCCCAGGACCTGTAGACGCCCTCTCCAGTCCCACGAGTGTCCAGGAAGCAGATGATACGACGCGTTCAGACATTTCTGAGAGGCCATCAGTGGATGATGTAGAGTCAGAAACAGGGTCTACTGGTGCCCTGGAGACTCGGAGCCTCAAGGATCACAAAGGTGGGGAGCCATTGGCAAGATGTCCTCCATCTGCTTCTTTTGTTGTTGTTGGGGCTGGGTCTTTCTAGCACAGGCTCACCTGGAACTCACTTTGTAACCCAGGCTGGTGGTGCCTATCCTCCCGCCACAGCCTCTCAAGTGCTGCTGGGATCACAGGCATGAGCCACCAAGCCTGGCTCTTTTTTCTTCCTTCCTTCCTTCCTTCCTTCCTTCCTTCCTTCCTTCCTTCCTTCCTTCCTTCCTTCCTTCCTTCCTTCCTTCCTTCCTTCCTTCCTGTTTTTTAAAATATTTTTTATTTTTCTTTATTTGAGGGATGGGGGAGAGAGGGAGAGAGGATGGGTTCGTCGGAGCCTCCAGCCGCTGCAAATGAACACCAGATGTGTGCGCCCCCTTGTGCATGTGGCTAATGTGGGTCCTGGGGAATTGAAGCCTGCTGCTTTGGCTTTGCAGGCAAGCACCTCAACCATTAAGCCATTTCTCCAGCCCTATTATTTTTTTGTAATTTTACAAATTTTATTTGAGAAAGAGGCAGAGAGTGGGGTGGGGAGGGAGGTAGAAGGGGCGCCCCAGGGCCTTCAGCCTCTGCAAATGAACTCCAGATGCATGCAGCACCTTGTGCATCTGGCTTATATGGGTCATGGGGACTTGAACCTGGGCCCTTTGGCTTCCCAGGCAAGTGCCTTAACTGCTAAGCCTTCTCTCTAGCCCTCCACTGCTTCTTTTATATTCAGTATTGGCCCTAGGTCCTACTAGACATTTAGGGACATGGTAGGTTCCGCTGACTTACCTTCAAGGTTCAGGGCTGGAGAGATGGCTGAGCAGTTAAAAGCACTTGCTTTCAAAGCCTGACTGCCCCAGTATTTCCTATGCAATGGCAAGAGGCCCTGGTGCACCCATATTCTTTCTCACAAATAGATAAATAAGATAGATGATGGATAGATTGGTTGGTTCAGACAAGCTGCAGTAGAGAAAGGGAACTTGGTGCCTCCATTCCTGCCCTGGATGTGACAGGCTTGGGTGACAGCAAAGGAGGCAACATTATTTTCCTTTCTTTTTGAGCCCAAGGGCCTGTCTTCCTTCCCTCTTCTTTGTCTTAGCTTTTTTTTTTTTTTTTTTTTGTTTCTTGAGGCAGGGTCTTACTAGCTCAGGCTAACCTGGAATTCACTATGTAGTCTCAGGGTGGCCTTGAACTCACAGCAATCCTCCTACTTTTGCCTCCCAAGTGCTGGGACTAAAGGCATGTGGCACCACATCTGGCTTTTGGCTTATTTGTTTTAATGTCATTCTCTTGTAACCTTAGCTGACCTTGAACTTGCTATATGCCCCAAACTGACTTTGAACTTCTGATCTTCCTGCTTGCATCTCTCAAGTACTAGGATTATAGACCAACCTCACTTAGCTTTTTTTTTTTTTGAGATGGGTTCTTATAATGTAGCCCACTCAGCCTCCTAAGTGCTATAATTATAGGCAGGAGCAACCATTCCTTGACTTTTTTAAAAAAATATTTTCTTTAAACTGGGTATGGTGGTACATGCCATCCATTATGCAGTCTCAGGGTATCCTCAAACTCACAGTGATCCTCCTACCTCTGCCTCCCAAATAAGCCACCATGCCTGGCCCAAGACTCACCACTTCTTGCTCACACCGTGGAATGCAGTAAACAAGATATGTCAACCCACTTTATAGAGGGCACACCCTCTGTGTAGCCTTTTTCTTTCCATAGATGAAAGGTCTAATCCAGGCTGTCTGCCCACAGCAGCAGGCCCTGCCCATGACACTCCTCCTTGACCATGAGAAGTGCATACAACTTTCTAGAAACACACTGTTTCTCCCTCAGGATGGGGGTAGCACATGTTTGGTTTTTCTATCTTTTTTTTTTTTTTTTTTGAGGTAGGGTCCTGTTCTAGCCCAGGCTGACCTGGAATTCAGTGTTAGGCTGGCCTCAAACTCACAGCGATTCTCCTAACTCAGCCTCCCAAGTACTAGGATTAAAGGTGTGGGCTACCACACCCAGCTGGTTTTACTTTCTTGTCCCAGAAAGTCTGGCTTTGGGCCAAGGGACTGGTTCTGTTCTTCAACTTCTTTACCCCACCCTTTGCTGTTTCTCTGACCCATCTCATCGCACCATGTGCCCCTTTATCTGCCTCAGTTTCTCCTCTTCTCCACAGTGAGTTTCCTGCGCAGTGGCACTAAGCTCATCTTTCGCAGAAGGCCTCGACAGAAGGAAGCTGGTTTGAGCCAATCACATGATGACCTCTCTAACACTACGGCCACACCCAGTGTCCGAAAGAAGGCTGGCAGCTTTTCCCGCCGTCTTATCAAGCGTTTTTCCTTCAAATCCAAACCCAAGGCCAATGGCAACCCTAGCCCCCAGCTCTGAGGGGGCCTCCCTACCTCCTAAGCTGGAAGAGGGCAAGAGTTCTCTCAGCTCATCCTCCACATCCCCTTCTGTCCTCCTTCCTGGATTTCTAGTGTCGGGGCCAGGAAAGCCCTTGGGTTCTAGGAAGCCCCCATCCACCCTGGGTTGTGGGACCAGTTGGAAGGGTACTTGCAGAGGGTAGCATTTGAAGGAGGGTGTTCATTGCTGTGGACATAGAAGAGAAGTGTTGTTGGCCGGGAGTAAGAGGCAGGCTCTGTCTTGGCATGTGTGGACATTCCTCAGAAGCATCTGCCCTCTGCTGACACTGGTCCTGAGAGAAGTCCCAGTGTGCTCTGCTCCTTAGCAGATCCTTCCTCCCTTATTTATTCTTTTCTATTTATATGTGTGGTCTAGGACCCTTAGCAAACAGATGACAGAGGGCATCTCTCCAAGGTGACCCTTCTTTTCTGTCCCAGGAGGGTAGGCAATTCCCAAGAGGGGTTTCCACACCTCCCTCAGGTCTCAACTCAGCCAGTGTCTGTCTTTGAAGACATTGGCAGCTCATAGGAAGCTGGGCCAGTGCCCAGGATGGGGGGCAGGCACTCCCCACCTCCCTGCCTCCCCTACTGCTCCTTATCCCTCCCTCCCCCTTTATTACCATTTTGTACTTGATGCCTTCTCCATGAGCAATGGCTCAATTGAAAGGAGGGAGCCAGGAAGTTGGTGGTAAGCCTTTCTCAGAGAGATGACTTTGGGGGCTTTACTTAAAGACTGGATGAGACGGAGAAAGAGCAAGACCGCACCTGAATGTTGGGGGATGATGATGTCCATTGCTGTGTGATGGCTTGGAATTTAATTTATTAAATTAAAGTCAAATTGGAGTTTATAAACTGGACAACTGGTAATCCTTGGAATGACAAACAGAATGATAGAGTGCCTGGATTTCAGTCCCTCTCTCGTGATTACTTTTGTGACCTTGGACAAATTATGTAAACTCTGGGTGTTCAGTATTTCATCTGTAAAATGGGAACTATGGGCGGGGACATAGCCCAGCATGCCAAAGTCTCTGGGTTTGATCCCCAGCACCTTAAGGAAGGAGAGGGAGGGAAGAAGGTAGAAAAAGGAAGAGGGGGCTGGAGAGATGGCTTAGTGGTTAAGCGCTTGCTTGTGAAGCCTAAGGACAACGGTTCGAGGCTCGATTCCCTAGGACCCATGTTAGCCAGATGCACAAGGGGGCGCACACATCTGGAGTTTGTTAGCAGTGGCTGGAAGCCCTGGTGTGCCCATTCTCTCTCTCTTTCTGTGTCTCTTTCTCTCTCTGTCACACTCAAATAAATAAAAATGAACAAAAAATTTAAAAAAAAATAAAGGAAGGGCCGGGCGTGGTGGCGCACGCCTTTAATCCCAGCACTTGGGAGGCAGAGGTAGGAGGATCACCGAGAGTTCAAGGTCACCCTGAGACTCCATGGCGAATTCCAGGTCAGCCTGAGCCAGAGTGAGACCCTACCTCGAAAAACCAAAAAAAAAAAAAAAAAAAAAAAAAAAAGGAAGAGAAAGCTGGATGTGGTGGCTCATGCCTTTAATCACAGCCCTCCGGAGGCTGAGGTAGGAGGATTGTTGTGAGTTCAAGGCCACCCTGAGACTACAAAGTGAATTCCAGGTCAGCCTGGGCCAGAGTGAGACCCTACCTCAAAACAAACAAACAAACAAAAACAAAAAGAAACAGGAAGAGGAAGGGATTAGGATAATAGCAGCCATCAATTTGTTGTGGATGAGATGTAAATGAGTTCCTGAAAGTGTTGCATTTAGTCAGTAACACCTCAGCTGTCACCTCAGAAAAGACTGATTAAGATGGTGAAACCTTGTTTCATTATAATATGTCTTTTATTCCTGGGCAAGATTCAGGGAGCTATCGTTACTAGTAAACGTAACCTCTGGTTTCTGTCCTCTGGGCAGGATGTTGGATAGATTAGTAGGGAAATGGAGTCTGCCATTAACACACCTCAGGATCTAAAGTAAGCTACTCCTTTCTGGACCTTCCTCATCTGTAAAATGGGTGGTCTGGATAACCTGGTCACTTCTAGCCTTGACACTCTAAGATTTACCTGGGCTTGTGCCTTTGGGTAGACAGCACAGAACTGTTTGGCATTCATTGCAAGTGCTGTACCACTGAGCTATATTCTCGGCCCTTTTAATTTTTTTTTCTCAATTCTTATTAACATTTTCCATGATTATAAAAAAAAATCCCATGGTAATAGCCTCCCCTCCCCCCACTTTTCCTTTTGAAGTTCCATTCTCCATCATATCCCTTCCCCATCTCAATCAGTCTCTCTTTTCCTTTTAAATTTTTAATTTAATTTTAATTTTTTTTTTTTGGTTTTTCGAGGTAGGGTCTCACTCTGGTCCAGGCTGACCTGGAATTAACTCTGTAGTCTCAGGGTGGCCTTGAACTCTCGGCAATCCTCCTACCTCTGCCTCCCGAGTGCTGGGATTAAAGGCGTGCGCCACCACGCCCAGCTTAATTTAATTTTACTTTTTAAGGTGTGTACCACATACTCAGCTAGGCTTATTTATTTATTTATGAGAGAGAGAATGGGCATGCCACTGCAAACAAACTCCAGATTCATGTGCCACCTTGTGCATCTGGTTTATGTGGGTCCTGGGGAATCGAACCTGGTTCCTTTGGCTTTGTAGGCAAGTGCCATAACCACTAAGCATTCCCTCCAACCCTATTTTTTCATTTTTTGAGGTAGGGTCTTAGCCCAGGCTGACCTGGAACTCACTATGTAGTCTCTGGGTGGCCTTGAACTCATGGTGATCCTCCTACCTCTGCCTTCCGAGTGCTGGTATTAAAGGTTTGCATCACCACACCTGGCTTATTTTTTATTTTATTTTATTTAAAATATTTTTTATTTGAGATGGACAGAGAAAGACAATGGGCACACCAGGGCCTCTAGCCACTGCAGATGAACTCTAAATGTATGAGCCACCTTGTGCATCTGGCTTTTGTGGGACCTGGAGGATTGAACCTGGATCCTTAGGCTTTACCACAAGCACCTTAATGGCTAAGCCATCTCTCTAGCCCTTATTTTTATTTTTGGTGTTTCAAAGTATGGTTTCATTCTAGCCCAGGCTGACCTGGAATTCACTATGTAGCCTTAGGATAGACTAAAACTCACAGTAATCCTCCTACCTCTACCTCCTGAACGCTGAGATTAAAGATGTGCACCACCACACCCAGCCCTTTTCAATTTTTTATTTTATTTTATTTTATTTTTTTAAAATTTAAAACATTTTTAGTTATTTGCTAGCAGAAAGAGTATGGGTGTACTAGAACCTTTTGTCACTGCAAACAGATTCCATATGCATGTACCACTTTGTGCATCTGGTTCTATATAAGTACCGGGGAATCAAATCCAGGCTGACAGGCACTGCAAGCAAGCCTTTAATTGCTAAGCCATCTCCTCAGCCATCTTCAGTCCTTTAGATTTTACATGTTATTTTGTTTTTTTGAGAAAGGACCTCACTCTAGCCCAGGCTGACCTGGAAGTCACTATGTCGTCTCAGGCTGGCCTTGAACTCACAGCAATCCTCCTACCTTAGCCTCTTGAGTGCTGGAATTAAAGGTGTGCACCATCACATCTGACTTTTATTTTATTTATTTATTTTAGGTTTTTCAAGGTAAGGTCTCACTTTAGCCCAGTCTGACCTGGAATTCACTATGTAGTCTCAGGGTGGTCTCGAACCCACAGTGATCCTCCTACCTCTGTTTCCCAAATGCAGTGATTAAAGGCATGCGCCACCATGTCCAGCTTCTTTTCTATGTTTTTTCCCCACTTTTTATTTATTTATTTATTTGAGCCAGACAGAGGGAGAGAAAAAGAGAGAGAATGAGCATGCCAGGGCTTCTAGCTACTGCAAACAAACTCCAGATGCAGGTGCCACCTGTGCATTTGGCTTATATGGGGCTTGGAGGCTAGAATCTGGGTCCTTAGGCTTTGTAGGCAAGTGCCTTAACTGCTAAACCATCTCTCCAGCCCTTCTTTTATTTATTTATTTATTTTGGTTTTCTAGGTAAGATGTCTTTCTAGTCCAGGCTGACCTGGAATTCACTATGTAATCTCAGGGTGTCCTTGAACTCATGGTGATCCTCCTACTTCTGCCTCTGAGTGCTAGGATTAAAGGCATGTACCACCACACTTTTATTTATTTAAAAAAAATTTAAATTTCCCAAAGGAAATATACCTACTGACTTAGGAAACCCCCTGCGGGCATCATACACGGTGCTGGGCTTTCAGGAAGCTGGGATGGCTGAGAATCATGGCTTGACTTCATTTGCTCACTACTTGGAAAGAGCTCCTTGAGAAACATGGTTGGAGGCCAAAGTATTGGGGGTGTAACCCCATTAGTGGAGTGCTTGCCTAGCATGCACTGGTCCCTGGGTTCCGTCCTCAACATCGCATAACCAGGTTTGGTGGTGTAGTAGGTAAATGGACATTAGGCTGGAGGTCATTGAAGGAGAGGCTCCCACCTTCCATTTCCCTAGTATGCGAGGGAGGAAGGTGAAGGCTCCATGCTCAAGAAACCACCCCTCACCTAAAGACATGCTAAGGGGGTGGGAGGAATAGTTATTTTAATGAAATAAGGTACTATATCCCCAGAAACCCCTCCTTGGTGTGGTTGCCTGCAGGTCCCTGCTTAGCCTGCCCACTTCTCTGAGCTATCAGATAGCAACAGCATAACTTGGATGAACTGAAATCTCAAACATGCTTGCCTTGACACTTTGGGACTTTTCCATCTTTTTCCTCAATAAATCTCCTTTGCCTTACTCATCAAAAAAAAAAAAAAAAATTTTTTTTTTAAATTTATTTGACAGAGAGAGAGAGAAAGAGGCAGAGATAGATAGAGAGAGAATTGGCATGCCAGCACCTTTAGCCACTGCAAACGAACTCCAGATGTATGTGCCACTTTGTGCAACTGGCATACGTGGGTCCCGGGGAATCAAACTTATGTCCTTTGGCTTTGCAGGCAAACACCTTAACTGCTATACCATCTTTCTAGCCCTTCTTTTATTGTTTTAAGATAGGGTCTTGGTTTAGAGGGATGGTTTTGCTGTTAGGGTGCTTGCTTGCAAAGCCTAAGGACCCAAGTATGATTCCCCAGTACCCATGTAAACCAGATGGACAGGGTGGCACATGCATCTAGAGTTTATTTACAATGGCTGGAGGCCCTAGAATGCTCATTCTCTCTGCCTTTCTCTCTTTCTCCAGTGAATGAATAAGTAAATAAACAGATAAATAAATAAAAAGATAGGGTCTTGCTATGCAGTTATGGCTACCCTAGAAATTGTTATGTACATCAGACCAGCCTTGAATTTGTGGCAATCTATCTCTGCTCTTGAGTGCGGGG